>NC_056730.1:494194312-494319312 GCF_019279795.1 Protopterus annectens | reverse complement strand
GACAGGTTGACAGACGAGATCAGACAGGAGTCCCCATGGACTATGATGTTTGTAGATGACATTGTGATCTGTAGTGAGAGTAGGGAACAGGTGGAGGAGACCCTGGAGAGGTGGAGATATGCTCTAGAGAGAAGAGGAATGAAGGTCAGCAGGACTAAGACAGAATATATGTGTGTGAATGAGAGGAAGGATAGAGGAATGGTGAGGAAGCAGGGAGTAGAGGTGGCGAAGGTGAATGAGTTTAAGTACTTGGGATCAACAGTTCAGAGTAATGGTGAGTGTGGAAGGGAGGTGAAGAAGAGAGTACAGGCAGGATGGAGTGGGTGGAGAAGAGTGTCAGGAGTAATTTGTGACAGACGAGTACCAGTAAGAGTGAAAGGGAAGGTCTACAAGAGGGTAGTGAGACCAGCTATGTTATACGGGTTGGAGACAGTGGCATTGACAAAAAGGCAGGAGTCAGAGCTTGACGTGGCAGAGTTGAAGATGTTAAGATTTGCACTGGGTGTGACGAGGATGGACAGGATTAGGAATAAGTATATTAGAGGGTCAGCTCAGGTTGGAAGGTTTGGAGACAAAGCCAGAGAGGCAATATTACGTTGGTTTGGACATGTGCTGAGGAGGGATGCAGAGTATATTGGGAAAAAGATGCTACAGATGAAGCTGCCAGGTAACAGGAAAAGAGGAAGGCCTAAGATAAGGTTTATGGATCTGGTGAGAGAGGATATGCAGGTGGTTGGTGTGACAGAGCAAGATGCAGAGGACAGGAGGAAATGGAAACAGTTGATCTGCTGTGGCGACCCCTAACAGGAGCAGCCGAAAGAAGAAGAAGAAGATGCTTCTAAGTGGAGTGTCAGCTTCCTCTCTATCTTTATGTGGGTTTTGGCACAAATGAAAGACATGCAATAGCTGAAATAATGATCTCCCAAATAGTGAGGGTCTCTCCTGTGATAGAACAGCAACATGTTTATTATTAGTTATTCTACTTTGCAGCCAATGAGAACATGTTAATCTATGATATCACTGCAACCCCTGGAACCCTAACTTAGACATTTGTGCTCACACACAGACACACGTGCACACACACACACACACACACACACACACACACACACACTCACACACATACTCACACACACTCAAATACATCTGTGCATCTGCTTTTTCTCTGTTTCCTGTGATATCTTTGCAATATCTTGCCCAGCCTGTCTCTACCTCAGCCTTAACCCTAAAAAAATTTGGGAACACCCTTGTCAGTTCCTTTTAGACTTGCTTCTTTGCTGCTTTCACCCCTTTATTGTTTCATTGCTTGCCTCTGCACCCAGCCTTCTTTACCTTCTCAGCCTTTCTTCCACCTCTTGTATACCCTGTCTTTTGCCTTTATGACTGGCCTCACATTCCTATATAGTTACATTGGTCTTTTCCTTTACCCTTTCACAAAACTCTGGCCTTAGTGCTTAGCACTCCAGTCCTAATCTATTCCAATAATTTTATCACTTCCTCAGTTTGCCTCTGGACTTGTAACTCATCTTTGACTCTCGGCCTAACACAAAACACTCCCCAAAAATCCAACACCACCATCATTGTCTTTGTTTTCTTAATCTAAACTATACAGTGCTATGATCTTTTTCACTTTCACCTAGGCAGGCTGATTTTTTCCGTCATGGTTAGGACAATATCCAGAACGGAAGCCTTGCTGGTGCAGTGACACACAATATGTCTATACAATGGAACTGAGAATCCCCCAGTTTTCTCCTGACAGGTTCAGATCACCCATCAGTATAACTGAAATTCTCATGTTCCGTTCTTTTATTCTCTCCCTCCAGTCTCTCATCCTCTACTTTTGTGGAGCTGGAACTAATTCATTGCAATGATCAATCAGAACTCCTCCTCTACCTTAACCATTAGGGTGCTTATATTCAGTTCTGACCTTACATGCTTCCTCATGCCTTCATCGGTGATGTTCTGCTTCCTCTATGACATCGCACATGTTTGCATTGATCACCACCACCACCACTCCCCCATCCCTCTCCGCATTCCTGAAAATCCTATACCTTACATCTCCATACCTTAACCCCCCTTGTCACTGAACACATGTTTGTGTAATACTAATAATGTCCACTTTCCCTGTTTGCATCACTGCTTGCAGCTTACCTATCTTCCTACCCAAACTACTTTATATGAATAATAATAATAGTAATAATAATAATAAATCCATAGCCACTCGAGGCATCTCCTTTGTTAGTTCCTCTGCTATGTTCTGTTTCCAATTTCTCCTTCTACTTTTGGCCTGGGTACCTACCTCCTTTTCATTTCAAGTCACCCCATCCTTTTCCACCTTAGTTTGAAGATATGGTCATTGAGATATTCTTTCCTTCTCAGCTCTGAGTGCCACTGTCCATTCTTGACTATAATACAGCATGTCTCTAGGCTATCATTATCATCATTTATTTATTTAACATTTGTTTACTGGGAAAGTCTTTCTTGGAGCGAAGCCAATATTCAGTGGAGGCCCGCAGAGAAACACTCTAGACGTATTTCTTTGTAATCATTATTATTATCATCATTCTTAGCAGACATTATCTAGGTTACTTTGCTGAGTCTTTACCTCCAACTTCAATTGTAATAAACTGTTTTTCTGTTCTGCTTTGTGCATTTTATTGCCATCTTGTGCATGCTGCAAATCTAATACAGGACCATGAATACCATCTTATCCAGTTTCATGCATTCACTGCTGCCTGATCTTTTGCAACCTGTTACAGATCCAATAAAGATGCAATATAACAGTGCAGATCCCACATCTCCAGTCTCTGTTATATACTTGCAGGGTTGCTCTAGCTCAGTGGTAGTGGCAGAGAAGTAGATAGCTATTCTGTTAATCTGGTGCCAAATGCCACAACCTGATGTGGTGCACCCCAACTCCATTTAGAGAAGCAAACAACTGCTACAGTCCACAGAACACTAAAGCACTTCAGTTCTGACGTCCAGGGAGAAAAAAAAACTTGTTTTCCTTTTAAATTGTAGCACACTGCTATATTTGTAGAAAGCAGGTACTACAGTTTATGCCACACACAGAGTGCTTCAGTTCAGAGTTCAAATGCAGTACTGGCAATAAAATGTATTGCACTGAAGTTTGATTATCTGGAAGAATCGCCCCATAACACTTTGCACCTGCAGTGGTTGCCCCCCCATCTCACCTTAGCTAGGCTACTGAGTATTATATTTAGAGATCACATGTAGAGTCCATTGAGCTGCATCTTGATCACACAAATGGGTATTCAGCAATGAGCAAATGATATCCAAGCAGTCAGCATTCAACCACATGAAGTAAAACCACATCTTGCATATGACCCCAGTCAATACCTAAAATACGTACCTAGTAAATTAGTGCATTACCACAGCAAACAGATTTGAGTATATTAATGAACAAATTCTATTTTGATGTTTAATACTAAAATGGAGGGATGGTACCATTGCTGTCAGAGTTATGCGGCAATAATAACATTGCCACCAATGAGACCTCCAGATGGTATGATGCTACCCACTGTGACATCAAGATGGCTAACACTGATAGAGTTTGACTTCCACCACTGCCAACCAAGAGTGAAGTAAATGTTTTTATATATTGCCTTTGTTTGCTGCTACTATATGACTGGGCAGCAAGATCCTTTTTTCAGAGAAGGCCTAGGGATAAAAGCTCAAATAACATAAAAAAGAAATTTATATAATGAATAATACAGGTGTTTTTGGTAAGATTAGATAGAAATTTACAAAATGTTATACAATGTGCCAACAACGCATTTAGTGAGCAAGCATTTGTAAATTCATAAGTAAAAAATAACAATAAAACAGAAATACAAAGCAAAAAGTTGTATTTTAACAAACGTGGAAATATGGTTGCTAAAATTGTGGAATTGGTTAGAGAAAAAATGTAGCTCACAAAATAAAAAAAGAGTAACATAGTAGGGTAGGGATAACAGAAAAAAGTCAAATAGCAGAGGAAGGTGGCATAAATGATAGCAGAAGATAAAAAGGAGTAAACAGAGGTGAGGTAAGGTAATATGTAACATGGAGTTAGTAGTTAAAGTCAATGAAAGAAACATTGGACTCTAGAAAGGATGACATTATGTTGCTTTAGTGAGAGATGAGGAGCTTAGGGTGTGCAGAAATATAGGTGGCTTAGACAGAAATAAGTAGAGTAAGGGTAAAAGGTAAGCAGAGAATATGATACAAGAGATGTGAGCAAAAAAAGAAGAAGAGCAGGTGCGTGTTAGAGCAGAGAATACAGTAGAAGGAAAAAGAAGCTGAAGGGAAGATATAAGGTAGGATGATAAGTGTAGAACAGATAAAATGAGAGTTAATGAAAAATGAAGACGGTGTTAGAATCGGGGGATGTTGGAGGGGTATTGGTAATGCAAGGAAAATACATTCAAGTATATTTCAAAAAATAATTCACCAAATACAACCTGGTTCCAAAAACAAAAAATCGAATATGTACTGCTCTTCTGGGTATGGGCTCCCAGCATCCACACCCAGACTAGACTACACGCACGCAACTTACAAAGCTGAGTCTTTGGCCAAGCAACTTCAGGTCCTTTCTCACCACTCTCTCTCTCTCTCTCTCTCTCTCTCTCTCTGTCCTTGTGAACCAGTGTCTTTTCTGTAAAATGGAAATTGCTTTTCACACAAATTATTATTTTTCAAACACACTCTCTCTTACACATATGCACACACTCACCCACACGCACACTCTCACATAATTCCCAGGAAGGCTGACAGAATTCTGTAATTCCACACAACTTTCTTCCTGGCATTGTAATACTGCCAGTACACTAGAACAACAAGGCACTGCCAGTAACACTCAAATTAAGCCAAACCCAAAATCATTCTCAGTCATATTTTACACTGTGTAGCAGGCTTAAGCAGTCAAATGGGAGATGTGTGCCACACAACTTGTTAAGCAACAGTGTAAATGATTACCCTCTTCTCAGATAAATAACAATATTTATGCATATTTACAATAAATAATGGATGTCAGTCAAAATATATTAAAGGTTAATTACAGATTCAAATACACACACACACACACACACACACACACACACACACACACACACACACACACACACACACACACACACATACATACACACACACACACACACACACACACACACACACACACACACACAGTGACAAAATAAAAGGCAATAAAAGTACTACTACCACTACTATTCCTACAATAAAAGACTACTTAAATAAAACCTGGCTCTGCTCCTGCACTACTCCAGACTGAACAAACCACCCCCCTTCCACTATCAACATACTTTGCCTATGTTCAGAGAGAATGGATTAGTAAAATCTATTAGACAAAGCTTAATATATTTTTGCCTAGACTATGTTATCTAGTCATTTCTCTTCCAAAGATTGCACTTGTGTATTTAATATCATCTCTGTGAACTGCAACTTGTGAATACTTTAATCTATTGAAAATCAATTTGTTATAACTGTCCACATATTTGCATTATGTATATATAGGTTCACACTGCATGAACTGGAGCTGAATTTTTACTTAGTTTATGTCATTCTTCTGTATTAGGCTTCATAATAACTTTATTTAAATGTAACCATATTATATCAATCTGGAGTGTATCTTCTCAAGCCTCAGCTGAAAATGAGGTATTATCCCAGTTGGACTTTCCCAGTAAACAAATGTCAAATAAATAATAGACAAGATACATATAGATAAAAAAAAAACTAAACTTTAGATACCTGATTTCCCTGACTATTTCTTACTATAGAAATACTATCCCTAACTGTCATAAGTTAGAAATTAATAACTAGTACTAAGAATGGTCCATCACAAAGAAGGCAGCAACATCATCTGGCACAGCATACAATTACGTATAATCTTTTCGCCTCAGCCATCAATGTTCACCGCAAGGTATCACCTTCTGGAAACTCAAGAAGAAACAAGCAGTAAAACCAGATTTTACTTGTCATAGCAACAAGAGAAATTACCAATATAAAAATGCAGTATAACAGTACAGATCCCTCATCCCTAGTCTCTGCTATATACTACCTGCAAGGATGCATTAGCTCAGTGGTAGTGACAGAGGTGTAGCAAGCTCTACTGCTAGTCTAGCATGTGGTGTCCTGTCCTGATCTGGCACCATCTCCAACTCCAAGCTGAGGGAGCACATAACTGCTACAGTCCAAGTCTGCTTTCTTACCTTGAATCCACCCCAGTGTGGCTTAGTGATATGCAAGCAATTACGTCTATGATCCCTCATTGTAGTGTGCAAGTAGCACTGTTATGCGAGGGAAATTCAGCATGTGGAGGCTACTTCCCCTTGGATGGCAGGTATTATAAAGCTTGGAAAAAAGCCCCAGGAGAGGAGGTATTCAATGGGGAGAGGATAGGACATCTCACAGGACCAGCAAGCTGGTCTGCTCCCTACCGCCCAACTCTTGCTATGAACAAAATGACGAATCCCATGCAGGAACAAATGGGCCTTCGGGCACTCACCTCACCCAGCAATTCCTGACTCCCAGATCATGGAACAAAATGGACATTTTCAGAGCAATTTGATGAGCCATTAAGCTTGGGCCAGCAGGGATAGAATGGTACAAAAAAGATATTTCCTTTTCTTTTGTATACAAAAAGGCAAGTCACACATTCCTAAGCCACGAGAACAGCATACTGATTGCAGAAGAACAAGAATGAAGAGAAAGAAAAATATATTAACTTTTTAACTGTTTCCTTTAGCCTTTATTTCCCCTAGCATCACAAGTAGTGTAGTCTGAACTTGACCTCTGGTGCCTCTAAAGAGATAAAAAGAGATGGTAGCATTGCCTTTCAGTAATAGGCAGGTCATTCTTTCAGATTACTAATCACTGAGAGTTTTGATTGTAGGCACCTCCCTAACAAATATGACTATCCCATCTCTGTGGAATACAGGGCAAAGTCCTGACTATGCCACAAGTGACCTGAGTTCCAAGAGGAGCCTGGGTACTTTTGGTAGCTTGCCAGGATGATGGGAGCATCCACGTCAGGGAAGTGGCTTTGAATCATCACAAGAGTGTTGCTTAGTGGAGTTTGGGCCTACCAAGCCCACAATGTCACAGTTAACTGTTTCCTTTATTCTGGCATTTCCCCTAGAATCATAAGTGGTATCGTCTTAACTTGACTAAGAGAAGCTGTCAATGGGGGAAGTGGATGCTCCAAAGGTGTAAATAATAGGATACCTCCAGGACCAACAAGTTGACACACTCCATATCAATGGCTCTCACCTGGCAACGGAAGGGCTAATCAGAATACCCAGGCAGGAATGATTGACCTGTAGGATCTTGCCTAGCCTGGTCTCCTGTTCGTCACGAAGAGCATATGGGGCAATTGGGTGTCAGCAGTTTATCCTTAAAGCTGGACCCAGGGAGGGCTTAAAATATATCTAAAAGTCTGTTTCAGTGAAAACAGCCTTCCAGTCAGTCAGAAACTGAAGCCTAACATTCTCTCACTTTAGAGAAGCAGCTGTCCAAAGTTATCTATTTTAAGCTGTGAAGATGTGCACAACTCCTAGAAGAATGAGATAAATAATAGCATTCCTAGTATATACTTTCATTCGAAGATAGTTATTTTGCAAAATATTTCTTTATAGATTTTAAATAAGTTACTTATGGTTGGATAAATAATCACAGACCTAAGACTTTAATAACACAGATAGTTTCTTCATAATATTTTGAGTAACAGCACAATTATTTATATTTTCTTTGACATTTATAAATCGAAATTTATCTGATTTCTTAGATGGTTTGAATGCTATATTATCTTAATCCTGAAAAGTAGTAATTGTAGAAATCTCGTCCATTGTAGAAATCTTGTTCAAAATGGAAATGTTCAAAGCAAATTGAATGATTTTTGTCTCAAAAGCTTTCAAGCATGCATAAACTAAATCACTGCTGGTGACTCCTTGCTGGGTGAGGAAAGTAAACCTATATATTTTTGTCGGTGACTGACATAGCTGCTTTCTGTTATCTTCTCCATTTTGTTTTCTGTTTTAAGAAATCTGCTTGGCTTGGTATTTTGTTCTATGTGAGAGGTAGACACAAATAATCTAGGCTGCGCACTTGTTTTTTATTGGTTAAATTGTCTCTTGAGTGATACTTAAATACTCAGTGAAATTATGGGCCTTTGTCTTTGTCTGAAAATATTTCAAGCCTGCATAAACTAAATCACTGCTGGTGATTCCTGGTGCGTTTTCCCAGCCACCCTCCCCTTTGTTAATCTGCTTTTTAAACCTGGTGATTTTAAGCTGCCCACCCCTACTGTAAATTAAGCTTAATAAACTCCTCCCTTTCTACACTGCTGTTGATATCCTGAATTATTTATTTGCCTTTTCTTGTGTTTATATTGAAAAAGTGCATTTTACCTCCCATTGACTGTTCTACTTAATCTGACTTCATTATCTAGCTAGTTGTTGATTAAAGCAGCATATTTTTACAGTCTAGCAAACACTTGTTTTTTACATTTATGTTATTTATTTATTTTTACATTTGTTAACCAGGTTAGTCCGAATGGGCCCAGAGAGCCCTTTTTCAGCATCAAAAGAGGTCAGTGGATTTTCCATCTAGTACCCTGGCATGTACCCTGGTCTGTTTAGACTGGAGAAACACTTGAGATTTCTGAATGTAATTTAATTGGCTGGTGGGCTTATTAATCATTTTATCTTGTGTTTTAGTGCATTTATAAACTCTTGTGCAATTGAGTGGCTCTTGTTTCATTTATTCAAAGCAAAGTACTTTTATTGGATAATCACACTTCTATAAGCTGTTTAAAGCACACTGCTGTATCCATATTAAGTTTGTTCATGGTAGCATTTCACTCTGGACACTCCTTTAGTGTGCTTTTACATTAGGAGTACTGGGATTATTTATTTAGTCACAGTAGGTGTATACCTTGTCTAGCTGAGCTGGGAAAAACACAAAAGGGCTCTAAGTATTTTTTTTTGCACTTCTCTGCACTTGATTTGCACTGTTCTGATTCATAGAGAGCATAGACTAGACTCAGACCTACTGAATCTAGCCTGTTATTGATACACTTAAGCACTAAACCAGTCATCTTACATTAAGAAAAGTCCCCCTGCACCCTTGTGGCAGAAGAGAGTGGATCCAGCCTTGTCTGAGCTGGGGATTGCTGGAGGAAGGTTCATTGTGTGCTTTCCTATTGGTAAATTAGCTTAAAAGTGTTTTAATTTCACCTGTATTTAAGCCTTGCGTTTGTGAGTTGCAGCGCACCGTGCAACAGGGGTTAGCGATACACTGTATAGACACAAACTCCTTGAAACTCAATTTTTCCGTAGACATCTTTCAATGGAACCCTCTCAAGCTTCCATACTGCACTATGGGCACTTCATTTGCATACTGTGCAGTGATGCCACACTTATCATCCATAGCCTTCAATAGAACAGGCACCTTTGTTAGTCATACAGAAAAAAAGTGTTCAGACTAGCCCACTCCCTTCCCTAATAGTACATACGGTAAAAACCTCCTATAGTGGATGGGTAATTACCCATCATTTCACCAGACAGTCTGATTGACATGGGCATCTTGAGGCACTGTAGTAATTGCCTCATGTATACAGGCAATCACTTACACCTAAAACAAACAAATACCCTATGTGAGAGATGTAATTACACTATGAAATTGGAATCAGTTCTCTCACATAACAACAAACCATTTCTCAAGCAGGTTATCAGGACACACACTTCACCTCTCATACAAAATAAGGTCATGACACATGAACTCACATATGTGGAGGTACTCACTAGAAGCCTACCAAAAGATCACAGATCTCCCAAATGTAAACCACCTGCGCACACTGCTCAGCAAATAGAAATCACTACACATAATAATACATGCACCAGTGTCTCAGAAAATAAGCCCCTAAGGCAAAACACCTCAAAACCTAATGTATTGGTGATAAGCGACTACATAGTGAGACACACAGATGTCCCCCTCACCAGGCTGGACAAGGAGAAGTTCATTGTCATCTGCCTGTCAGGTGCCAGGATCTTTCAAATCACACATGCACTCAGTTGACTCAAAAACAAATACTGCTAAGACTCTGTCATAGTCCATGTTGGCGTGAATGACCTGAGACGCACCTCTGTGGACTGTATGAAGAGAGACATGACTGCACTTTCAGATTATGTGTCCTAGGCAGGTATGTCCCCAGCTCTAAGCAGCATTCTACCTTCACCCAGGATGATGCCACAATATAAACAAAAAATGATCAACTTCAACAACTGACTTAGCTTCTGATGTCAGTCCAGGGGGATCCAGTATCAGTCTGCCTGGGAAGACATGGTTGACAGGCCAAGCTGCTTTGCCAGAGATGGTCTGCACCTGTCTACACTAGGCTTTCAGATACTGGTAAAGGCACTTACCTCCCCCATAGTGTCTTTTTTAGGCAATGTCAGGACAACAACATTTCTAACATAGCAAAATCCACTTAAGACAAACTTAAGGTTCTGCTGCTTAATGCTAGATGTCTAAACAAGAAACTACACTCCCAGGAAGCACTCCTCACCTTGGAAGATGCTGCCATCTGTGCAGTCACTGAGACATGGTTCAAGGCTGCGGAGAGCACCCCATCTGTTCAAGGTTACAATGCCTTCCACACATTCAGACCTCAAAATGAGCATGAAAGAACCAAAGGTGGAGGTATATCCATCTTCATTAAAGCCAAGTACAGATCAGGACTAGTCAGACAGCATGACTCTCTTGAACTACTCCATGTCCAATTAACTATAGCCAAAACACCCTACCATATCAGTGCTAGCTATAGGTCCCCCACCATGAACCAAGAAATACACATGGCCTACCTGGACTTACTGGAGTCACTTGCCATACAACCCAATGCCTTAGTCATGGGAGATTTCAACTATCCTTCCATCGACTAGGTGACATACATGAGCATGAACATGCTCGCCCAGAGGTTCCTGGACTTTGGCAGTACAAATGCTCTCAAACAGATAATCTGCAGCTCCACAAAGGGCTCTAATGCCCTAGACATAGTACTCACCAACATGGGGGGGGGGGGTCAATGCACTCCCCCCTTTGCAATGCCTTCCCTGGTAAAGTCAGATCATAAATTAGTCTTGTTCAAAGCAACTATTAGACCTGTCACCATCACAAAAGCAAAAAAACTAAAACAATTTTCCAAAGCAAACTACAGCCTACTAAGCAAAGGTATAAAAAGTTTTATAGCCCCTGCAATCACAGACAACAATGACTCCTATGCAGAGGTGTACAGAAATGCCCTGTGTAAACACTTAAGCAATTGTATAGACTTGGCTAAACCTGACCGGATTAAAACCAGCCCCCCCCCCTCAAAAAAAAAAAACAAGCCACCCTGGTGGACCTCAAGTATAAACAGGTTATATAACAAAAGGAAGAAACTAATTGTCTAAGAACAAGACATAACTGACTCAGCAGAGAAAGAATTCCCTCCACAAACTGAACAAGCAAATCAGAAATCATATAAAGTTCTCTAAAGCTAATTATGAAGCTAAAATAGCATCCCTAGCTAAGGATAATCATAAGGCATTCTTTAACTATGTCCAAAATCTAAAAGGGAATGCCCAACTATGTGCTGAACTGGTAGTAGAAGGTACCACTCATACTGCACCAGAGGAAATTACCAACCTGCTAGCTGACAGATTTGGCACAAACTTCACCCCCCATCCCCACCAACAATACCCCAAAGCATACCTGACACCAGTCCTCTACCTAGTATCTCTAGAGATCAGTTCATATCTGTGCTGCTCAAGACCAAAAACACAGTCTCACTGGGACAAAATAACATCCCAGGTTACTTATTAAACAAACTAAAACAGGACCTAGTGGACCCACCTGGAGTTCTCTTTAACCATTGCCTGAGAACTGGTTTTGTGCCAGTAGAATGGAAAACAACAACAGTAATCCCCTTGCACAAAGGGAGGTCATCAACCAACCCTGGGAACTATAGACCCATAAGTCTAACCAGCCTCATCTACAAGATTATGGAAAGAATCATCATGGACCTTATCAAAAAGACATAGGCGATCTTCAAAATCTAGACCAAGCCCAGTTTGGCTTCATTAAGGGTAGATCATGCTTATTAAACCTAGTAGACATTTTTGAGAAAGTCACCAAAACTCTGGATGAAAGTAAGACAGTGCATACTGCCTGTCTTGACCTAACCAAGACTTTTGACACAATCCCCCACTCAGGTATCATTGAGAAACTCTCCCAGATGGGGAATACAAATCCTTACATCACTAAATGGATAGCCAATTGGCTCACCGACAGAACACATACTGTCACAGATGGTGACTCCACCTCTACCAGTAGACCAGATACCAGTGGCGTACCACAAGGATCTGTGCTGGGCCCTTTACTGTTTGGAATCTATTTCACGGTGGTCCAGGATAAAGTAGATGGTCTTTGGCTTAGCAAGTTCAATGATGACTGTAAATTGGGTGTAATCCAGCCCCCCAATGATGTTAACATTTTACAGGAGGGGCTAACACAGACAAATTACTGCTGCCAAATCCGTGGTCTAAAACTAAACGCAAAAAAGTGCATTATTATCCCCTTTGGCAAAGCAGCATTCCCTGCTAATTACAGTATTGACATTACCCACCTAAGTTCAAAGTCAGTGGTGCAAGATCTGGGAACACAGGCAGATAGCAATCTGAACTTCAACCACTAAGTTTCCACAGTGCTAAGGAAAGTCTTCTATGTTGCACATTTCATAAGTAAGGGCATCTCATCCAGGCCTAAGGATGTTATAACTCCACTGTACCTGACACTCATCAGGCCATTAATAGGCTACATTGCTCCCTTCTGCATGTACCTCACCAGACACCTGCAGCAGCCGGAGAGACCACAGAGGTTTCTCACCAAAAAACACAGGGCCTCCAAATCATGACTTACACAGATAGACTGAAAGCCTTGTCACTGTACTCTGTATGATATAGGCTGCTGACAGCCTACTTGCATCTGGCCTACAGGGTAGTTTCTGACCCTGCCCTGATGAAAATGCTGCACATCCGCAAGTCAAACGGCGCAAGAGTCACTCGCTCTAGGGATCTTAATCTAGTCTGTGACATTAACAGAAAATGCTAGAGAGACAGATATGTCCCCCAGATATTGCCACTACTTTGGAATAAAGTTCCAATTCATGTGAAGCAGAGCTACTCACTAACCCTATTCAAGCAAAACCTAGACAAAATGATGGCAGACCACAAATTCACTCTGGGGGTGGCACCCATGTCCCTCATAGACAGGGGTAGTTGGTGGTGATCATAGACCTGCTCTGTGAATTACATCCATCTAATCAAGGACAGTTGAAGCAACTCATGATTAATATGGCTAGGCATGTAAGGGCTCTAGGTCCATTAGCCTAGTAACCCCCTATGAACCTATGAACCTATGAGCTAATATCATGAAATGCAAATTAAACTGCTGAAGATAAAACACTGTTTATTGGCCCATAAACCATTCCTGCACTTGTTAAGGTTGTTTTCTGGACTAAACTATATGTCAGAGTTATTTTGATTTCATAACTACACTTACAATTTACAGTCAAAAGTATCATTAGTTTTGATATCTAGCCTTTTAACTTACACACTTTTTTCTACCTTGGCAGATGCTGTGCACCAAAGATATGTTTTCTCCTTATCCAACAACAGACAAGTGTCCATCCCTCAATCCACCTATCCATCCATCCATCCATCCATCCACCCATGCCTAGGGCTCATGTGTCAATGCTGTGCCAATGCACCCCAGCAGTATATTCTACCTGAACTGTAACTTGTACTAATCTCTTTCTTGCTTATCTTCTTTGCTCTTCTTTTTTCTGGCTATTCCTATGTCCACAGTTTTAAAACAGGATTGTTATGAAAGGTCGCAAAATTTCAGTTAAGTGTGGCATCTACTTGCTATGTTTCCTCTCCATGCAGTTAAGAGTCATTTTATTCAGTAAAAGGATTCCTTTTTATTCCTATTTTAATAACTGCCTTTTGAGTGAATTTTTGTATTATTTATTTATTTATTCACAGTTTATTAACCAGGAAAGTCCATTGGGCCGAAAGATCCCTTTTTCAATGGAGGCCTGGGGAGGAAAGCTCCGAGAACATACATTCAAAAATAAAATCAACTGGATTTACAAAACAATACAATACAATTAATTCAAAAATTAATACAATAGTAAAAAATAACGAGTTAATACATAGTATTGTGCAATACAAATTATGTACAGCTTACAGGATTGAAGAAGGGATAGAGGTGTAAAAGTTGAAGTAGCAAAGGGATTTAAATGGTTATATTATTATGATTTTATGGAACTCAGTGTGCCCTTGTAGTAAACTTACTAGTAGTGTAGCCTGTCTTGAGTGTCTTTTATAACAGTGGACCCCAGAGCTGAAGAAAGCCAAGGGGATTGTTTTGTCGGGAACAGGGTGGGACATACCACCCAGAACATCATTGACTAGAACAAGGAAGGACATTACCCAGAAAGTCAGTACAGTAGTGCTAAGGATGGTTATCTGTGACCCATCCCTGAGGCCTCTATATGAAAAAAATGTCTCAGGATACCTATGCTGTGGACAGGGAAGGGCAGAGAACCTAGAAGGAAGAGGAAAGAATATTACCTACCCAGAAGGCTTTTTTAGCCAGGCTACATGTGACTCATCCCTGAAACCACTGTGGTACAGTTATGCTAGAAACAGGAAAGTACACAGTAGTTAGAAGGTCACGGGTTGGTACAAAGAAGGACGTTCCCCAGAAGATCACTATAGTTATGCAAAGAAGATCACTTGTGACCATTTTCAGAAACCTCTATGTAACAATTGCATCTGGCTGACATACTTCATTCCATGACCTGTTACACTTCTCCCATGCGCAATCCTCCTAGCTCACTGTAAACTCTAGACTGCCCACCCCAGGTCACAGAATACTTACATTTTTACCTACCCACACTTTCTCATGCATCATACACAGCATTGACTGTCATTGTACACCACTGGACAGTTCTCTTGAAACTGCACATACTCTATGTGTCCTAGTTCAAACACTGAAATGTTTGGAGGCCTCTGCACCAAGAAACCAAGGTCTTGATATTCTATAGTACATCCCAACTCAACCACCCTCATTCCAGACACTAGAATGACTTATGCAGCTATCTTTGTTACACCATCACAGCATTGTCCAGTCATAATGTAGGATCAATCATCCAATAAGAAACAGCCATGTCATTACAAGCTCTCCTTCATGTCCTTAACCATTTGGGTACTTGCATGTAAATGATGTGTGCTTCACTAACTGTGAACATTTCAAGCTCCCCAAAAGTGGAACACTGTTTCATAATATTACTAAAAGTAAGAAGTGGAAAAAAAATCTAACCAAAGAGTGGTGACCTCATCTGTAGCACACTCCCCAATGGTTGTTACAAGCTCTATAGAACAAGAGGAAGACGTTGGTGGATGTTTTGCCATAGTCAAGCATACCATAGGTACCATCCAGCACCTGAGCTAGGTGTGTCTATGGCATTTGTGTAGAGCCATATTGCAGGGACAGACAAACAAACACCAACAAAGGCATTGCTGAGGTGGTAGTGACAGCTCAGGGTCTAGATAATGATTTCAAGCAGTGCTTAGGCCACATCTGCTGCAGCATAGCTAGGGTGGGCCAAAGGGGGCAGCCACCCCAGGCACAAACTGCTAGAAGGCATGATCAGCAGATTCTGATCAGTCTTTGATGCATTACCAGCATTCAGAAATGAATTACGTTATTGCATTTGTGGGCAAAACTATAGCAAGCAGCTTGCTATAGTTCAAAATAAAAAGAGTGTTTTTTTAACGACAGCTGTCCATGTGCATAAGCAACAGATACCTTGATGTCAACTCCTGCATGATACCTCTGTCCATGAGATAGTGATCCACAATGTCAGTGTCATGGAGGGCATGATGTGTTAAGTATATGTGTTAAGTATAGTTTGATGATATTGCACCACCATGGGTAACACACACATACACACACACACACACACACACACACACACACACACACACGCACACACACGCACACACACGCACACACACACACACACACACACACACACACACACACACACACACACACACACACACACAAAACACTGTAATTACTGACAATGAGAACAGCCTCTGTCATGTATAGATTTATTAGTACAGCGGCTATCCTGTACATGGTTTCATGGCCAGTCTTCTGTAACTCTCTTAGTCAACAACTCTGGAGTTAACATGTCTTGGCACAAGATATATATGTTTCTGAATCATTTTGCCATATTGTTTATCTTCATTTGTATCCACAGTTACCCTCATTTAATACTGTCTCTCATTACAATGTCATTATAACACACTTTACATATTATGTGCTCTGCAGATTTTCTTGGATTTCTACAGTCATAATTATAGTATCTCTCAATGATTCCACCTTGCATGTGGTCACCCAGCCTGGAAAGTCACCTACCACAATGCAAAATTCATTTCTGAATCCCAGACAGTGTTTTAAGTCACATCACCTATATAGAAAGGTAATTACACAGAATACTCCATAAAAATAAAATCAAATATGGCAAACAATTTATACTTCACAGGTGATAAGTCAGAATTAGACTGTATTAGAATTAAGCAATAACCAGCAAGTGGGTGCGGGCATATGAGGATTTACCCATGGTTGACATGGTTTGATCAAGAAACCAACGCCCGAGTGATGAAACAAAGCCAACCATGGGTAAATCCTCATATACCCACATACACCAGTTGGTTATTGCTATTATACAATGGCATTATTTAAGCAAGAAATCGCTTACCTTTCTTAAATAATGTCTTTGTATAATGGCACCATAGTAGTCCCATACATTATTTCCTGTTCTTATGATTTTGTTGATGTACTGAGCATGCATATGAGATTTACGTTCCCAAGCTTGCAGAGTACATCAGTGCTGTTCAATAGTAGCACAGAAGAAAAAAGTATCTCTGTTGCTTCTTTTTTTTAACTATTAAATCTGGGCAGTTCAGATTATGAGAGTATGTCAAGACAGTGCAGAAATACAAGGAAAATCAGGTACATTTCTTTAGGTTTGCATTATGTACCTGATTTTTCTTGTATTTGATCTGCCCTGCATACACTCCTTTCAACCCCTTAGCTCATGAAATGTGGACAAAGGCTTAAATAATGGGAGACAAAGGCCCCCAGATAGTGACAGAGTGTAAATGTTGCTCTTATAAACTTAGAAAGCTCCTAGAATAGTAAGATCTGTGTTAGCATGCATTGTCTGAATGACATGAAGTCTGAAACTAAAATGGGTGTCATTATTTAGTGACTTCACTCCTCAGGGATTTGTCAGAAAACCACAAATTTTATGAGGAACAGACTAAAAATATGAGGCAAAAATCTGGACATTCTGTGAAAATCTGGATAACTGAGAGGTATGGGTTAGCACATATGAATAGAAAAAAGTCTGGCTGCTCCATGGTACTTTCACAACCAGGCTTTTTTCTATTGGTATATGCTCAGTTTACAACTGACTTGAGCACAACTACCTTGTGAGGGAACCTCACTTTCAATACTTGTTCCCACAGTCTCATCCTTTCAGACAACACTAAAAGGTCATGACTGTAGGCGAGGATTAGTATATAGACTGTCCAGTAAAGTGAAAGCTTTATCCTATGAGTAAGTTCTCATTTCACCACCATATTTAAGTGCAGTGTCTGTAGCACTATTGCCACCTCACCTATCCACTGGTCAATGATCCAATGCACTCTATCTTCACTAATGAACAAGATTTCAAGATAAATAAATTGAACCACAAGAAACTGGGTTTCACCTTTCACTTACAGAGAGCAATTCACTCTTCTTAGAGGAAACCCTGACTTCTGATTTGTAATTGCAGATTTTCTTCCTTTCTGACTCAGATTTAGAAGAGAATTTCTCCAGATGCAACTTTGCAACTTTCATACCCCCAAAAATGGATATTATCCAGATCGTGGCAGTATTTTGCTATCCTGTCCATAAAACTCCCATGCAAGAGGTGAAATACGACACATTCTTCTCAGGCTCCTGTGCCTATCTTGAATGTATGTGTAACTTAATGCTAAGAATGCTGACACATCTACTGTTCCTCAGTTGGCCCTAGGATCTTATCTGTGTTTAGTCCTTTAAACTGCGTGATCTGAAGAAAACTACATGATCTGGAGATACTAGAGCACTACATGGTGGACAGGGACATACTTCAGCAACACATCGAGCAGTGCCTACCTCACCTCAGACCCAGAGCCAATAGAAGGGAACCCATCTCAGTGGATACCACGGTATATGTAGCCTTAAGAATACTAGCAACAGGTACTTTCCAAAGACCTACTGAGGACATCATGGGGGGTCTCACAGACATCTGCATCTAGGGTACTCTACCAGTTCCTGGATGCCATATTACCACATGCCGGTGAGCACATTTAATTCCCCAGCACCCCCTGAGGAGATGACCAGAAATATGCACCTCTTCCACCATGTAGCAGACTACTCAAAGGTACTGGGTGCCATAGACTGCACACACATCCACATCAAAGCACCACCCAGGGAACAGGGTAAGGTCTATGTAAACTGCATGGGCTTTCATTCCATCACCTGCCAGGTTGTGTGCAATGCCCAGGGCATTATCATTAATGTGTGTGGTGGCAGCCCTGGAAGCTATCACAACTCCCACATACAGCTGTATCAGGGATTTCCCAGGGGGGGCATCCTGTACGGTCATCTGGTGGGGGATGCTGGCTATGCACTGGAGCCTTGGATGATCACACCAATCAGAAATGCACACACATGCACTCACACACAAACCAAGATCATTATAGAGCATGTGTTTGGGATGCTTAAGTCACAGTTCCACTGCTTTATATATCTGGTGGATCCCTGCAGTACTCTCCAGCCACATGTGCACACATGTTCATAGTATGTGCCATGCTACACAATATGATCCTGCAGAAACAGCTGCAGCAGGAACAGCACAGGGAAAGGCCACACAGCCCCTCACCATTGCCAAGGTCTCCACAGGCACAGAAGGACTTGGAGGAGGAATCCCTGAGCCTGCTTCTATAGGCAGACAGAGGTGTGCCCAGAATGCCCTGGCCTTGGCAAAGAGGCAATGCATAGCACACATACTGAGATTGTAGTGATCCAGGGACTGACACCTCTCTCCAACTCACACAGACAGTAAAATGGATGCCACACACATCACACTACCTGTACCTTACTATGTATAGGCAGTGTACTGCGTGCATCTGACATATGCAGCCCTCAAGCACCATCCTCACAACTGCCGCAGGCACAAGGCAAGTCAGTTGTCTTAACAATAAATGAATGGAGTAGTATGCTGTGGTAGCACATCTATGGTATTGCTGCATGCATGCAAGGGAATGGGGTGACCTACTAGGATAGCAGCAGACAACTGACAGCTATGTGGGACACCAGGAAATGTTTGCCCAATACTGGCTTCCCCACACTATCCCGTAGTACCCAAGGTGACAAATCCCACTGCAGTATATATGGAGGGGCAACTAACTGGGAGGTCATAGGTCACATGCATGGATGTCAATGTGGGGGTCCAATACTTACCCACAGCCTCACCCAGCATGTCAGCCATAGAAAACCATAAAAAAATGTCTGGCAAAGACCCACAAATGGCGACAATGATGAAATACCCCCATACAGACTTACACAGTGATATTACAGCAGGGCTTGCAGTTGCAGTAAGGCTCTGAAGGGTAAGAAGTCTGAAACAATTGCATGCCATTACAATCTGACCTGTGGTCTTTAATGAAATGGCTCTATTCTCCAAGACAGGGCTAAATGAAGCCAAAATGTAAAGCAAATATCAGCACAGTCTGTGCAAATGTGTACAGTTGACAGGTGTGCCCCCACACCCATATTCCCATAGAAATGCAGTAACACATATGTTTGTAGGGAAATAGCAGCAGAGCACACATTGCCAGAGCTGTCGCAATCAACATGATAACTTGGTGCATGTCCACAATATGCAGGGGTCAATGAGCTATGTATATGCATGGTTAATACTGTCAGGATGTGGCCAGCACTTACTCCCAGCTGTTGTGTCTTAGTGGCCTAGGTACAGTGCTGTCTTTGACAGGGCCATATTCCAAGAACTGCAGTACCAACTATTTTCTGTCAGCTACACCTACAGTAGGAGTTGTATACACTGCCCAGACGTCAATATCTGTTACTGCAGGAAAGCTGGACTGGTCATGGACAGGGGGCCACACATATGGACAGTACACAGCTTGGAGTAACCTACAGAGTGCCTACCATACCTCTCAGCTGTACAGACCTATTTCAGAATGTCCAGAGATTTGCATCATATTTGTGGTCTGTATATCATGAAATAGCGGTTGTCTGGCAATTCACTGGCAAATCACGTAAAACTAAGGTCAGAAAATTATGATATAATGCAGTTTCAGACTTCATACCCTATAGAAAAATGCATCATAATGAAAAACCTGTTACTGTATTACCTTTCTAGGTTTGTAAGGCCAATACTTAAAAATGGTCCCTATATTTAGGCCTTTGTCCCCCAATTACTTATGGCTTTATCCAGATGTCTGGCTCTCAGAAGTTGGGAGGTATGGTGCCTAGTAGGACAGCAGGTACCTGAAGGTCATTGTGCTGCCAGTTTATAAAAGGCTGCCACCTTTCTGTATCAGTGCTGACAACATGTCACTGGCCAACAGCCATACCCCTGGAATAACAGAGGTTGTCACAGAAGGATCACAAGTATGCCTTGTATATCTGTTCTGCTTGTCCTAGCATTGCATTCGCCTGCCAGCTATATGCAAATCAAGAAAAGGTCATGTCAAAATACTAATGGCAAACAGTGGAGAAGCAGATGTCATATCCATAACAGAAAGCAAGCAAATATCAAACTGGCCCTCCAACTGTCTATGTTTGGCAGAACAGTATTAACACCCTGTCCCCATGTGTGGGCCTTCATCTGACTGTCATATATGGAACTGTCCAGATGTCAGAGTCTGTGACGGTTTTACAGCTAGGCCAACATGTAGCCACATAATAACATAGTTAACACAAACCATCTGAGGACCACAGCAGATGTAGTGTTGCAATGATGAACAACCTGCTATATAGGTACGCTGAGAGGTGTGATGTCCATAACATTGTGTGTGATATTATGGCATTTAACCCGCTCACACCAGAATTACAAATAACATAACAGTAGCCACTGTGGGAAAAGCCTGTGACTGCTACAGAAAGACAAAGAGACACACATAATGGGAAGGGAACCACTGGCCAGACAATTGGAGAATGTGCACACCAGAACAAATATTGCAGTAACATAGGTGCCCTGCAGTGTATGGAGTCAGTAAACATTACCTGCAAATTCACAACACAAACCCACATAAGTAGAGATCCACAAAAAATCAAAACCCCAAGCAAAGGACACCTCAGAGGCAAAAACACATGAGAACTCCACAAACCCACACACCGCAGACCACGCATAGTCCACACACCAGGGTCTTGCAAACACTAAGGCCTTACCATACACCCAACATATTACTCATAGAAGACTCCACTGTGAGACACACAGATGTGCCACACACCAGGCAGGATAAGGAGAAAGTCATAGTTACTTGTTTGTCAGGTGCCATAATCTGCCATATCACACATGCACTCAAGTCACCACATAACAGTTACAGGTATCACTCTGGTCTGTTCCATGGCAGTGTGAACAATGTCAGATGTACCTCCCGGACTATAGGAAGACAGACATGATTCAGCTTGCTGAATATGTGTCCTTTGCAGTTATGTCCCTAGCCTTAAGCAGCATCCTGCTGTCACCCAGTGTAATGGCTCAATATAAACAGAAAGCAATTGTCAGTAACACTTGATTTACTTACCGGTGTCATTCCGGGGGGATCCACTGCCTGACAGACTGGGAACATATGATTGACAGAAGGCGCTGCCTTGCTACAGATGGCCTGCATCTGTCTCACCTGCCTTACAGGCCTCTGGCAAAGGCCCATGCCTCACCCATAGTGCCTTTGTAGGTAATGCCATGGGGTCCATACTACCAACATAACACAGTCAACAAAACTCAAACGCAAGTCCATGATGCTAAATGCTAGGAGCATACCTCTCAACCTCATAGAGCAAGAAATCTGGACAAAGCCATAAATAATGGGGAAATAAAGGCCCATATATAGGGACACTTTTTAAATATTGTTCTTATAATGTTAGAAAGTTGATAGAATAGCAGGGTTTGTATTAGCATGGATTTTCTGAAGGGTATGCAGTCTGAAACTCAAATGTCTCTGTCATTATTTCCTGACTTTAACCCTGAGTGATTTGTAATAAACTTGCTTGAAAACCACAATTTTATGGGAAACTGACCAGATATATGAGGCATACATCTGGACACTCTGTGAAAATCTGTACAATTGAGAGGTATGGCTAGGAGTCTAAACAGGGAAATGCACTCATTGCAGGCAGTCGTAACCTTGGAAGATGGTGATATATCTGCACTCACAGAAACTTGGCCCACAGCCATGGAGAGAAACACATCCTTACCTGATCACTCATCCTATCACACAGCCAGAATCCAAAATGTGGGCAACAAAGCCAAAGGAGGTGGAGTATAAATATATGTTAGACAGACACACACCTCTAGGCTGGTCAACCAGTCTGTCACACACAAGACACTCCAAGTGCAGTCACCCATTGACAAGACCCCTATGCAAATTATAGGTAGCTACAGGCCAACATATCTGAATCAGGACACCCATCCCACATATCTCACCCTCTACAAATCTAACAGAATTCCACCCATCACCCTGATTCTGGCTTACTTACATTACCCAACCAATGATTTGGAAATCCAACCATGCCAGAACAGAAATGCACAGAGATTCCCCCATCTTAGAAATGCTACATCCTTAGGACAGTCACTTGATACCCCCACAAGATGTGATACCTATGTCGGACTTGTCAGTACACAACATGATCAACCACTGCAGCGCCACTATGGTATCATCCTCCCTGGCAAGATCCAACAGAAAAGTGGTCACATGTCATATCACCATCACCCCTGACCCTGCCTCTACCCATGGTAAAAGGAAGATGCCCCACAAGCTGATCACAACCACCAGTGGGATGGTATAAACAGCTGAACAGCCCCCTACCTCACTAGAGGAACAAGCACTAACTTACAAACGTACACAAAATGACTATGCCAGCATATATTTAGAGATGCACAAAATCAGGAACACCTGAAAGGACAACACCACCATCCGCAAGGGAGAGTAAACCTGTCCACAGGCATCTGCAATAAAGGCACTATATAACACAAGGATAACATTGCTGAACAGGACCAAGAAGTAGCAGGTGCACAAATGGAAGTAATCACCCCTTAGCCTGAAGAAACAAAGAAGAGCACCAGTGAAATCCACTAAAGGCAAATCCAAGTCCAAATTGCCCACATCTAAGACAGATAATCGTAAGGTCTTCCTTACATATGTCTGCATTCCCAAAGGAAGCTCCCAAGTCTGTGCAGAACTGGTGGTCAAGGACACCACATACACAAATGCTATAGTTATAGCCAATCCACTGGCTGACAAATTCAGTGGAAATGTCTTATCTCTGCCCCCCATCATGGAAGCAGGACATCCTCGGTACCTGAACACCCAACCCTTATCACTAGGGTACGGGGCATCACTGCCCTCTCAAAGTGAAGAAGACAGCCTCCATGGGACCTGAAGTCATCTCAGGCTGCAGCCTACAGGAACCCAGGCATGAACTGGCAGCATCATTATGCACCCTACACACCCAAACCCTGAGTATCGTCTTTGTCAAAGCTGAGTGGCAGACAGCCACTGTCATGTCTTCACACCAAGGTGGACTGTTCACTGATCCAGGAAAAGAATGACCTATCAGCCTAACTAGCCTAATCTGCAAGGCCATGCAATGGATTATTATGGATCTCATTAAAAGGGACATTGGCAAAATCCAAATACATTACCCTACACAGTCTGCCATTCTCAGAGGAGGTATGTCAGTGAACTCTGGATGACGAAGCAGCCAACAAAGGCATGGATGAGGGAAAGATAGTGCACTCCAGTCACTGTGACCTGGCCATAGCCTTACACACTATTCCCCACATGGCCATAGTACATGAACTCTGTCAACTAGGTAGCAATCCATATGTTACCAGATGAGTAGCAAACCAGTTCATTGATAGAACCCACATAATCATAATAAGGGTAGCCAACTGAAACAGTACAGCCGTACTGAGTGGTATACCCCAGAAATCGTTCTGGGGACCCCTGGTATTTACGATATAAGTCCCTGAGGTGCAGGCCAAAAACACTGGCCTAAGGATGACCAAGTAGGCAGATGACTGCAAGCTGGGAACAGAAATCAATACCCAAAGTGATGTGGACATCCTACAACAGGGTCTCACCAAAACAAATGACTGATGCCAGAAACATTGCCTCAAGCTAAATGTTTGCAGATGCATCAGCATTCCCTTCAGGGAGACTGATGGCCCCACATAGTATCACATTAACAACAATGTCCTACATACACAATCAGTAGTGAGGCATTTGGACACCCAGGTTGATAGCAACCTGAAGTCTGAGCACCATGTTGCTTCCATTGTACAGAAAGCTTCATAGATGGGACAAATCAAATGTAAAGGTTTTCCATCCAGGGATAAAGAGGTCATAATATCCTTCTGGGCCCATCTCATTTGCTCACTCAACTGAGTGCAGTGAGATCATATTCTGATTTCAAGCACTCCTACTGTGTACAAAGAGAGCATCTGGGAACCAGAAAAAAAAATTAAGCTTGTTTTCTGCCTTTCCTGTTAAGTGGCATAGACTGTTTTAGGCTTCTGAGCCCCAAGCCCTTCTGTATTGGAGGGAAGCCTTCTAGCTTAGTTTTTTTTTTTTCTTAAAACTAGTCAGTTTTCTAGTTTCAGCACTCAAATCTGTTTCTTTGAACTCAGCACTTGTTCAGAACTCATTGTAAGCACTACATAAGCTGCAAATTACTACAGTACTCAACTTTCCTCACTTGTCTAGTGGAAAGCAGTTTTTAGTACTTAATAAATAAGCACTTATCCAGACATGTCTAAGGGTCAGCTCCCAGTGATTTCTCCTGTCTACCTGATGAATCTGGGCGTCTTGGGGCAATGCAGCAATTACCTCATGTACACAGACAACTCTCTCCTCCTACCACCCAACACTACAACCTGTGAGAGATGTACTTATATAGCCAAACTCAAAGCAAAGCTCTCTTCACCCAAGACTGGACTAGACAGTCAAGAGGAGAAGGTAAACACTTGCATCACACCATGCTCATCACATAGTCCCTCAAAACCTACACCACCAAAACACACACATAGAAACACAAAACACACACCTACATTTGCGGAGGCTCTCAATAAAAACCTGCAAAAGCATCAGGGACATCCAAAGCATAAACGCAAGCAAACTTCACCCCCAAACACAACCCAAATGACACATAGCCCACAAACTCAGTGTGCCACTCAACCACAGCCCATAAGGCATAACAACGTACCCAACACTCTAGTCATAGGTGACTCTATAGTCAGGCACACTGATATTCCACTCACTAGACTAAACAAGGAGAAAGTTACTGTCAGCTGCCTGTCAGGTGCCAGGATCTGCCACATAACGCATGCACTCATGTCACTCCACAATGAGTACAAATATGACACTGTCATTTTCCATGTTGGTGTGAATGACCTGAGACGTACCTCCCTGAACTACATGAAAAGAGACATGGAGGAGCTCTCCGATCTTGTATCCTAGGCAGGTATGACCCTAACCCTGAGTAGCATCCTGCCATCAACCAGAATGATACCATAGTGCAAGGACAAAATGATTGACTTCAACAATTGGCTAAGCTTCTGGTGTCATTCTAAGGGGATCCAGTATTTGTCTGCCTGGGACAACATGATCGACAGTCCACGATGCTTTGCCAAAGATGGCCTGCACCTGTCGCCCTTAGGATTCCGGATACTGGCTAAGGCTCTTGCCACCCCTATAGTGCCTTTTTTAGGCAAGGTTCAAATGACATATTCACCACCGTAACAGGTACAAGCAAGCAAAATCTGAGGGTAATGCTACTCAATGCTAGAAGTCTAAACCTCAAAATGCACTCACTCTAGGCACTCCTTAAAATGGAGAACATTGACATCTGTGCAGTGACAGAGACCTGGTTCAAAGCTCCAGAGAGCACCCCTGCATTACCAGGCTTCAATTCATACCACACCTTTCGGCCACCTAACCCAGAAAGAAGCACTAAATGCGGAGGCGTGTCCATATTCATTAAGGATATCCACACCTCCAGGCTAGTTGCACAGCATAATGCATCTGAGATTATCCAAGTGCAACTAACTCTGGACAAGACCGCAATCCAAATTGTAGCTTGCTACAGACCCCCCACCATGCCCCAGGATTCACATTCCTCATTTCTTGATACACTGGAAAGTATTAGGGTACAACCCAACACCCTAATAATGGGTGATTTCAACTACCCTACCATTAACTGGGAAAACTACTCATGTACCAACTCTTTTGTTCAACGTTTTCTAGAATTCATAAATTCCAACGCCTTAGATCAACTTATTCACACCCCCACCAGGGGCAGCAATATCCTAGACCTGGTCATTACCAACATGGGAAACCGGTGTTCCACACCAGAGGTCAATTCCTCGTTGGTCAGATCCGACCACAAGCTAATCAGCCTAGACATCCACATCCCACCCCCAGCCCCAATTAGGGAAACCATCGTAAAAAACTTCTCAAAAGCCAACTTCACACTTCTTAAGACAGAAGTGGCAAACTTCATGACACCCATGCAGACGGACAATAGAGGTATGACTGCCGAATCCTACACGAATGCACTCTATAAGCACTTACACGAGTGCATGGATCATGCTATCCCTAATAGAACCAAGATGTTATCCTCCAAAAAAAGGAAGCCAATCTGGTGGTCCTCTGCCATAAACAAACTCTACAACAGAAGAAAGAAACTGTTGCAAAAAAGAGTAAAATCCCATGACTGGAGGAACTCCCTGGTCAACCTCAGTAAGAAGCTGAGATCCCTCATAAAATCCTCCAAAGTTAGTTACAAAAACAAAATTGCCACTGTCTCTAAAGACAACCACAAAGCATTCTATAGCTATGTCAAGAATCTAAATGGGAACACTCAGATCTGCTCTGAGTTACAGCATAATGGCACTAAATATACAGAACCAACTGATATTGCCAACATCCTAGCAGATAGGTTCAGTGCTAACTTTACCCCCCTCTCACCCCCTAGAGGGCCCATCTCTATACCAGAAGACTGCAAAGTTCCTATAATCACGGCTGCACAGGTAAAAAACACACTCTCCAAAGCCAAGAACACAGCATCCATGGGACCTGACAATATCCCAGGCTGCGTTCTACATGAACTACAGAATGAACTGGCACCCTACCTAAGTACCATGTTCAATCATAGCCTCACCTCATGCTTTGTACCCACTGAATGGTGCACCGCGACAGTTATCTCACTCCACAAAGGGGGAGCCACAATGGACCCCGGGAACTACCGTCCCATTAGCCTGACGAGCCTGGTCTGCAAGGCCATGGAACGTATCATTGTGGAACTCATAAACAAAGACATTGGTAATCTCCAAACTCTGGACCCTACTCAGTTTGGATTTGTAAAAGGCAGATCATGTGTCTTAAACCTGATTGACTTCTTTGAAGCAGTCACCAAAGCCATAAATGAGGGTAAAATGGTTCACACAGCTTATCTTGATCTCGCCAAGGCTTTCAACACCATCCCCCCCTCTGGAATTATAGATAAGCTCACTAAACTAGGTATAAATCCCTATGTCACAAGATGGGTTTCTAACTGGCTCATGGACAGAACCCACACTGTGAAAGTAGCGGATTCCAAATCCGACATCAGACCAGTGACAAGTGGAGTACCACAGGGTTCAGTCCTGGGTCCTCTCCTGTTTGTTATCTACTTCTCTGAAGTGCAGGCTAACACAGAAGGTCTTTGGCTAACAAAGTTTGCAGATGACTGCAAACTAGGAGCCATAATCGAAACTCCTAATGATGTGGACAAACTACAAAAGGGCCTCACTGAGACAGATACCTGGTGTCAAAGCCATGGCCTGAAGCTCAATGCCAAAAAGTGTATTGTCATCCCCTTTGGTAAAAACTCTGTACCCATGACCTACCACATAGCTGGCAGTCTACTTAATGCCAAAAATGTGATAAGAGACCTTGGGACACAGGTGGACAGTAGTCTATCCTTTGATAATCACATCACCACAGTGGTCAGGAAATCCTTCTACATGGCTCATCTCATCACAAAAGGATTCTCATCCAGAAAAAAAGAGGTCATTGTTCCCCTCTACTCATCACTCATTAGACCCATTATAGAGTACAACACCCCTTTTGGTATGTACCTCACAAGACATCTACAACAACTGGAAAGACCACAGAAATACCTCACAAAGAGGATTACTGGCCTCAAACAGATGCCCTATGCAGATCGTCTCAAAAAACTACAGCTTTACTCCATCGCATATTGCCTACTCAGGGGCGATCTCTGCCTAACATACAAAGCTATGTCAAACCCAGAGCTGTTGGACATGCTCCACTTAAAGAAATCCCAATCCCTCTGAGCTACACGCTCTAGGGACCTTAACCTTGTCACCACAATAAATAGAACATGCTGGAGGTATAGATTCCTGTCCCAGAGACTTCCCATACTCTGGAACAGACTACCTATCTATGCCAAACAGAGCTCCTCATTAGCACTCTTCAAGAAAAATCTTGATGACTGGATGGGAAATGGGAAATTCACCCCGGGAATCACTTCTGTGGCTCTGCTCGACAGGGGCACAGGAAAATAATTTTCTTGGGTGGCGAAAGCCAGGGTACATTTTTTGGCTAGGCTTGTATGGGCCCTAGGGCCGATAGCCTAGTACCTACCTATGAACCTATGTATGCTAACCTTATAAGGCCAATGTTTTAGTTCCACACCCCCTGCGGCATGTACCTCACAAAGCACATGCAGTAACAGGAGAGACCACAGAAGTTCCTCACCACAAGAATGCAGGACCACAAACACCTACCCTACACACATAGGTTAACAGCACTGTCCCTCTACTCAGTTCCATACAGACTCCACAGAGGTGACCCCAGTCTGGCAAACAAAGCAATCCAGACCCAGCCTTGATGAAACTTTTGCACATCTGGAAGTCAAGGCCCACTCGATCTACCTGTAGGTGCAGCATCAACCTGGTCTGTGATATCAATAGGGCTTGTTGGTGTGACAGATACATGTCCCACACACTCCCCCATCTGTAGAATACACTCCTTGTCCACACCAAGCCAAGTACCTCAATATCTTTAGTGAATTGCTTCCTGTATAAGTGCATGGGAAACAGAACATACAGTCCTGTGATTCCACCTGTGTCCCTGCTGGACAGGGGCTCTGGGTGCTGACATGTCTTAACATGGGCTACACTCTTTTCTGTGAGGGTTATAAGGCTTCAGGACTAGTAGCCTGCTAACCTCATATCAACCGATACACAGATGTCTGTCAGTGGTTCACCACATTACTCTGTACTGCTCTGCCACTGACATACCTGGAAATCACAGTGCTGTGTGGAATATACCACACATATCATGGACATCTCTGCCAGTAGAATGCACTCTCTACCCACACCCATACCTCTTAACCTCTTACAGCAAGACATCTGGACAAGGTCATAAATAAAAGTGGGACAAAGGCCCAATGATAGGCTTGTGTTTTAAATATTGCCCTTACAAACTTAGAAAGTTGGTAGAATAACAGGTTTTGCATTAGCATGAATTGGCTGAAGGTTATGAAGTCTAAAACACAAATGCTCTGTCATTATTTTCCAAATTCTCAGTCTTTAAGTATATGCCACCAGCTTGCCAGAAAACTACAAGTTTATGACACATGGACAAAAGATAGACAAACATCTGGACAATCTGAAAAAAACATGTATAGTTGAGAGGTATGCCCACACTAGGATATGACCTTTTAGGTAAGAAGAATACCACACAAGCAGAAGATCCCCAGCCAGTATATCACCAAGGTGTTGGACTATTTATACAGATTCATCAGTCAATCAATCGGCTGTAACCACACCTCTCAGCTGGTCGGATTATGCAAGAATGTGTAGCATTTGGCTCATAATATGGGTCTGTGCATCATCCATTTTGTATTTCTCTGGTAAATCACTGTGATGATCCAAGGATTTCTGTCAGTAGGTAATGACACAATACATTACAGTGTCAAACATCACATATTTCAGAAAATGTCTGCTAAAACAAAATCTGTAATTTTAGCAACTCATACATTAATAAGAGAAATAGTTACAATATCCCCCTTTGTTTGGCCCATTGTCACCCAATTTTTGCAGGCTATCTCCAGATATCTTCACTAACAGGTTGAGAGGTACGGCTGTAGCACCCAAAACACCAGACTGGAGTGCAACAATCTCTGGAATGGAGTCCCACACTTACTATAGAAGGTCATACTGGGCATGTTCCTACACTTACAGAAGTAAAACCCACGTCGGAAACCATATCGGAAAATATATCTGTATTGTGCAGATGTCTTTGCATACACACAGCTATGTAAATTTTAACTGTCTCCACACACACCCATCAGACAGGATTACCCACAGCCAGCTGTAGGTGGCCCATATGTGGTATATCTTCACCTGTTGCGTGTGATACACCCACATATATATGGGCAACATATTACAATATGTCAAGCATACACACACATAGACATGGGGAAGAGAGAGACAGACAGTGATGGAGAGAGAGACACACAGGGAGACCACAGAGAGAGTGAATCATACACAGGGATGCCCTGAATGGCATAGAGTGATGTCCTGCTGCAGACAGTTGAATACCAGCTGTAACCAGTCACATATGCCATATGTCAGCATGAAGGTGAGATCCATTGTGTGATAGTACTGAGGTGGGGGTTGTAATATCACATCTCTTGCCTGTGTGTGTGTGTGTGTGTGTGTGTGTGTGTGTGTGTGTGTGTGTGTGTGTGTGTGTGTGTGTGTGTGTGTGTGTGTGTGTGTGTGTGTGTGTGTGTGTGTGTGTGTGTGTGTGTGTGTGTCTATAGGTTTAAGTATTAAGAGGCCTTTCCCACCCAGTACACTTCATATTGCCCTACTTCACAAGATCTGCTGCTGTAATTCACCTTATAAGTACCTTTCATGTAGCCTCAGTCCTATAAGCTCTATAACATGTGCGATAACTGTGTAACACTATAGTACAAACAACTAGATAGGTACGGGTTCTAATCTCAATCTCAGCATATGAGTGTGCATGTAGGGATAACAGGTTTAGGCCTTTCCCACCCTGTACACTTCCCATTGCCCTACTTTACATGATCTGTTGATGTCATTCACCTTAGAAGTACCTTTGGACTGGCCTCAGTCCTATAATCTCTATAGCAGGTGCGATAACTGCATAACACTATAGTACAAATAACTACATAAGTAAGGGTTCTAATCTCAGACTTGGCATATGTAAGTGTGGGCGTCTATGTGTAAGAATAAGAGTTTTAGGCCTTTCTCACCCATTTCACTTCTCATTGTCTACTTTACAAGATCTGCTGATGTCATTCACCTTAGAAGTACCTTTGGACTAGTCTCAGTCTTATAAGCTCTGCTGCATGTGCAATAACTGCCTAACACTGTAGTACAAATAACTAGATAGGCAGGGGTTCTACTCTCAGTACTGGCAAATGTGTGTAAGTGTGTGTGTATGTTTGTAGGATAAAGATTTTTGTGGACCTTCCCATCCAGAACATGTCCCAGTGCCCTACTTTACAAGGGTTGTTGATATCATTCACCTTAAAAGTACCGTTGCACAGCCCTCAGCCCTATATGCTCTATGGTGCATGCAGTAACCATGTAACAGTATAGTGCAAAAAACTAGATAGGAAGGAGTTCTAATCTCAGTCCTGGCAAATGTAAGTGTGTGTGTGTGTGTGTTTGTAGGATACAGTATTTTGAGGCCTTTTTCTCTCGGTACACTTCCCCATTGCCATACTTTACAAGGGCTGTTGATGTCATTCACCTTAAAAGAACGGTTGGACAACCCTCAGCCCTATAAGCTCTATGGTGTATGCAATAACTACGTAACAGTATAGTACAAATAACTAGATAGGTAAGAGTTCTAATCTCAGTTCTGGCAAATGTAAGTGTATATATTTGTAGGATACAGTATTTTGAGGCCTTTCTCTCCCAGTACACTTTCACATTGTCATACTTTCCAAGGGCTGGTGATGTTGTACACCTTAGAAGTACCTTGGGATACTCTTCAACCCTATAAGCTCTGTGGTGCATGTAATAACTGCATAACACTGTAATACCAATAAGTAGATAGCTAGGGGTTCTAAACTCGATACTGTGATTTTGTGTGTGTGTGTGTGTGTGTGTGTGTGTGTGTGTGTGTGTGTGTGTGTGTGTGTGTGTGATAACTGCATAACACTGTACTACCAACAACTAGATAGGTAGGTGTTCTAAACTCGATATTGTGATTGTATGTTCTACCCAGTATCTTCTTTACAAGGACTGCTGATGTCATCCACCATAAAAGTACCTGTGTACACTTCTCAGCCCTCTAAGCCCTGTGGTATATACAATAACTGTGTAATACTACAGTACAATTAATTAGATAGGCAGGGGTTCTAATCTCATTTCTGGTAAATGTGTGTGTGTATATTTGTAGAATACAGTATTTTCAGTCCTTACCCTCCCAGTACACTGCCCATTGCCGTACTTTACAAGGACTGGTTATGTTAATCACCTTAGAAGAACCTTGGGACACTCTTCAATCCTATATGTTCCATAACACATGTGATAACTGCATAACACTGTAGTACCAATAACCAGATTGGTAGGGGTCTAAACTCAATACTGGCAACTGTGATACTGTGTGTGTGTGTGTGTGTGTGTGTGTGTGTGTGTGTGTGTGTGTGTGTGTGTGTGTGTGTGTGTGTGTGTGTGTGTGTGTTTAAAAAACATTTTTGCTTTGGCTGCTGTGTGTGTCAGTTATACCATTTTAAGGGCTGTTGACGCCCTCACCATGGCATTACTTTGCAGAGCCAGTTAATGGTATCTGCTGTACATGCAAAATGTTAAACTGTTCAGGTCATACCAGCCATCTGTACATATGTATATGGAATATCCATATGTTTGCAACCAATATGTTTTTCAGGTCATACCAGCCATCTGTACATATGTATATGGAATATCCATATGTTTGCAACCAATATGTTGTCTGTGACCCCTAACAATGGGCATTTATGTCACATTGCCAAACTGTCACAGTCACTGCAGTGACAGACATGGCAGCAGCAGACCGCGTACCTGTCTGAAACCTAATGCTGATAGACATTCTGTTACTCTATCACTGTATCACATCACCTTGCAGTAGTCTACAGACAGACATCAGGTGAATGCCATATGTGAAGCTGGGGCAAACAGCAAACATTGGGCACACCCATCACATATTGCTGTGGCACACACATGGGAAATGGATAGCAGAACAGGTCATACAATTGAATGCACCTTCCAAAGGGTATGTGTTGTTACACAACAATAGCTGTCATTAACCTACAATGTCAGTCTGTCATGATTTTACCAGATGTTGGCCAGAAAACCACATGTTCATGACCGATGTGAAGAAATCATGTGTCAGAGATCAGGACAATGTGCACACGTATGCAGATGTCAGAGGTATGGCCACCATCTGTACTCATACCTCCCACGCTGATGGAGCAAGGAATGTTTACAAAGCCATATATAATGGAGTGACAAAGGACACATAATAGAGACACCTGCCAAATATTGCTGCTACATTCATATAATGGTGATAGCATAACAGGATTTGCATTAGCATAGATGGTCTGAATGGTATGAAGTGCGCCTGCCATTATGTTATGACTGCAACCCACAATAGTTTGGCAACAATTTGCCAGACAGACATGGGTGTATGAGAAAATGGACTACTGATATGTGGCATGCATCAGGACAGCCTGTGTAAACTGTATGGTTGAGAGGTATGTCTGAACCACCCTGGAGGTTGCAGTCCATGTTTGGCAAGATGTAACCTGTGATGACAACTGAAACAGTTAAAAGAGGTCCCAGAACTGTGGGACAAGAAACATGTCAGACAGTTCTGTACTGATTGCATAGAGAAGTGATTGTACATCAGAAGCACCTTAATGTCATGAGAAATAGTGTAAGCGAAGGTAATGTCACACAAAGAAGGTGTCATACTAGCATACCAGAGGACATTCTGTGTGTTGCACTTGCTGTGGGTATGCTATGTGCTGCCAACTGTCACTTTACTACACTAGTGTCTCACACTCCACAACTGATAATGTCACACACACATTGCGTGTTGCTTATGTGTGTGCAATATGTAGACATGAGAAGGCCCTGTGACTACTGTGTGGCCACAGGATAAGTGAATCTGTTGGGGTTAAGGTCATGGCTAGGCTTGTGAGGGACCTAGTGCCATTATTTCAGTAGCCTTGTCTGTATGTATGAGCCTGTGGAACTACAGAACACTGAGGTGACATGTATGAAGGCTAGCTGTCTGTGACAAGGGGTATGTATGCAAGGTCACACTGTCTGCCAACAGTGTCCCTCACACACTGTTGCATGCATACATAACTGGTAAACGTGTACATATACAGCTGTACCTTGGCTACGAAATGGTTGATGTGTTTCCTCTCTGTCATACTCCCCATTGGTAATGTCTGCAGGGCCACAGCCTGTGGTTTACACAGCCTATCTTGACCTCGACACGGCATCTGACACCATCCCCCATTCTGGAATTATAGCTAAACTCACTAAACTAGGTATAAATCCCTACATCACAAGATGGGTTGCCAACTGGCTCACTGAAAGAAACCACACTGTAAAAGTTGCAGACTCCAAACCTGACTTCAAACCAGTGACAAGTGGAGTACCCCAGGGTTCAGTCCTGGGACCTCTCCTGTTTGGTATCTACTTCTCTGAAGTACAGGCTAACAAAGAAGGCCTTTGGCTAACAAAGTTCGCAGATGACTGCAAACTAGGAGCCATAGTCGAGTTCCCAAATGATGTGGACATCCTACAGATGGGTCTCACTGAGACAGATGCCTGGTGTCAGAGCCATGGCCTCAAGCTCAATGCCAAAAAGTGCATTGTCATCCCCTTTGGTAAAAACTTTGTACCCATGAACTACCACAAAGGCAGCAGTCTACTTAATGCCGAATGTGTGATAAGAGACCTTGGGACCCAGGTGGACAGCAGTCTCTCCTTTGATAATCACATCCCCACAGTAGTCAGGAAACCTTTCTACATGGCACACCTCATCACAAAAGGGTTTTCATCCAGGAAAAAAAGAGGTCATTGTTCTCCTCTACTTGACACTCATTATACCCATTATAGAGTACAACGCCCCTTTTGGTATGTACCTCACAAGACATCTGCAGCAGCTGGAAAGGTCACAGAAGTACCTCACAAAGAGGATTACTGTCCTCAAACAGATGCCCTACACTGACTGTCTCAAAAACCTCCAACTTTACTCTGTAGCATATCACCTACTCTGAGGTGATCTCTGCCTAACATATAAAGCTATGTCAAACCCAGAGCTGTTGGACATGCTACACCTAAAGAAATCCCAATCTTTCCGAGCTACATGCTCTAGGGACCTAAACCTTGTCAGCACAATAAACATGACATGCTCGAGGGATAGATTCCTGTCCCACAGACTTTTCATACTCTGGAACAAGCTACTCATCTATGTCAAGCAAAGCTCTTCATTAGCACTCTTCAAGAAAAATCTTTATGAGTGGATGGGAAATAGGAAATACACCCCGGGGATCACTTCTGTGGCTCTGCTTGACAGGGGCACAGGAAAATAACTTTCCTGGTTGGCATAAGCCAGGGAACCTTGTTGGCTATGTTTACTTAGGCCCTTGGCTGATAGCCTAGTACCTAGCTATGAGCCTACCTATGAACCTATGAACTGGTCCTGCTAGGGGTCTCACTGGCACCACCAGAACCAAGGCCAGATGCAGTACTACTCCCCGAAGGTGACTGCTGTCTGCTGGATATGTGTTCCTGATGGGACCAGCCAGGACCACATGTCCATGGCCTGCTCCATTGTGGTGTGGACAGCACCACCCCTTTGGTAGTGCTGGTGGTACTGCCACTACATGAGTGTGAATGTGTACGGCCCCATAGACCCTCAGCTGATCTTGGTGCTGACCTACATCCACATGGTTGATGCCCATCTCCCACCACATGCTCCAGCACAGACATTCCACAGTTGAGGATTGCCAAGGTCTCACCCCACCTTCTATCCATGACCTCACTATTGTGACATGTTGCCTCAGCAAGGGCATGTAGGTCATCATGGATGCCAGGAAGAGTTGCATCAAAGACCCTGAGTACCTGTCTGCTGTTGCATTCAGTATGTGCCTGTGCCTCCATGACAGTCTGAAACATGCGTCTGGTGACACCTGGTGACAAGGGCTTAATGGGCAGCAGTCCTCCTTCGAGCACCCATGTCCATCCGCCTGTGTGGGACCTCACCTGCTGTCTGGCTATGGCTAGTGTCTACACTCACACTTGCCATAATCACCACACTAGCCTATTCCATGCCACCACCCACCAACTGTCCATTATCTGTGGCTGCTGAGGACGGGGTATGTGTGGGCATTGTGAATGTGTGCAGGGACATTGTGGTTGACAGTGGGATGCCAACCAATGGCACAGATTCAGCCCCTGACAAACCCACCTGTACCTCATTATGACTACCATCATCATCAGAGTCCACAGAGACAATGACATCAGGTTCTAAGCGGGAGGGACCATCTCCTGCATGTCCACCTGTGAGGGGAAGACAACATATGTAAATTAATACCTGCACTATAAGGTTTGCTGGTACACACACACACACACACACACACACACACACACACACACACACACACACACACACAAACATGCGCGCGCGCGCACACACACACATGCATAAACACACACACACACACACACACACACACACACATGCACATACGCACACACAGACACATGCACAGATACATACAGGTGAGGTGGTACAAAGGCATTACACAGACCTCAAAATATCTGAATGGTGACATGCACAACACACAGTCAGACCACAACATACACACTCTGGACAGGCCCTCAACATCATGCAGTGCAGCCATTTTCACTTAATTTTACTACTAATGTACACTTCTGGGATACATGAGTAGTGTTAGTAGGTAATGGGCCTTCACCTAGCACACACTGCACCCATGTATACATTGTTGCTGTTCACCTGTATAGCACAGTGGCAACTCCTACACATGCCTCTCAACTGTACAGATTTTTACAGAATGTCTAGATGTCTGGCTCATATTTTGGTCTGTTTCTCATAAATCCTGTGTTTGACACATTACTGGGATGATATGAGGATTGACATCACTAATTAATGGCATACATTTGAGTTTCAGGTTTCAGAACCTGCAGTAAATGTATGTTAAAATAAATCCTGTTACTCTAGCAACTTTCTAAGTTATAAAAACAAACAATTGACCCAATATCAGGGCACTGACAGATAACAAATGAATGACAAGGTCACTGCACAACGTAGGTTGAAAACTTCAGTACTTATTCAAGCCAAAACGAACCAACGGCAGGACACCAGTTTAATCCACAGCTACAAAATTTTATTACAGACTTAGCGCTTTCACCTTAACAAAGGCATCATCAGAGTCAAGAAGCTGTTACATCAACTCACTTTTAAATAATAAAGTCAACAACACTGAAGAACTCCATTCCCTCCTGTCCTAACCTGAAGCTGGTGGAATCCACATTAAAAAAGATTCTGAGATCTGAAAGGTGAAGGTGCAAAGCAGAATGAAGCCTTAGAGGGATTTAAGGAACATGGATGAGCCCAGATCTTTAGGAGGAAGAGCTGCTGAAGAGAAAGCAGGTTTCCTCTAGGTACTGCTGAATAACAGTACCTAGAGGAAACCTGCTTTCTCTTCAAGCCTTCTCTAATCTGGGCTCATCCATTCTAAATCCTCTAAGCTTCATTGCACCTTCAGATCTCAGAATCTTTTTAATGTTCCACCAGCTCAGACAGGGAGAATGATTCAGTGTTGTTGATTATTTAAAAGTGATTGTTGCTTTGACTCTGATGATGCTGATAAAAGTGGCTGTAATAAACTGTGGCTATGTCTACCGTGTTTTAACAGTACTGAAGTTTTCAACCTACGTTGTGCAGTGGCCTTGTCATTCATTTGTTAACTTTCTAAGTTATATTTAAAATATGTCCCTATTTTTACACCATTGTCTCCCCATTTTCTCAATCTTTGTCCAGATTTCTTGCACTGACAGGTTGTGAGGTATGCTACAAAAATGTTACATCTCCTGCAAATAGGCCCCTGTGATGACCACTGTGATGCAATGGAGTTAACCCCACCACAAGTGAACATGCACATATTGCAATATGGCTAAGAGTAACAGTTGTGTGCATGGTAAAATCCATGCCCTTAACATGCCTTGGGTATTGGTGAGCCACAACAGGACAATTCTATACTCATTGGCCTCAGGCTGCTGTTCTACATCCAGACCAGATGGACCTATGTAGTTGTTGGAGAGATGTTTTGTCAGCAGACTCACATGTGGCATTGGTACAAGATGAATGCTGCTTTTCTGCACATTACAGTACAAGCTTCGATACTATGCAATTTGCTGTCCTTCACCATAGATGTGCATGTCTGTGCATTACAAAACCCCTCCCACAACTACGTTTTGACCTGATATATGCATCTAGATACTCTACGGATGCCAGTATGGCTGCTACAGTAATCAATTGATGTCCACTGGGGCCTTACTTGGATGCTCCTTGTCTGTTGTCTGGGTACCACCCACCTCCACAATGTGGGTGTGTTGACCTGGCTGTTGGTGTGTGGTGGCTGCCCCAAGGTTGGCAAGGAGCTCCTCAGTAGGTGTAAGCAGAGCCTGCTCAGCAGGACCCTCACCTGTGGCTGTGTGGTCCCTGGTCACTGCAGCAGCCCTTCGCCGGGCATGACATATGTGGTCAGTCACATGATGCCTGACTTGCTCATATGTATGTGCATGCTGGCCCAAGTCATTTACCCTGTTGACAAAGTCATCCCACAAGGCAGTCCACTCCAACAGATGCAGTTGACTATAGCCAAACCTGACCCCATGGTGATGTATGATTGTGTCATTAATTTCTGTTGTCTTAGATTCAGTGTAGGATTGTTATCTAGTAAGCTGCATTCCACCTGGAAGACATTAACAGGGAAACACATCACAGGACCTTATACATTCGTCAATGTTATTAACAGAACCTGCACATCAACATTGACTAGCACTAGCCACCACTTATGGCCCAGTAAATTGCATAATCCTCCATTCATCATGCACTTTTGTGTAGAGGGATAACAGTGGCTGTCTTCCATGCAGATGGGATGTCGCTGGTGCTCAGGCTTTGTTTGACTACAGTGTGTAATGGTGCTGAGAGCACATGCCTGAGTTCATGTAGGAAGCAGACAGGGATGTTATCAGGTCCCATGGAGACTTAATTTTGTTACCTTTGAGTAGACATTATGGACCTGCTTCCTGATGATGAGGGGTGGGGTGCATATCCACCTATACTGATGTGGGACAAGGGGTGAAATTTTCACTTAATCTGTCTGCAGCAGGTTGGCTATAACTATGGCGTGTGTGTGTATGTGGTGTGATTGACCACTAGCACAGGGTGGGTTGGGTTGTTGCCAACTTGCCACTGAGGTTGAAGACATATGTAAAGATGGCCTTGTGATTGGCCTTGCTGGATGTGTCCAATTTGTACTCATAGTTAGCCTTTTAGTGATTCACCTGTGACCTTATATGCTTGTTCAGACAAAGGTGGACTTGCTTCCAAGTTGGTGCCTGCTCCTACTTGACCCTGTACAGCCAATATAGCAACCTATTATGTGGTTTGTGTATTGCTGCTGTCCACCAAAGGAGATTACTCTACCTTGGTGGAGGCAGATTTTACGAGTCAGATATTGTTGAGTCTATACAGCTATGTAGGTGCTCATTTAGATGTTTGTAGTAGGCATGGGCACGAGGTCATAACACAGTTGGACACTTCTCCAATTTCAACCTCATAATCATGCTTATTCTAGTACACATTTCTGTGGCAGGGCAATGCAACAACCAGTAGCTGCAGACATTTATGTCTGTTAGATGCACTGAAATTAAGATTACACACGTGTACAACATGTACAGCTTATTTACCTGACATTTTGCAACTCTTGTCTGTTGTTTTGAGGCTTCCAGCTACCCTATTCATACATACATGTGCACAGGAAATACCTGATATACATTTCTGTTCTATGTCAGTATGGTACACTGCATTTATACTCTTGCTGCTCAGTTATACCTCTCAACCTTTTAGAGCAGGACATTTGGATGACAGCACACATACATGGGGGGTAATGGCCCAAAATTAGTGACACTTTATTAATATTGCTGTAACACACTTAAGTCAGTTGATAGCACAGTAGGCGTTGCATTCACAGAAATACCCTGGAGGATGTCCAACATTCATATATATGTTATTATGTTCTGATGTCAGTCTTCACAGATTTGCCAATGATTGGCCAGACATAACACAACTCTATGAGTAAATTACTATAAATATGAGGCACATATGTGGTCAGTGTGCAGAACATTGGACAGTCGAATGATATGAGCTCAGTATATCACATGCTCTTCAACACACACTTCTGCAACAGTACTTTACTATGCACATACCCTATATAGGTCTCTTAGATTTGTAAGACAAGCATGTGTGTTATAGTGGTATTCACAAGTGATATATGGATATTTACAACACCCCAGTAGCTGGCCTGGCAGTGTCACAGTCAGTATTGTTCAACAAACACTCCAGTAGTAGTCATATGTGAGCTGACCTTTCCTGGGGTGACTCAGGGGCCAGAGCTGTGATCTATGTCACTGCAGACAGAGCCAAATGTGATGGCCATAGGTGCCGATCAGCAACATATTAAGTACAGCAAGTCTTGTTGAAATATATCTGTTTAACTTCCTATTTCCCATTATTGCATACCCCCTTCTGCATTCATTTACATGCTTACTTGTTTGACATACCTGTTTTTTTCCAAGTATTCTTGAAGTTTCTCTCTTCTCTCTCTCTCTCTCTCTCTCTCTCTCTCTCTCTGTCTAACCATGTAGAGGAATAGACCTGTTTTGCATAGGCAGCAGCTTGCCTTTTGTAGGTAATGTTCATGAGCAGGTGACGGCCTGTGCACCAATTGGTGTCCCCACTTGCTAATTGCATGCAAAACAGCTGTGATGTTTTTCCAATAGCCAATGGCATAGCAACACACTCCTATAATTGATACTTCATGTGGGTGTTGCCCCTTTTCCTTGCCTGTGAGGAGGACATCATGGAGGTGTGTGAGCTAAAGCATCACAGAGGGTAAGTGGAAATACCTCTTACAACAAGACATGTGGAGACTGCCCAACAAAATGAGGGATGAGGTTCCAGACTTAGGGACAGAATGTAAGTATTGCTGTTATACAGTTGAAATAATGCTAGTTTAACAGGGTTTGTCTGGACATGCATTTTCGGTGTGATTTCAAGTCTGGCAGTGTTATGTAGATGACATAACTCTCAACTGTAGGGCTATCCGCAGAATGGCCAGACAGTTGCCTCTTGTGTTTGGTCTGTTCCACAGACAGTTTTTGTCCTTGGCATATCAGTAGTATACTCTGGGGATTGCAGTCAGTAAATGCTAACATCCATTTGTGTTTCTGACTTCATATCCTTCAGAAAAGATATGTTACAACAAAGCCTGTAACACCAGCAACTTTCTCAGTTTTATAACAGCAATATTTTACATATGCCCTTGTTTTTGGGCTTCTGTTCTCCAATTATGTCAGGCTTTGTCCAGATGTCATGCACTAAGAGGTTGATAGGTATGGTATATCATTATTTAATGCCTACATTCCTGATATTGTCCCAATGATGTAGTAGAATCCCAGACATGTTATGAGGAAGACATATATATGAGGACAAAGCCTGGACATTCTGTGGAAATCTGTGCAGCTGAGAGGTCTGTGTATGTCTGGCCATTGTTAACAGACTGTCAGGATTGTGTAGCAGTGTAGTCTGTAAATGTTAGTTGTACTGTGTAAGGAGGGGGTATATGTGAGTGCCATGGGTCCTTTTCTATCTGACTGTGCATGCTGCTCCAGTTTCTGGTAGACTATCAGCTGTATATGTTTGTAGGTGCAGACTGAGACATGACTTGTACCACCTCAGGATTCCTACTACATTGTGACGTGGAGCAATATATGTAGGGGTAGTGTGTGAGTTGCAAACAGGATATTTCTGTTCACACAGTCATTATACTCTAGTGTTCAGTTGGCTTAATGGTATATTGCTGTGACTGTGGTGAAATTGGTTGTGGGGTATGCACTTTCACACTGGTGTCTGTTTTTCAGTACTCTTACATCCCTGTAGTGCCTAATATATTTGAAAATGCATGTGTAATTCCCCAGAGCTGATTTGGGTTAGTGTTGTGTCAGTCTGACTGTAGTTTGGACGGTGCTTGGTGACATGCTTGGCAGCTCAGTGTAGTTTCCCTAATGTTATGTTATGTCCAGATATTCATAGGATGTCCAGTTGTTTGGCTCATATCTTTGGTCTGGTCCCCATAACTGTTGTGTATTTCTAACAAATCAGTGGGATGATGTGAGGATTTAAGTCACTACATAATGAGAAGCAATTGAGTCTCAGACTTGAGATATTTCAGTTAATATATGTTAGAACAGACAATATTACTGCAGCAACATTTATAGCTTATCTACTCAAGTAATTCAGATATTTCCCTATTTTCGTGCCTTTGTCCCCCCACTTTGTCAAGCTTGGTCCAGATTCCTTGCACTAAGGGGTTCTGAGCATATCTTGCAACTACCCAGATTTTCACAGGATGTCCAGATTTTTGGCTCATATTTTTGGTCTGTTCCACATAAAATTTGTATTATTCTGGTAAATCATTGTGATGACCTATGGATTTATGTCAGTAAACAATGACATACATTTCAGTTTCAGACCTCATATCCTTCAGAAAATGTATGCTGAAACAAACTCTGTTACTGTAGCAACTTTCTAAGTTTATAAGAACAATATTTAAAATATATCCGTATTTGTGGTCCATTGTCCCCCCATTTTGGCAGCCTTTGTCCAGATTTCTTGCACTAAGAGGTTGAGAGGTATTGTTCTGCAGTATGACTGCACTGCATGTTATATACGCAAACACACACACACACACACACACATATATATATATATATATATATATATATATATATATATATATATAAAACATGACATATTCCACTGAGTTTTATCCCCACTGTTGAATGACTCTACTGCATGATATGTTTGAACAAGCATCAGAAATTCCTGCAGCTCAAATGGTGCTGTGGTACATTGCTCTGACTATAGTGTGCAGGGTCCTGGGTTTAAGAGCTGCCAGAGCTGTCTATTTTGTTGCTGGGCAAAACAGGGTCTGGTGGAGATAGAGTGATTAAAGCAGTTTTAAGTGGGTTTGTGCAGTTTAGCTTGAAGCTAAGTGACGCTAAGAGACACTTAAGTCCCCTTAGCTTTGCTTAGCGGTGCTTATTCCACTTAAACCTGCTCTAATTTTAATTAAAGAAAAAAAGGGTGATAGGAAAGTGATGAAATGGGTGCAAGAAGGGGGTAAAATATTAGGAAAAACAGCTAGGGATGTACAGGATGGGTATAGGAAAGGACCATAGCTCTACATTTCTTCTGCAGTAACAGCTGTGAATAATGTGCAGAATTTGGAATTTACAGCCTCACACCTCCCAGGGAGGCATGTTGGTGACAGACATTTGTAGAATAATTTGTGAGTAGAGTGATTAATTTCACTGTACATGGGGGCAAAATGTAAAGCTGTGTATGGAGCAATGATTTTTTTGTGGGACAGATGCCATTTTTTTAAGGTGAAAGTGAGATGTTGGGGAAGGGCTGTAGGTATGTTTGGGGAGGTAGATTGGGTAGGATAGGTTGTATTCACAGACAGACAAGATAGACAAGACAGCAGATAGGGGCATATATGACACATGAGGGGGTAAACACCTTTGACAGGGAGGGTGGTTGGGAATCTGAAGCCCATGAGCCCCCAAATGGATACAGTGGGACTGAGGTCCTCACTCATGGGCAGTCACCACAGTACCTTCATGGCCCCAAAAGTGGCTGTGCTGGGGGCTGGAGAGGAGGGGCAGCCTGCCTCTCAAGGTGCATTAGGCAGCCCTCCATCTGGTGCAGCCATCCATCTAACTCCACGTGGATGACACTGCGCACCATACCCTGGAACTGGCGGTGAGTGATGGGCTCTGCTCTGTGCATGCTCCCAGGAGGGGGATGGTCCCTGTCTCCTGAGGCAGGACCACTGGAGGATGTGGTTCCAGGTTGGGTCCCAGACATGCTGGGGCCCGGTGCCACAGCCAGATGAGGTGGGACAGGCACATCCACTGGGATCTGCCTTCTCAAATGTGCTATGGTGTTAAAAAAATATATTGATTAGTCATGAACAAAACATTTCAAAATTAGTTTTAACAGCAGGCATGGGTTTTCCAGTTAACCCCATACAACAGATTTGAAACAGTTGTATAGCAAACAGAACACGTGCATAAATGGAACAACAATATGCATTGTAATAGCATCCCAGTAACACTGATGGCAACAGGCCACCAACAATTGTATTTGAACAAAGTATGTTAACATGCAACCAATCAAATATATGAACAATAATAGAACACAAGTCCCAAAATTAGGTTTTGAGAACAACATACCCGTAGTATATGAATGATATTTATTGATGCAGATAAGGGGTGGGGGGAGAGACAGAAAGTCCATTAACAACTGTTTAGCCTTCTATTTTTCACAACTTACTGCCCAATACTCTATGGGTCTGCCCTCACTTTACATCTACATATGGCCCATAGCTTCTGTAACACAAACATACCTGCTAAACTGTCAATCTGGAATGGTATGGGTCAAACTGTGACAACTCTGGTTACATGACCAGAGGGAACTCATACATGTGAGGGTTACACATCTGGCACAGAATGGGTACCCTGCACTGCTATGTGAGTGTGCTACTGGCATACTTCACCTGGTTTCCAATCTGTGTCCAGGGTTATTAGCAGCAGTGACCACTAACCATGACAACATGACATGAGAGACATGTATCAGGAAGAGTGCATGTTGTATGTACCTATCCTGCTGTCATTTGCAGGCATGGGGTTGGACAGTGGAACAGTTGTACATGGTGTATTAGTATACCTGTCATACAGCTCCTACCATAGGATCTTAGGATGGCCATAGGATCATAGGATGTTACTAGGTTATTGGCCCTGAGGCCCTTATAAGCCCAGCCAAGAGTTTAGCCCATATTTAGCCAAATCAGCACCCGATGCCCCTGTCCAGCAGGGACATGGGTGGAATCCCAGGGGTATATTTTCTGTTTCCCATCGAGTTATCCACGTTGCACTTAAAAAGGGGTAAAGAGGTACTCTGCTTGATGTGGAGATGGAGGCTATTCCATAGATGGGGGAGTCTCTGGGACACAAATCTGTCCCGTCAACAAGTCGTGTTGATGTCACACACCAGGTTGAGGCTGCGCATGCGGGTTACTTGAGTAGAACTTGACTTGCGGACATGCAGCAGTCCCATCAAGGTGGGGTCCATGAATGTCTTGTATGCCAGACAGAGGTCAACTCTGAGGAGTCTGTATGAAACTGAGTAGAGGGATAGGACTTTTAGCCTATCTGTGCATGGTAGATGTTTGAGGCCCTGGATTCTCCTGGTGAGGAACTTCTGTGGTCTCTCCAGTTGCTGCATGTCCTTTGTGAGGTACATGCCAAAAGGGGCATTGTACTCGATAATGGGCCTCATAATGGAAGCATACAGGGATGTTATGACTTCCTTGTCCCTGGATGAGATACCCTTACTTATGAGGTGGGTCATGTAGAAGGCTTTCTGTACAATGGAAGCAACATGGTGGTCAAAAGTCAGGTTGCTATCAGCCTGGGTACCCAAATCCCTCACGACTGATTAAGTGCTTAGGATGTTGTTATCAATGTGATAATTTGTGGGAACGTCACTCTCCCCAAAGGGGATGATGATACAATTTTTGCTATTCAGCTTGAGGCCATGTTTCTGGCACCAGTCATTTGTCTGAGTAAGACCCTCTTGGAGGATGTCCACATCACTAGGGGAATTGATGACAGCACCCAACTTCCAGTCATATGCAAACTTGGTCAGCCATAGCCCACTGGTTTTGGACTGCACATCAGAAAAGTGTATTCCAAATAACAGAGGCCCCAAGTCCAAACCCTGGGGTCTGCCTCTTGTTACAGGTCTACTGCTTGAGGTGGCTTCCCCTATTTTGACTACATGGGTTCTATCAGTGAGCCAGTTTGCTACCCATTTGGTAACATATGTATTGATGCCTAGTTGAGAGAGTTTATCTATTATGCCTGAGTGGGGAATAGTGTCAAAGGCTTTGGCCAGGTCAAAGTAGGTGGTGTGCACTATCTTCTCCTCATTCATGGCTTTGGTGACTGTCTCAAAGAAGCTGATCAAATTTAGCAGACATGACCTCCCCTTGATGAAGCCAAACTGTATGGGATCAAGTGTTTGGAGGTTGCCAATGTCCTTGTTGATCAGGTCCATGATAATCCATTCCATGGCCTTGCAGATCAGGCTAGTTAGGCTGATGGGGCTATAATTTCCTGGATCGGTGGACACTCAACGTTTGTGTAAAGGGATGATAGTGGCTGTCCTGCACTCAGCTGAGATGAAGCTAGTATTCAGGCTTTGGTGTAATACAGTGCCTAGTGGTGCTGCAAGTTCCTGCCTGAGTTCACGTACGATGCAGCCTGTGATGGTATTGGGTCCCATGGAGGCGGTATTTCTTGCCTTTGAGAGAGCAGTGATGACCTATTCCATAGATATAAAGGGAAGGAGGCAGGTACTGGGGATGTCCTGATTTACTGATGGGGGGGCAGAGGGGTAAAGTTTCTCACTGAATCTGTCAGCCAGCAAGTTTGCTATATTTATGGCATTTGTATATGTGGTGTCCTTGACCACCAGTTCTGAACAGATCTGGGTGCTTCCTTTGAGGTTGTCTCTAGTAGATGTGGCCAATTTGAACTTGTTTATTTATTTTATTTATTTATTTATTTATTTATTTATTTATTTATTTATTGCAGTTGGTTTACCAGGATAGTCCATTGGGCCAGAATGAACCCGTTTTCAATGGAGTCCTGGGGAGAAAAGCTCCAAACAATCAAGATTACAGTAGGTTATGAATGATAATTATACAAATGTAAAAAATATGAAAGATAATTATACAATTTAAAAAACAATTCAAGCAAACAATAACAAATAGTACACAAAAGTTACAAACTAATACAAAGTAGTGATTGCAACTAACAGATGATACAAACTAAAAAAGGAATAGTGCAAGTAAATATTTAGAAGTCATTTTGTCCTAGGATTCAAACAGTTAAATGAGCAGCATCATATAGTCATGCAAATATCATAATAATATTCATGCAGATATCATAATAATAAGAATGGATGAGTTAGGAGTAATGAAACAGAGAAATGCTGGTGTAATCAGGGGAAGTAAGGAAGATGGGAAATGCCAGTGCTAGTTATGTGGGATGGGAGCAAGAGCATTCCCAGAGGGATACTAGATGAGAATGAAGAGATTTTTTAAAAGTAAAACGGTTAGAGCTGATACAAATGGATGGTGGCAGGGAGTTCCAGAGGTGAGCCAGACCATAGGATAGAAGATTTTTGCCTGGGGGACGGGTTGGTTTGTACACTTCTGGAAGATTTTGGTTATTAGACCTTAATATTCTACCAGGTAGGTGCATTTTAAAGGCAGTAGAAAGGGAGGGACAGAGAGAGGGGTTGAAAATCAGTTTGTGTGCAAGAGTTAGTTGAGTATAGGTGAGAAGATTTGGTAGTTCTAGCCATTTTAGTTTTTGGAGAGAGGAGCAATGGTGGGTAGAGGACTTATGGCTGGTGGCAAACTTTGCAATTTTGCTGTAGCAAGAGGAAAGTTGTGTTTTCAGAGAGGACTGCAGATTAGTCAGAAGTGGAGCTCCATAGAGAAGGGAGGGGATAAGAAAGGAAGTAGAGGGAGTAATTTTGGTGGCAGGAGTAAGGTAATGATTTTGTCGATAGAGCATACCGAGTTTTTGATGTGTTTTTTTGATATTTAGTTGTAAATGAGAGTTGAATTTGAGCTGGTTGTCAATTTGGACCCCGAGTAATTTGGTCTCTGAGACCAGTTCCAGAGGTGTGTTATTTTGACTAGTAATAGGGAAAGTGTTTATATTGAGGGAGGTGACTTTAGAGGGTGTAAAAACCATTAGTTTGGTTTTAAAGGCATTGAGTGCTAGGTGATTTCGTTTCATCCATTGCTCAGTGGTTGAAAAAGCATCTTGAGTAAGCTTTAGAAGTGTAGGGATAGATGCGGCAGAGCAGATAATAGTTGAATCATCTGCATATTGGATGATGTTTGAGAAAGGGATAGAGTTGCAGAAGTCATTTATGAATATATTAAAGAGGAGGGGACCCAATATGGAACCTTGGGGAACTCCAGTTGGGGTATTAAGAAATGAGGAGGTGGCCTTTTTCCATTTTACTGCTTGAAATCTATGGGATAGGTAGCTGGAGAACCAATTCAAAGATGAAGGAGATAGGTTAAATTTTGAGAGTTTAGTTAAAAGCAGGCTGTGTGAGATAGTGTCGAAGGCCTTATAGAGGTCTAGTAATAGGGTAGAGACAAATAGACCAGAGTCCCAGGCTTTGTTAATAGTTTCAAGGAAGGAGAGGAGGGCTGTCATAGTGCTGTGATTAGGTCTGAATCCATGTTGTGTGGGAGTTAGTAGGTGATTATCTAAGAGATGTGGTAGGAGTTGAAGTTGGATACACTTTTCAAGGAGTTTAGAGATGGGAGGCAGGATAGCAATGGGGCAGAAATTAGTAACATTGTTATTGTTGCCCCCTTTATGTAATGGTATGATAAAGGCCTTTTCCCAGATTTGGGGTACTGTACTTTCTTGGATAGAGTGGTTGATTAGAATGCTAATGGGGTAGGCAATTGCTTCAGCTGCTGTGCTAAGAAAGAAAGATGGGATATTATCAGGAGCATTAGTGCATGGCTTCAGTTTTAGAAGGAGTTTTTTGATGGTAGAAGTGGGTATAGGCTTAAGTGAGAATAGTGGGGAGTGGGAAGAGGGGGTATTAGGGGGTGAAGAAGGTGAGGAAGTGAGAGTAGAAGAAGAGGAAGGGGGTAGAGAGTTAGTGGGCTAGAATGAGGGAGTGGTAGCAGTGCAGGGCAGAGTATTGGTAGGGGGTTGGGGTGAGTTGGAGCATGTGATATTGTTAGGAAAGAAGAGGTTAATTTAGAGATGGATTCAATGAAAAAAGAGTTACATTGTGTGGCTAGGTCAGTATCAGGAGTATTAGGGTCTGGGGTGGGGTGTCTGGTTTGCTGGGGTTGAGGAGGTTAGAGATACTTTTCCAGAATTTCTGAGGATTTGTTTTGTTATTGTTTTGGAGTATGGAGAAGTAATTTTGTCGATCAGAGATGATGAGTTTTTTTACTTTATTTCGAAGTGTTTTGTATTCATTATGGTTGAGGGTGGTCCTATTTTTCTGGAAGTGTGTCCAGGCTTTATCTCTATGCCGCATTATTGCTAGTGTGTTATTGGTAAGCCATGGGGCAGTTTTAATTTTTATTCTCTTTGTCCTTAAGGGAGCATGAAAGTCTAGAACTTTTTTAAGAATGTTGAGTTAAAGTGGGCAACTGCATTATCTAGAGACAATGTTTTTAGACAGTCCCAGTTTATTGCTTTTAGGGAATTAGAAAAGGTTGATGGATTAAAGTTTTTTTGATTCCGGATGGTAATAAAATTATGGGTGCGATGTAGGAGTAAGGGGAGACGATGAGTGAAAGTGGGCAAGTGGTCACTAAGAGGATCTGGAAGAGTACCACTGTCGGAGAAATAGTGGGGATGAGAAACTAGAATCCAGTCTAGAATACTGCCACTAGACAGGTTTTTTGATGGGCGTGTTATAGAGTTGATTAGCTGTGAAAAATTGTAGAGGTTGATGTTAAGTGGGTTTGTAGGAGACTGAATGGAGGCCTAATTAATATTCATGTCTCCTAAGATTATTGTTTCATTGCTAATGTTGTTGGAGAGCCAGGAGAGGATGTCTTCGAGTGTAGAAATATTGTCCCCTGGGGGGATGTAGAGGGAAGCTATACATATGTGCTTGTGTTTGTTGACTTGAAGTAGTGTTAGGAGTAGTTCAGCATTGTTAAATTGAGGAGTAGGTTTGTTATAAGGAAGTTTGCTTTGAAGGATTTCACTAGTGCTCTTATTTACTCATTCAGGTGAAGGAGACATTGCTTCCAACTGGGCACCTGCTCCTTCTTGGTCTTAGACAGCAATTTTTTTCCTTTTGTTATAGAGTTTATTTATTGCAGATGTCCACCAGACAGGCTTACTCTTCCTTGCAGAGGATGATTTAGTCCTGTTGGATATGCCTGATTCTATGCATCTATATAAATGCTCGTATAGTTCTTTGGTGTAGTTTTGGATATTGGTGCCAATTCCTATAGAGGTGGAGGGGGCTGTGAAGCTGTTTATACCATCCCTCAGGAGGCTGTAATCAACTTTGGAGAAGTTTTTATGTCTGATCCTAGCTAGAGGGGGGTTGGGGGAGATGGTGACTTCAAAAGTCACCGCTTTGTGGCCAGATCTTACCAGGGAGGATGATACTATCGGGATGCTGCAGTGGTTACTCATGTTGGTTAATACCAAGTCCAAGATATTATCACCCCTTGTTGGGGTAGTGACTAGCTGTTCCAAAGCATTTGCATTGACAAAATCAAGGAATCTCTGGGCATTTGTGCCCTAGCATGAGTAGTTCTTCCAGTCTATGTTTAGGAAGTTAAAGTCACCCAGGATCAGGGTAAAGGGTTGAACCTTGATAGATTCGAACAGGTCCAAGTAGGTGGATTGGGCATCTTGAGTCAGATTTGGCAGCCAGCTAGCTATGATTTGAATAGGGGTCTTGTCAATGGTTAACTGCACCTGGAGTGTCTCCTGTGTGTCATACTATTTGATCAGCCTGGAGGTGTATATGTCTTTAATGAATATTGAAACTCCACCTACTTTAGTTTTACTGCCCACAGTTTAGGGTCTGAATGTATGATATGATGAATAACCAGGTAAGGCTGGGGTGCTGTCCACAGCTTTGAACCAGGTTTCTGTGATTGCACAGATGCCAGCATTTTCCAGGGTTAGGAATGCTTGCAATGATTGCAGTTTCATGTTTAGACTCATAGCATTTACCAGCATAACCTTTCATTTGTGTTTTGTTGAACTTTTTATGTTGGTAGTTTTAACCTAGTCACTTTTCCTAAAAACGGCACTATAGCGGAGGCAAGAGCCTTTGCCAGAAGCCTGAAGCTCAGGTGAGTCAGATGCAGGCCATCTCTGGCAAAGCATCGTGGTCTGTCGATCATATCTTGCCAGACTGTCAGGTACTGGATCACCCTGGAATGACACCAGAAACTAAGCCAATTGTTAAAGTCAGTCATTTTCTTTACCTGTAAAACCTGTGGAGAAAATATCTGTTAACACTACTTGACTGTTTCTACATTTATTCCTGATTCCTTGTGTGTAAATATGCACACATCTTACTACCACTCCCTGGATTCAAACCATGTCTGGGTGTGCAAAATTAACAACTAAGCTATTTCTATTCACACTGAGTTACTGGGGAACTGCTGTTTCTTGTTTGACTGGTTTCTGCCCAGTATTGTCTTGGTTAGACAGTCTGACCTTGTAATCCTGAGATGCATGCATAACATATAGTTAGTGTACTCTGCATTAATCCTTTGAAATAATACAATCTGGAAAGCAAAGGTTAACACACACAAATGCTGCAAGGGACACACTGTGATACATTACACATTACTATTCAGGGTACAGAGCTTGGTGCAGTATATATTTCATATTCCATTTATATCTTGTTTTACAGCTCCACCATCTACAGTTTTTCTTAACAGCTGGTTCGCAGAACAACCTCAGTTAATGCATGCTGTCAAAGCCATATTTGCTGTGGAGAACCTGTATACATTTTATTTCTACAACAACATACCAGAGTAAACACAGCAGTTTGTGGTATAGATGTTTAGTACAGTGACATGACACAGTGCTTTAGTACTGCATATCCTGTAGATCAATATTAGTCAGGCAAACTTTATTTATTCGGTTAACAGAGTAACAGTATACCTACTAGCAGTAGACAATGTACTCCTTCTTAGTTATTTTAACTATATACTGCAAGATAGATTTGTACTCACGAGCCTGGAGGCTCATCCTTAACAGTCTGTTGGCATGAGCTTCAACGTTGCCAGCCCTCTCTGCTGCAGCTGTAGGGGAGAAAAACAAACATTATGCATACCTGTCTATCACATACTCAGGCTAGAATTTGGTACAAACTAGTTAATACTAATACTTACACACTACTGGAGCATTCCTTGCCCGTGCATCTTGGATCCACTGGGCCAAGCGTGCCCTCTTCCTCCTCTTTAGGTCGGCATAATGATGCCGTATCTGCTCACCAGTTTGGGGGATGCCAGTAGTACTGGTGAGATCAAATACGAGATGGTCCCAGGCCTCCACTTTGTATTGCTAGCCCTGGTACTGGCCCTGCAGCAGTCTCTCGTCATGGTGTTCTACACAGAGTCCAGCCACAATCATGGACTCCTGAATTCCCCAGAACTGCTAAGCATTGCTCAGTTTTCCTTTTTAAAAAATATCAGGTTGTAAATTATTTAATCATTACTGACATATTATTAAGTGTATATGATTTATTTTACATGATGCCTCCCTATATGCTTTCATTACATTACTTTGGGGTGTGACTATACTGTATGGGACACTTGTGTATACCTGGGTGATTTCACATGTTATATGCCCTCACACTTCCATTTTGGATCAGCTACTCTACCCTGGGTAACAAATATCACTTACTACATAATTTAACATAGCAAAATTAATTTTAACAATGTTTTCCCATGTAAAAATAAAGTGACTGTCTTGGTACTTGAGCCATGAATGCCTACATGCAAAGCGGGGACCCTAACCACTACACTATCTCGTTGTTAGGATTTTAGCTGTACATTTTTATTTAGCTCCTATGGGATCTTTAAGCAATGCTGAGCAGAGGGCCGTAATATGCAAACCCATTCAACTACGCTTAAACATAACTTAGAATGGAAAAAAAAGGAAATGAATAAAATCACTTTATTTACATCTATCAATACTCCTTGTAAGTCACAGTAAGGGCAATTGTAAGGGGACAAATAGGGACAGATTTTAAATATTGCTCCCACAATCTTAGAAAGTTGATAGAATAATAGGTTTTGTATTAGCAAGACTTTTCCGAAGGATGTCGAGTCTTCAAAACAAATGTTTGTCATTATTTAATGGCTCCAATCCTCTGCTATTTGCCAGGTAGGGACAGATATTTGGAGGAACACACCATAAATATGAGGCGGACATCTGGACATTCTGCAAAAACTTATACAGTTGAGAGGTATGGACGTATGGCACTTTCACAATGCAGGGGGTGTGTGACAGAACATGTCACACACCCCCTGCATTTATTTAATGATTTCTTATCTATTTTAGTGTCCGCGGACACTGTTTTACTATTTATATTTGCTTTCAGTGTCCGCGGACACTGAAAAGAATTTAAAAAGTGCCGTATAGCACTTTGAGCATGCAGGGGGCATGTTAGATGTGCGGGCACTATTTAAACATGCTCCTGCACTCAGTAGTGTTCGTGTCCACTTAGCCTTAGCAGTAGCGTGCCTTCATGAATATAGAAGTACATTATGCAGATATAATGTAAGTGTAAATAAAAATACAAAATTGCAATTGTGTAATTTATTTTAACATTAGCACTAAATTAAGCAAGCAATGCAATGATCAGATGTATTGCTGAGCAGCTGTCATTTTCCTTCAAATGCTCTTTAATCTTTAAGATAAATTGCATTGCCAAATGTTGTTTGTTTGTTTAATAAAGTACTTTATCATTCATCACGTGTGTTTGCCCACTTTAATGATATGGAAGAAAAAAGTCTGGCCACTCAATGATACTTTAGCAGTCAGACTTTTATCATTGGTATATTCTCGATTTACAATGGGCACGCTGGTTGGGCTGACCAGTCAGAGTGCTCCTTTTTGAATGCTAATGGCCAGTCATTGTATAATGTCTAGCCTTCGATAATGGATACTTTGTAACCTTTTGTTCCCCTTTCCTGATTTACATTGCTCCTTATGTGTGCTATTTTAATGCTTGAGTACAATACTGAATTTGACTGCTCAAAGTCTGTTATGCTCTGCTTGAATACCAGTAACATTCAGTGTGATAAGACTTCCTTATTCCTCTAACTTAGTGACACACTCCATTGTCATATTACCATACTTCTTTAAAACAGCCTTTCAATGTGTCTAATTCCAAGACATCACTGTACTGTCTCCTTTTGCTTATCTTTCCTCCGTTGCATGCCTTCATGTCAGTAATCCTCAGAATATCTCCTCATAAGTCCTTATTTGGAGTAACTGTCTAAGTTACATTTTAAGAAGGTATCAAACAAAGTACAGTGTTTTAAGAAAGTGTCACTACTAAATAATGTAATAGGGAGACTGTATATAACGGGATTCTGGACATTAGTCCCATAATCTACTTCACCATTCTACACTCCCACCAACTGTTTTATTTTTTCCCTGCTACCTTGTCACCTTTTAGTCAGTGGAAAAACCACTAGAGCTTTAGCAGTTTGCAGTATCCCTACCAGCCCCATACAATGGTCTGAGTGCACTGTACCCACTGAATGACCAGTCCTTTATTGCACGTCTATAGATCTGTGCATATTCCCTCAATACTATTGAAAGGGTCCTCCTCATTACAGGATTTGCTATCTGTTGAAAAAAAGCATGAATTCCCCTCCAGGGTTTCTACTTATTTCTCTTTGACATTCTGAATTACTAAATTATACATAAAACACAAATACAAAAATTTAAGGACCAGTTGATCCATCTGAACTCACCAGCTCTGTTTATTTTCCTACCTAATGGCTAAGTAAAAATGTACTGTTTACCAGTAACCCACTTCTTTCTATTTGCCACTAGAGGTGTTTTAAAACTGAAGTATCTTATGGATTTTGACAATACTGTAAATTACTGAAACTGATTTTTAATAAATTAGTTAATTAAGGTTAATGATTGTTAGTGAATAGTTTCTGATTTGTATATTTGTGCATAAGCACCATAAAATGCTTGGATATGGAAATGCTGTTCATAACAACCCTGTAATTACCTGCTTTGTTTTCAGACAAGAGTAGCTTTCAGTTACTGAAAACACAAGTTCAATCCATCAGACCAAGTGGGAAAATAGATATACTTGTGAATTTTTCTAACCTCTTGCTCCAAAGTACGTAATTCTCAAGTTTTCTTGCTTATGTCTCACAGTCAGAACTTTATATCATGATAATGTAGAAATAATGTTTCTGTATGTCACATTACACCATGTAACAGAGTAACCTGAAAGGATGGACATTCTGGATCCAGTGAAATAAGCAAATGAAGTGTAAATATAGATATCTGAGTAGTTTACTCAAGTTAAACGTGTTACTGCTTTTCTAACAGCTTCAGATTAGAAAAAGAGGCACATATATAAAACAAAATACCAAAAGATACAATGAACGAGATTCATAGTTAATCCAACTGACCTTTTTACTTTTAAAAAAAGTTTGAAAGAACACATGTTGTAAGTAAATGGCTGCTTTGTATTAGCTGTGAAATGCAACATGATGTGTTAATTAGTCCAGCCTTGACAACCAAATGCTCTCTGAGCACTCTGTAAAACTGTAAGTGGCAGTTAAAGGAAAACATTTAAAAGGCCAATTAAAGGACAACATTTTAAAAAATGGAAGTCATTATAGCACAGTTTATATAAGCTAACAGTTGTGTAATTGTTTATCTGATTAAATTCCAATTTCCAGAATTATGGATCTCACAGCACCTGGAAATATTCAAGAAAGTAGATAATTCTTCTGCATGACTGTAAACCTAGGTGGAAACACCCAGAATGTACAGCTAGTGAGTCTTCTCCTAACTAGTGTTTACATTTTGACCTTCTGCACAGTTCTGTAAAATCCTGTCTGCAAGGCAAGATGCCAAGGAGAGACCCATCACAGTTCACAGCTTCAGTGATGGGTAGCATATGACATTAAATATGGAACTGCAAAGCGATGTGGTCTTATAATAAATGGTCTGCTCTGTTCCACAAAAGACTGCAGCCCTGCATTCAGAACACAGTCACAGCTGTATGATGATTGTATTTTTCTGTATTTTACAGCTGTTTATTTATCCTATTCCTTTTAGCACTTCATGTCATGACCCATTGATAGTCCAGCATCTAAACGTTCTTGTCATTGTTACCCATGTCCTCAAACCCCTACCTACTAGGCCATCAGTACAAAGCCATTGTAACAGTTTTCCTTTTCATTTCCCGGGACCACCAGAATAAACAGTGACCAATCAGCTTTTTCGTAGACCTCTATTAGAAGAAGTAAGTTGCATAACAAGTAAAAAAAACATTCCCAGATATTCTGAACTGTGCACTTCATGTTTTTCACTCAAATACCATAACAAGAACCTCATATAACATACTATCAAAGATCTTTAAGCTGATATTAATAATTAAAGCAATGATATTTTTTATATAATTCAGTTAGTTAGTTTACATTTGTTAGCCAGGAAGTCTAGCTGGGCACAAAGGCCCCTTTTCAGTGGAGGCTGTGTGAGAAAAGATCCAGTGCATGAAGTAGAAGCAAATAACTGCTAAAAGCAGAAGTACATCACATCAGTCAGCAGAATAAGTAAGCAGTGGGTAAGGTGCTTTACAGTAGTGATAGTAAGAATAATTGCACAATAAGTTTCAAAACTGAAAGATAGAAAAAAATGTAAACAAAGTCCAATACTGTCAGACACAGCCTGCACACTGATTCTGGATACAGATAATGACTCTGACAAGTGATAGCATTTTGCATTGGACGCAGATATGATATATCAAACCTTACTATTTTCTAAACACTACATGCACTGCTGAAAAGGTAGGCATTTATATTAGTTAATAATGACTTTTATGACGTAAGTAAGGATATGACATTATAGGTCCTAGCATTGTTGGCATACCTGGCAAATCTTCAAACAGTAACATCATGTGATACCAGGAACTTGTATAAGTAGAACCCCAGCAGTAGACACTTCAGAGCAAGTAGTCTTTTCAATGTCAGTAGACAAACTATATTTATTTATGTATTCATTAGTCTTTGTTGACCAGGAAACTCTGTTTGGGATAATGTATTTTTCAGCGGAGGCTCGGAGAGAAAAGCTCCACATTTACATACACACATAGAAGACATACATTACATTTTCATTTCTGACATTGTAAACAGTATTACATCTAGGTCACCTATACATGTAAAGATACTTAATACTTAACTAGTCAGATGGTTAAGTATAAAGAACTTGCATAAGGAAAACAGGAATTAGAAAAAAATTGCATTTAAATTAAGTTATAGCAAAGAAAAAACAAGCAATAGAAAAACATTGCATTTACATTTTGGATTGTAGTTACAAAGTGGTGGTGAAATGAGGAGAAAAAACTATGAGCAGAAATAAAAAATCTAGTGTTTGCAGTAGGAGATAAAGGAAATTGTACTAAGTTCTTCATGGGATGAGTTAGGAAAGAGAAGCCATGTCTTTTGCAAAGGTATTTGCAGCTTAAAAGTTTACCTGTCTAAGAATTAACCAGGTGTAGAGCAAGAGCAGAGCAAGGTGTATCATAGATACTGTTTTAGTAGGCTTTTAAACATTTGTTGTTTTCTACACGTGGAATAGAGCTTCACATTTCTGTAACATAGTATGAGTGCAATGAGTTACCTGCACAGTTTTTTTTATTTATTTACATCTACGTGAGATTTGCTATTGGAGTGTAGCATTCTTCTACTAATGTATAGTTGTAATATGTTTTAGAGGGGGGAGCTGTCTGTCTTGTAGATAAATTTGTGGGTAGTATTGAGTCGGGTTAGCTCATTTGGGAGCTGTAGCCAGTTTAAGTCCTTTATGGCTGTACAGCGATGGGTTTTGTGAGGCAAGTATGTGTGAAACTTTGCTATTTTGCTGTAGCATGTATCAAGTTTGGACATGAGGGTAATTTTAAGATTTGAGAAGATAGTGGCTCCTTGCAAGAGAAGTGGCTGTAGTTAAGTGGCTGCTATGGATTGTTTTCTAGATACTGTAAGGTATTGCTGTGCCCTATACAGAAAGCATAGTTTTTGTGGAGGTTTTTTATTTATTTATTTTTTGATATTTTGGAGAATATGTTGGTTATATATGAGTTTGTCATCTATGAGTACTCCAAGTAGTTTAGCTTCTGTCATGGTTTCTTTTTTTGTATTGTCAGATGAGAGAATAGGAGATGTGTGTTTTTGATCATTATATTGTTTTGGTTTAAAGAGCATGAGTTTATTCATTTTTACATTTTGGAGTAGGTCTGTATTGCCTAGCCAAGAATCAACAGATGAGAAAGACTCTTGGTTGAGTTCTTGGAGGATTTTTAGTGCTGGGGCAGGGCAGATGAAGGTTGCATCATCTGCATACTGAACTATATTTGCTAGTTTAGTGGTGGTATGGAGTTTGTTTACAAACTTACTACAAAGAAGTGGGCCCAGTATTGAGCCTTGTGGGAGAACAGCTGTGACTGGTTGGAAGAAGAACTCATGCTACCATTTTACTGATTGCTAATTATGAAACTATGGAATGAGATATAGATGCATTGTATGAGAATAACAAGGTTGATAAATATTATAATTTGACCAAAGATGAACAACAAGCTATACGTTTATTAGTTGAACATCAGGATTTAGTTATTAAAGGTGCAGATAAAGGTGGGGGGATTGCAGTAATGGGGAAGGAGTTTTATTTTAATAAAATGCAAATGATGTTACAAGAAGAACAATTTTGGCCTATCACAAGAAGTGAAGTAAATAGTCTTTGTTTGAAGTTAAACAATGTTTTATGTGAAATGCATGACACTGGGCTGGTTACAGATGATTTGTTTAATTACTTGTTTGTTGAAAGCCCTAAACTTCCAATAATTTATGGTATACTGAAGTTGCATAAAAGCGTTAGTGACCCGCCAATGAGGCCCATTGTGTCATCAAGGGGGTGGGTCACTGAACCGATATCTAAGTATTTGGAACAGCAACTAAGTATAGTTTTGGAGAAAATACCCACCATATTGAAAGATAAAGCTAGTTCTTTGAAACAATTTTATAATTAGTCAGCTGGTTTCTTAAAAGACGAATCTTATTTTGTAACAATGGATGTTGTCTCACTCATTACCGCCATACCTCACTAGCATGGTATAAGTAGTGTTAAGACATTTCTGGAGAATTTTTCTGGCTATAATGCACAGAAGATAAACATGCTATGTGAAATGTTGAGATTAATATTAACTAATAATGCGTTTTTGTTTGACACCAAAATGTATTATCAAAAAAAAGATGTGGCGATGGGCACAAGCATTGCTAACAAATATGCAAACATCATTATGTATGTATGGGAAGAGAGATATATAACATCCACACCCAATAGATATAGAAAGCGCATTACATTTTGTAAGCGTTTTGTGGACGACCTTTTTTTAATATGGGAGGGAAATGAGGAACTTTTCTGACAGTTTTTAGTGTATGCAAATCATAGTACTTCATTCTTGAGATTTAAACACGAGTATTCGTATGAACATATTGCATTTCTAGATTTTTTTTGACAAGGAATGGAAATGGTGAGGTACATACTGAAATGTACAGAAAGGAAGTGAAACAAAATAATTATTTGCACCGTAATAGCATGCATCCCCCCCTTTATGTTTGAAAACATTGTTATGAATCAGATGCAGAGAGTAGTGAGGCTAAACACACAGGCGGACAGGCTGGATTATCAGTTAGAAAATATGGCCTCAGATTTTATTGAAAGGGGATATTCAAGGAGAGCAGTGTGTAAAACACATGATGAGATTAAACAACAGTATTTAAGGGACAAAATATATCCCTATTTTAGTAATGGACATCAAGCACATGAAAGAACACAATTCAAAGCAAATAAGACCAGATATATGCTTACTTACAATAGGAATACTTCAGCAGTTACAGGTATAATTGTGAAACACTGGCCAATTTTAAGGGATGTTCAAGGGTTACAAGAAATAGTCACTGATGGCCCTGCATTTGGTTATAAATGGAATAGCACACTGAAACAGACACTATGTTATAAGGAACAAACTAAGAGGTTTTTTTACAGGTCTGGGACATAAGCATGGTACATATAAGTGTAATAATTGTGTCTACTGCAAACATCTATATACTGGTAAATCAGTAAGATACCCGGATACCAGAAGTTAGTTTATACTTCAAGCCTATGGCGAGTGTAATACGAGCAACTTAGTCTACATGGCTAAGTGTGAAATATGCGATGGTTTTTATGTAGGCATGACTAACAGGAAATTTAAAGAATGTATAGCAATGCACTAAGTAAGCATATTTTGGATAGAGGTGACCAGCACACATTTAAATTTATGATTTTAAAGGTGGTTTATAAAGCCCTGAGGGGAGGTGATGTGAAGTTATTAACAGAAAGTGAGGAGATTAAGTGGATTTTGCGAATGAGGTCTCATTTACCACCTGGTTTAAATGATAGTTTCACTTTAAGACCTTATTTAAAAGAATTACATCAAAGTGTTTGAAATTGTGTCATGTGATTTTGCTAACTATTTAAGCATTGACTACAGTTGTTGACATGTGTTCGTTTGATGAAGCCTTGATGGTGAAAGTTTTGACTTTCATGTGAAGTTTTAACTTGCGAGTTTTAAATAAAAGACTTTGAGTGTTCCAGTGCTTTTTTCTTTTAAGTTTGAGATTTGTTATAAGGTATTCTGTATTCTTAAATATGGGTAGAGGGTGTAGGTACAGCATACGTTTAAGGGAGGTTTTATATATAATTGCTATTCATCCACCTTGTTTGCTTTGCCTGTCAATTCTGAAGTGATTAATTCCTGAGATAGTATTTTATTGTACTTTATGCCTGGTTTTAACCAAAATGTGGGTCAAACATCAACAATCTGTACTTTCAGATGACTTTCTTTTTTTCTGATAAGCTAGCAATCCTGATTAAGTTCTCCTTTCATTTGTTGAGACTTACTGGCTTTTCTAAGTTCTTGAGAATACTGATTATTTTTTTAATATTTTTTTGGCCAGAAGCCACTTTTCAGGGAAGACCTGAGGTGATATTTATAATACTAGGGGAAATTTGGCCAGGATATCAAGGAACCTCCCCTACTCTTTCTATTGTGAAGAGGATCATTTTTGCTGCTGCACTTCCTGCTTCTGTTCCTGCAAAAAGACAGGTAGGAGAAGCTGTGCAGTAATGGAGGGAGAAGAGAGTTGCTCTGTTGGTGATAGCAGTCAATTGGACAGAAAATTGTTGAAAAGCAAGTGGGTAGTGCAAATAGTCAGTACTAACTGACTTTAATCCTCAGGATTTTAAAGAAGTTGTTATAACTGAAGTTGCTTCTGGAGGTTTGCCCGATTAAAAAAAAAAAAGATTGGTTTATTCAACAAAGGTGAGATCCTGGAAAACCAATAAGATTTCATGGTCAGATATGATGGAAAAGGCTTTTGGAATGGACATTGAGTTGGGCGGAAAGGGAATGAGCCATGAGTTGAATGGACATAATTACAGGTGGGATGCAATCTGGAAAATCATATGCTGGTACAGTTGGAAGAAGAAAAGGTACTATAAACTTTATTGAAAATAAAAAAAGTTTGTTATTTGGATAAGAAAGAAGAACTAAGAAATAATAGACAGATATTTTGTGTGGAATAATTTAATGTTACTTTTCGGTTTTGAAGCAAAAGACATTAGATTGTTGATTCATTTGGGGAAGGAGACATTTTTTAACTTAACATTTGAGGCATAATAGAAAGACTTTTGTTTAATTGTGAAAAAAGAAAGACTGTTATCCATGGGATGAATTTATATTTTCCAGGCAATTGACTCAATCAAAAATGTTTGTTCACTTTTGTACTAATGAAATTGAGTTAAAAGATGTTAACAATAATTTTTCATTTATGTGTTATTCAGTTTCTGATATGGTGAAAGTTAGAGATGAGAGGGTATTTGGAATGGGGGTGGGAAGTAGATGTTATTTTAAAATATGAAAAATTTTTGAAAAAGACATTTTCCAAGTATTACATATGCAGAGGCTAATAAAGGAAAATGTAGGTATATGGGACGACCAAAAAATATTTTTTTGTGGGAAGATTTAAATTTCTGATCAATTAATGTACAAAAATAGGATTTAATCAACACAGTGAAAAAGATCATATGATGGATAAGCATGAAAAAGGAATGCAGAATATGTAAATACAAAGGGCATTTTTGGTTTGATTGTGAAAAAAATAAACGGTATAGTGTTGAGCAGGATGATGAAGTGTAAACTCTGAACATAATGAGGAAGTAGGGGAGAAGGGGAAAAGATGTTAATGAAAGAGAGGATGAAGTAATAAAGGATAACTTAGATAAAAATGTTATATCTCAGGAGGATGAAGGCAACTGTATTGAGAGTGATGAAAATTAAGAAGAAATTGAAAGTGATAAGTCAGATGTTTGTGAAGTGAGTATAAAATGATGCTAGCAAAAGAAATCCAATAGGTGCCTGGGTAGGTAAGGGTGAGGAAAATAAGATTTAAAAATACATTACCAAAAATTAAAAACAGAGGCAAGGAGTAGTTTTAGATGTGTTGCAGTTAATGAAAATAGTGAAAAATCTGATTCTGTGGATCAAGGAACAGTTATACAAAAAAAAACTTGGAAAATATTCTGTTGGAAAAAGAATAAAAAATAAGAAAATTAAAATCTAAAATACTTCCATTAATCTTAAAAAGAAGGGAAAGTAATAATTTTAGAATGCTTTCAGTAAATGTGAATAGTATTACTAATAGAATAAGAAGGACTGAGATTGTGAAATTGTTTGCTAAAAATGATGTAAATTGTATTCTTACAGAGGATGTGAGACTCCTGACAAGTAAAAAAGATTGCAGACATAAAAACTGTGAGGGAGAAAAATAATATGGAATGTAGGAAGTGAATGTTGTTTGGAGTGTCTATACTGTGTAAAAATCAGTAAAAATATTAGATGTAATGTTGATAAGGATGAGGAGGTTAATTGCTGTGGATGTGAGCTAGACAGAATATTTTTATAGAATTATAGCATTATAAGAATATACAAATGGGAAAGAAAGAAAACATCTCTTTAACCAAACATTAGATAATGTGGTGGCTAACATGAACACTATCATTGTAGGGAGACAAATTGTAATTTAAGGGGAAAACGTAGAAAGAAATGGAAAGATAATAAAAACTAATGATAACATTTGGTAAGTTAGTTGTGTGGAATAAAAATCAATGGACTTATAGAAGAGAGGCATTTGTATCTGAAAGTTATTATTTTATATTATTGGAAGGTTTGGGTGTATCAGATAAGGATACAGTAGAGACAGTTTTTTTAGATCATTTGGCAATATGGATGGAGGTGATGGAAGAAAGAAAGTACATTAAAATAGGAAACGAGATAAAAAGAATACATGAGAAATTATGGGATGAATTTGGAGAATAAGAAACAATGCTGTTATGGAGTGATCATATAACTATGATGTACCGTTATAAAAATGGGTCTGAATGGTTGGTTGAGTTTAAAAAGAAGTATAACCAAAGCAGGCAGTAGCAACAAAGAATGTGGCCCCCTCCGAACATACGTACGGGGCCCTTTACACTATCCCTCTGAAATTAACATTTTATTGGCCACACTGTCCACACAGATCAACAAATGCCTTAAGACCAAGCCAAAAAATAATCCTAAACTACTAGAGTTTAGTGCTTACTATAGTGTAACTATAATAATAAATCCAGATCTTCAATTATGTAAATATGCATGTCAAAAGACTGCTTTCAACCAATAAACTTACATATGTTGTAGTCATCGTTAATGAAATACATGAAATGTAATACTAAAAGTTGCAGCGCAGTGCAGTTGGTCCATGACTGTTCAGTTAGCATAATGCACATGAAACTGCATACAAATTATTAACAAAACATGTCTGGAACAGAACAGGGTGACCAATGTCTTCTTAGCATGCTAACATATATACAGGGTTCATATTATGTATACATAGGCCTACAGTGTACATGTATTCTGTACACCATTAGCATATTTACGCAAAGTGCTTCTTTTGAGCCTTGTTTTCTGCAAATTGGTTAATCAGTGCATCATAGTCCAGAGATCTGGTAGTCTTGTTTTCGACTGAGATAACTGCAAGCGCAGAAAGCCTGTCATCTGTCATGGTTGAGCGCAAGATATTTTTGATCAATTTCATCCTGCTGAAGCTCCTTTCAGCACCAGCAAGAGTAACTGGTGTGGTCAGAAGAATTCTGATGCACATCAAAAGATTTGGATATACCTCCTGAAGGCTGTCCTTGTATATGTATGTTAAAAAGTTGTTTGTCGTGACAAGTTCTCTCTCTTTCTCGATGACATAAATAAAATGATTCAATTTCATTATGAGTTTGTTGGCATCAATGTCTCCCATTTTTCTTTCAAAATTTTTGCAGTGATTCTTCAGTTCATTTTCTCTGTGATACTGCTTCAGGCTGTTAGCGTTGTACAGAAATCCAAATAACTTATACCACTCCACGAGTTGGTCAAATCCCGACAAAACAGAAGATATGGCCTGATAGTGAGAACAAGAAAGAACTGCGATTTGAATTTTTCTTCGGCAGAAAGACGACTCAAATCATCAGCACATTCATAATCAAGCATTCTCTTCTTATGTGGCACTCTAGTTTCTGGAAACACCTGCTCAATACCCATATGCTCTGCTATTTCACATGCATTCGTGACTACAGAGTTATATCCTGTATTTCGATAGTCTTGCAAAAACTTCATTGTAGCACAGACTTCTGCCTGCAGGACATCAATTGAAACATCTGGTGACTGAATTAATTTGCTGGTTTTCTTGATGTGAAACAGTATATCGTACCATGTCCTCACAGTCAGAACAAAAGGCCACGTAGTAACATGGTCTAAAAGCACACCGGCTTCTGTTGCTGTATTGCCATCTTTCTTTTCGAGCACATGTTCTCGCAAAGATGACAAAGCATTGCACAATTCTTCAAGGTGATAAGCCAATGGCTTCACAGCATCAATTCTCACCTCCCAATAAGTGTCTGATAACCCTTTAACAGATATTGGCATATGTTCTTGAAGTATATCCCAACGTGAAGGTGATGAAAAGACAACGTATATTCTGTTAATCGGACCAAAAAAGTCAACAGCATATTTCGATGACTTTGCCGCATCTGAGATTACAAGTTTCCAAGTGTGAGCTCCACATGGTACATACAATGCACAGTCATTTATTTCTAGCAATGTGGGCTTTAACTCCTTTATTCTTTCCTCTCGTATTGGAGCCGTATCATAAGCTTGGCCTCTCATGTCAGCAATGCCTATTCCTAAGTTGTCTGCCTTTTCAAGAAATGCTTCCAATAATCTCTTGCCAGTTGTATCATGAACATTAAGGAAACCAACAAACGCTTCATGAATATTGACACCATCATCACTGTTGCATTCTACAAAGCATAACACCACTGACACCTGTTCTTCATGTGACACATCGGGAGTACAGTCCAAAATAAATGAGTAATATTTTGCTTTTTTAAGCTGTGCTATGTTGGCCTATTGAATGTTACTGGCAACAAGTTGAATCAGCTCGTTTTGGATCTCTGGACTGAGGTACTGAACATGTGTCTCTGCCTTCTTAATCCTCTGTAAAAGTTCGCTGAGGACAGTATCATACTTTGCAAGCAATTCAAACGGTCCCAAAAGGTTGCCATTCAAATGATCGCCATGCTTTTCATTACTTCATCGAAATGCCAAGTTTATTTCGGATAAGAAAATAATGACATCAATCATGTGTTTGACAACATCTCTCCAAAAATCTCTTTCTTTCATAAAAGCCAGCAATTCGACTTGGTCAGCAGATGTAGGGTTTACTATGCCTGACCGAAGGTCAGACCATTTCACCATACAGTCTTGATGACCTTTGCCTGTTTCATGCTGCTAAAGTCTTTTTGACAGTGCTTTCCAAGCAGATGTTCCACTACGTAGGGATATGCCACCAGTGCCAAATAATTTACAACAAAAACAAAAAATGTCATCTTTCTGGGCTGAGTACATTAACCATGAACATCTTATTGTCTCACCGTTTGCCATGATTCGATGGAAATGAGTACTTGTGACCCTCCATCTCTCCTTGTTAAATGGAAATCTATAACTTTCATTCTGCTGCAGTGAGCCACATTCAACAATTTCACCCACTTGTCTGTCCGATATTATAGATGGCCAATCTCTGGGATCATCAGTCAGTGGTTCAAATTCAGATACTTCTTTCCCAGCAGCAGCTGGAATATCTGTCACAGTTTGTTTGGTAGTAGAACAACTGGCTTCACTTTCGACCTCACTTGAAGCACTTCTGGATACTTTAGCTTCAGGATATGACTCGTCGCTGCTAGCTCTGTCTGTTTCATGTGCCTGTACTTGTACATTGTATTGCAGCGTAAAATATGTTGACAACTCTGGAATTTTCTCAAGTTGCTTCTCAGCATCTTTTGCTGGCTTTCATTTACTAGCTCCGCTCTTATACATTCTGTTAGACAACATCACAAAGCACGCCTTGTTGTTGGAAATGCTAAAAAATTAAACAACTACATTAATAACATTTATTTATCTGCCAACCACCATTATGAACACAAATACACATTCTTTGAATAGGTCCAACAGTAACAGACACATGCACAGAGCCTCCTCTGCTTTCATACACACATTCACTCACACACACAGACAGCAACTCTTTTTTGTTTTATTTTTTTACACTTGATAAACAGCAAACGTGCTGCTCAACAAGTGTAAAATATCTGCTCATTCGCCCGGGCATACCTCTCAACTATACAGATTTTCGCAGAATGTCCAGATTTTTGCCTCATATTTTTGGTCCATTTTTCATAAAATTGTGGTTTTCTGGCAAATTAGTGGCAAATCATTAAAGACTTTATTAAGACTGCATATCCTTCAGAAAATTCACAGTAAAGCAAAACCTGTTATTCTATCACCTTTCTAAGTCTGTAAGTGCAATATTAAAAAATTGCCCCTATTTTTGGGCCTTTAGCCCACTTTTATTAATGACTTTGTCCAGATTTTTTGCTATAAGAAGTTGAGTATGGTTTGATCTCTGTCTTACTTACTCTCATACACTGTCACACACAAGCTTTTTTTTCTTTTCTGCTATGAAATGGCGGACCCATCTTACCGCGGCTATTATTTGTATATTAACACCCTTCTAGAGAAGGTTCCTTCTTCTCCAGTCACATTACTGATGTACTACTGCCAATTCCATAAATACAATAACTCCCACTAGTGAGACACTCCATTAAATCCACAATTAAATTATCAGCACACGGAACTGTCCTCTTGATGCAGGTCCTACAGAGTGCGAGGCCTCCTCCGAAATCCTGTGAAATATTAAGGCGCCTACGAAGGGTTTTAAGTAAGCTTAAGTTGTCACCTGGTAAGTGAATTGGAATGTTAATTCAGTAACAAGAACAGAAGGCTGTATGCACAGATTGGTAAGAGACGATAGAAACTAACAGCTGACTGAAAAAAGAAACCGGTGATGGTGTTATATAATGGTGTTAAGTTACTAGGGTTTAGCATCTCTCTATTTATGGAATAGGACAGCTTTTACCTAAGATTTGTGTCCCAAGAAAACGTGAAATGTGACAGCTGTCCGGAGATTTGTGGGAGAAAATATACATTTCCCGTTAGTTTCATGATGACACAATTATTTGTAGCTGAAACAAATTCTGCCTATGCGTGGATGCAGACCCAACTAAAATTCGAAACTGACCGACAGACAACTGATGGCTGCCAATAGCACTATGATGTATCACCTTACATTTTCTTGTCACTTTTAGGGGCGCCCTTCCTTGCGGGGCCCCCTCTGGTCGAAGGGTACGGAGGGTGCTCGCTACATCTCTGAAACAAAGTTTTGTTTTTTTTTTGTTGCTTCAATGGTAGGATGATGTAATAAAGGAAGAGAAAGTGAAGTATGGAAAGATGTATAGAAATGCAGTGGAGAATTTAGAGATGAATACGAGAGAGTATTATGGTATGGAAAAAGAAATACATAAAATAAATCAAGGAAAAATTAAGACATTACTATTTAAGCAGAGATGAATCCCCGGTGGTGGTGCTGCGGTAGCGTTGTCGCCTCACAGTAAGACACTGACCGGTTTGACTCTCAGCTAGAGCGTCTTCTGCGTGGAGACATGCGTGAATGGGCGTACCTTCATTGAAGGTTGTGCGTTAGGGCTGGCAACTCAGCACGTAAAAATCAACTGCCAATTATTAGTGGACCGGAGTTCTGCTGCGGCGACCCCTAACCAGGAAAAGCTGAAAGGCACAACAACTATTTAAGCAGAGATGTTATTTAAAAGAGAGAAGGAGGCATCTGCATATTTGGCTAAAATAGTAATGGCTGATATTAGTATAATGAGGGAAATGAAAATGCAAAAGGAAGGGTAAAAAGAACATAAAACCAAAATATGAGTATTGTAGTACAGCATGTAGAAAATATGAGTAAAAAGAAAGAAAATAAGAGAAAATGGAAAGTAAAAAAAAAAAAAAAATTCCAGAATGAGTTAAGGAAGAATTTGAAAAAGAAATTACTATTAGTGAAATGGACAAAGTGCTTTGGAAAGTAAATGTTGATTCATTATCAGGTCCAGATCGTATATAGCATAAAATATACAAGAAATTAGAGGACAGACAAAGAGAGTGTATTGTAAAAATTTTGAATGATGCTCTGATGAAGTTCCAAACTGTTTGGGATGAAAGCGAGTAGCAGGGGACAGAACTCTTTTGTTCAAATAAATTATCTTTTGGTTTCTGATCATCATTTTTGTGGTCATAGGTTCATAGGTAGGTAATAGGCTATTGGCCCTAGGGCCTATACAAGCCTAGCCATAATGATTCCCTGGCTATTGCTTCCCACAAATTTTTACTTTCTTGGACCCCTGTCTAGCAGGGCTACTGATGTGATCCCCGAGGTGAATTTCCTATCTCCCAATTAATCTTCATGGTTCCTCTTGAAGAGGGCCATTGAGTTGCTCTGCCTGACATGCATGGGCAGCCTATTCCAGAGTGTGGGGAGTCTCTGGGTCAGGAAACTATCCCTCCAGCATGTTCTATTCATCGTGATGACAAGGTTAAGATCCCTGGAGTGTGTGGCTCAGAGGGACTGGAATTTCTTTAAGTGTAACATGTCCAACAACTCTGGGTTTGACATGGCCTTGTATGTTAGGCAGAGATAGCCTCTGAATAGGCGATATGCGACAGAGTATAGCTGGAGTTTCTTTAGATGGTCAGCATAAGGCATCTGCTTTAGGCCTGTGATTCATTTTGTGAGGTATTTCTGCGGCCTTTCTAGTTGTTGCAAATGTCTTGTGAGGTACATACCAAACAGGGCATTGCATTCTACAATGTGTCTAATGAGGGATGAGTACAGAGGGACAATGACCTCCTTTTGCTCAATGAAAAGCCCTTAGTGATGAGGTGTGCCACTTAGAAGGATTTTCTAACTGTTACGGCTATGTGGTTATCAAAGGTGAGACCACTGTCCACCTGTGTCCCTAGGTCTCTAATCACACTTTCGGTGTTTAGTGTACTGCCACCTATGTGGGATTCACAGGTATGTGGTTTTTTCAAAGGGGACAACTATACATTTTTTGGCATCTAACTTTAACCCATGTCTCTGGCACCAGGCATCTGTTTCGGTAAGGCCTTTTTGTAGTATATCCACATCATTTAGGGATTCAGTAATGGCTCCCAGCTAGAAGTCATCTGTGAACTTTGTAAGCTTGAGTCCCTTAGTGTTGACCTGTACATCAGAGAAGTAGATGGCAAACAAGAGTGGTCTCAGGACAGAACCTTGCGGTACACCACTTGTCACTTGTCTGGTGCTGGATTTGGAGTCAGCTACTTTTACAGTGTGTGTTCTGTCAGTAAGCCAGTTTGCAACCCATCGAGTAACATAGAGATTAATACTCAGCTTAGTAAGTTTATCTATGATTCCAGAGTGGGAGTTAGTGTCGAAAGCCTTGGCGAGGTCCAAGTAGGCTATGTGAACCACCTTACCCTCGTCCATGGATCTGGAGACTGATTCAAAGAAGTCAATCAGGTTCAGGAGGCAAGATCGGCCCTTCACAAACCCAAACTGGGTAGGGTCCAGTGTTTGAAGGTTGCCAATGTCTTTGTTTATAGGTTCCATGATAATACGTTCCATGGCCTTGCAGATAAGGCTTGTCAGACTGATGGGACGGTAGGTCCTGGGATCCAAAGTGGATGCGCCATTGTGGAGTGGGATGACTGTAGCTGTGCGCCACTCTGTGGGCATTAAGCCTGAGATGAAGCTATGATTAAACATGACACATAGGTGAGGTGCCAGTTCATTTTGTAGTTCATGCAGTACACAGCCCAGGATGTTGTCTGGTTCCATGGATGCTGTATTCTTGGCTTTAGAAAGTGCGTTTGTTTACCTGAGTGGCCGTGATTACTGGAATTTGGCATTCTTTCGGTATTGAGATGGGCCCTTTAGGGGGTGAGAGGAGGTGAAGCTGGCACTGAATCTATCTGCCAGGATATTGGCAATATCCTTGGGATCAGTATATTTAGTGCCATTCTGCTGTAGCTCAGAGCAGATCTGAGTATTGCCATTTAGATTCCTGACATAGTTATAGAATGCCTTGTGGTTGTCTTTGGAATATTTGGCAATTTTGTTTTCGTAACTAGCTTTGGAAAATTTTATGAGGGATCTCAGCTTTCTACTGAGGCTGGTGAGGGAGTTGTTTGAATCCTGGGTTCTTCCTCTTTTCTGCAACAGATTCTTCCTTCTGTTGTACAGCTTGTTTATGGCAGGGGACCACCATATTGACTTTCTTTTTTAGAGGACAGCGTCTTGGTTTTATTTGGGATGGCTAGGTCCATGCACAAGTGAATGTGCTCGTACAGCACCTTAGTGTAGGATTCAGCAGTTGAACTTCCGGTGCCCATCTGTATGGATGTCATGAAGTTTGTTACTTCTGATTTGAGAACCATGAAGTTGGCTTTGGAGAAGTTCTTTACAGAGGTTTCCTTAAAGGGGGTGGGGGTGGGGGTGGGATGTGGATGTCAAGGGTGATTAGCTTATCGTCTGATCTGACCAACTAGGGGGCGACCACTGGTGTGTAGCATCGATCTTCCATGTTGGTAATGACCAGATCTAGAATATTGGTACCCCTGGTGGGACTATGAACTAGCTGCTCTGGGGCATTGGACTTTATGAATTCCAAGAACTGTTCTGCAAAGGTGTTGATACAGGAGTGGTTTTCTTAGTTAATGGCAGGGTAGTTGAAATCACCCAGTGTTTGGTTGTATCTTAATATTTTCAAGTATGTTTAGAAAGGTGTAGTGAGAATCTTGGGGCATGGATCTGTAGCAAGCTACAATTTGTATTGCAGTCTTACCTAATGTTAGCTGCACATGGAGAATTTCAGATGCATTGTGTCAGGCAACTAGCCTGAAGGTGTGAATATCCTTGGTGAATATGGACACTCCTCCACCTTTAATGTTTCGGTCCTGGTTTGGTGGCAAAAGGTGTGGTATGAATTGTAGCCTGGTATTGCAGGGGTGCTCTCTGGAGCTTTGAACCAGGTCTCAGTTACTGCACAAATATTGATGTTCTCCATTTTTAGGAGATCCTCGAGAGAGTGCATCTTGAGGTTTAGACTTTTGCATTGAGTAGCATTACCTTCAAATTTTGCTTGCTTGTACCCATTACTGCGGTAGTTTTATCCTTTGACCCTTGCCTAAAAAAGGCAAGAGCCTTAGCCAGTAACCTGAATCCCAGGGGTGAAAGGTGCAAACCATATCTTGCAAAACATCGTGGTTTGTCGATCATGTTATCCCAGGCAGACAGATACTGGATTCCCTTTGAATGACACCAGAAGCTTAGCCAATTACTGAAGTCAATCATTTTGTCCTTATACTGTGGTATCATTCTTGGCAATGGCAGGATGCTACTCAGGGCTAGGGTCATACCTGCCTGGGCTACGTGATCTGAGAGCTCTTCCATGTCTCTTTTCATGTAGTCCAGCGAGGTACATCTCAAGTCATTCACTCCAACATGGACAATGATAGAGTCATATTTGTACCTATTGTGGAGTGAGTTGAGTGCATGCATTATGTGGCAGATCCTGGCACCCAACAGACAACTAACTGTAATTTTCTCTTTGTTCAGCCTGGTGAGTGGGACATCAGTGTGCCTGACTATAGAGTCACCTATGACTAAAGTGTTGGGTACATTGTCTTGCCTTACGGGCTGCTGTTGGGTGACACACTGATGTTGTGAGCTATGTGATGCTTTGGTTGTGTTTGGCGGTGGTGTTTGTTTGCATTTCAGCTTTGGAGGTCCTTGTTGCTTAGGCAGGTTAATGTTAAGAGCCTCTGCATATGTGGGTTTTGTGTTGCTATGTGTGGGGTTTGGTGGTGTGGGTTTTGAAGGACTATGTGTTGTTTGAGGTGTTGTGTAGGTGTTAACCTTCTCCTCTTGACTGTCTAGCACAATCTTGGCTGGAGAGAGCTTTGCTTCCAGTTTGGCTATATAAGTGCATCTCTCACAGGTTGTAGTGTTTGGTGGTAGGAGGAGAGGGTTGTCCCAGTATGCCCAGATTCACCAGGTGGACAGGAGAAATCATCAGAAGCTGACCCTTGGACATGCCTGATTAGGTGCTTTCTGTGTGTAATACAAGAGCTGTTTTCCCATACTTTTTGGCAAGGTACTTGCAATTGTAGGCTGTCCAGTGCCTAAGACTATTTTTGCCTTATTACCAAGGAGAGGTGAGTGCTTGTAACAAATTAAGGCTTCCTAGTGCTTTTTAGCAAGTTTTAGAGCAAGTGCTAGTCACAGGTATACAAATTTTACTGCTACTGCTGATAAACTAGCTAGTTCTAAGGGAAAATTCAAAGAGCAGACTTTCTGGCACCGGGAATAGTTTAACCTTAGCCCCATGGTGCTGTGCGGTGCGCAAATGCACGTAAATGTGAGTATTTATGCCAGAAAGTTGAAAGGGATAGAAATCAGCCCAAAATAGCCAATAAAATTGCAATTCAGAGCTGGAAACCACTCCTCTAGTGTTAGATAGGCAGTACAATGCTCACCACTCCCACTGGTAAGCAGTAGGACCTCCTTCTACCTCAGCAAGGTCTGGATAGCTCTGAACACTTAAACTAAAGTCCTGAAACCAGCAAAGCCTGGAAACTGGACTATTCTAGTTAGAAAAGGTAGGAAATTAGCAAACAAGATAGAATTTTTTTTTTTGGTTAAATCAGGTTAAACAATGCAGTTATACAGTAAATAAGCACAGGAAGGCTAATGCACTTGAGTGTATAGCCCAGAACAGTAAACTCTATTAAAACTTTGCAAAATTAGAAATTTGAAAATTTTAATTTTTTAAATAAAGCAAGGCAAGTGCACAACTGGAAAATGATTTACAGGCAGAAATACAGTGAAATAAGTAGCTAGTCTACTTTTTAATCTTTCTGAGAAACGCAGGTAATATAAACGACCAAAATCAGCAAAAATCAGAAGCTGACCTTTGGACATGCCTGGTTAGGTGCTTTCCTTGTATAGTACAAGAGCTGTTTTCCCTTACTTGTTGGCAAGGTACTTGCAGTTGTAGGCTATGCAGTGCCTAAGACTATTTTCACCTTATTACCAAGTAGAGGTGAGTGCATGTAACAAATTAAGGCTTCCTAGTGCTTTTTATCAAGTTTTAGAGCAAGTGCTAGTCACAGGTATACAGATTTTAGTGCTACTGCTGATATACTAGCTAGTTCTAAGGGAAAATTCAGAGCAGACTTTCTGGCACTGGGAATAGTTTAACCATAGCCACGCGGTGCTGTGCAGTGCACAAATGCACGTACATATGAGTATTTATGCCAGAAAGTTGAAAGGGATAGAAATCAGCCCAAATTAGCCAATACAATTGCAATTCAGAGCTGGAAACCACTCCTCTAGTGTTAGATAGGCAGTACAATGCTCCCACTCTCACTGGTAAGCAGTAGGACCTCCCTCTATCACAGCAAGGTCTGGATAGCTCTGAACACTGAAACTAAAGTCCTGAAACCAGCAAAGCCTGGAAACTGGACTATTCTAGTTAGAAAAGGTGGGAAATTAGCAAACAAGATAGAATTTTTTTTTTGGTTAAATCAGGCTAAACAATGCAGTTATACAGTAAATAAGCACAGAAAGGCTAATGCACTTGAGTGTATAGCCCAGAACAGTAAACTCTATTAAAACTTTGCAAAATTAGAAATTTGAAAATTTAAATTTTTTAAATAAAGCAAGGCAAGTGCACAACTGGAAAATGATTTACAGGCAGAAATACAGTGAATAAGTAGCTAGTCTACTTTTTAATCTTTCTGAGAAACACAGGTAATATAAATGACCAAAATCAGCAAAAATTAAAAAATTCAGCAGAAAGTACTTACAGTTAGCACAAAAAGTATCTCTTTCTTGTTTCTGGTGCTGTAGTCGTCTGCAGGATGCACAAACAGGATCTGCTGATCTAAAACAAGCTCAAACATGTGCAAACACACGTATTTATGCCAGAAAGTTGAAAGGGATAGAAATCAGCCCAAAATGCCCAATAAAATTGCAATTTCAGAGCTGGAAACCACTCCTCTAGTATTAGATAGGCAGTACAATGCTCACCACTCCCACTGGTAAGCAGTAGGACCTCCTTCTACCACAGCAAGGTTTGGATAGCTGTAAACACTGAAACTAAAGTCCTAAAACCAGCAAAGCCTGGAAACTGGACTATTCTAGTTAGAAAAGGTAGGAAATTAGCAAACAAGATAGAATTTTTTTTTTTGGTTAAATCAGGTTAAACAATGCAGTTATACAGTAAATAAGCACAGGAAGGCTAATGCACTTGAGTGTATAGCCCAGAACAGTAAACTCAATTAAAACTTTGCAAAATCAGAAATTTGAAAATGTTAACTTTTTAAATAAAGCAAGGCAAGTGCACAACTGGAAAATGATTTACAGGCATAAATACAATGAAATAAGTAGCTAGTCTACTTTTTAAGCTTTCTGAGAAGTGCAGGTAATAAAAATGACCAAAATCAGCAGAAAATACAGCAAAAAGTACTTGCAGTTAGCACAAAAAGTCTCTGTTTCTCATTTCTGGTGCTGTACTAGTCTGCAGGATGGACAAACAGGATATGCTGATCTAAAACAAGCTCAAACACATGCAAATGTGCGTATTTATGCCAGAAAGTTGAAAGGGATATAAATCAGTCCAAAATGGCCAATAGAATTGCAATTTCAGAGCTGGAAACCACTTCCCTAGTGTTAGATAGATTTTGACTCTTCCTTCCTGCATCCACTGAGTGTTATACCTGTGTTTCTTAGTGGTTATTAATTTTGAATAAATGGGTGAAAGAAGGATTTGTTTATGAAGAGTTATGTAATGGTATATTAAAATTTATATGGAAAAAAGATGAAAATAATGAAATAAAAATTAAAGACCTATTATATTAAATAATACAGGTTATAAATATTTTATGAGAATAATATAGAGGAAAATGTAAGAAATGGTGAATCACATTATAGAAGAAAGTATATATGGTATAAAAGGGAAGGGATGCCAGGAATTATTATTGCTGGTTTGAGAAATTGTGGATGATATTGTAAGTAAACAGGAAAATGTGACTCTTATGGTAGGTGATAGTTTCTCTCCAGTTTTATATAGCGGATGTATATATGTTAGAAAATCTACAAAGAGACAAATAACATTACTCAGGTTTACTTGCATAGTTAAGTAAGCTGTAACAAGATTATGTGGTACCCTAAAAATGTTAATTAAAATATAATACATTGCCAAAGCAAGTTAGGTGACATGACAAACAAATGAATCCTGGGGAAATACAGGACCTATTTTCTTGCATTTTTTATCACTTGTTTGTTTCTAAAATGCACATCTGTATACCAGATTATTTAAAAAACATCTATCATGAGGGATTTCTCTTTATTCTTCTAATTATCTCCCTTACCGTATTAAATTTATTTAATGCTAGTCATAAACTTGTTAAATAATGTATTTTTCTTGATATGGGCTAAATGCTACATCTAACTGCTAGTGTTATTTTATGAGCAAGGAAGGGACAATAGTTGGCAACAATTCAAACTTTGACCAATATGTATCTACCAAAGTCAGAAAAAACATTGTGTAGCCCACCTAATTCAAATGGTCATGAGATCACTGCACCACTTTATGCCACATTGATTTGATCCATTACAGAATACAGTACATTATATAGCGTCCAAAGAGGCCACCTGAAATATAAAAATGATTAATAACAAAAATTCTTTCTGAAATTTTAAATGCATGGAACATGCTATAGTCTGTTTTTTATGAGCTAATTATAAGTGATCTTTAATTGGTCAATAAGGTGGTGTCATATCCAATTACATTCTTGACTGAAAGTCTATGCCTGAAGAAAAACCTGATGGTGAGGCTCACACTTGATCAGGGCATTTAATATAAAAAAATCAGTAATAAAGTCAGACACACTGCACAATTACTTCTTTCCTTCTTAAAGGAAAACTCAACCTTCTCCTACAGTTTAACTCAACTCTTAGGTTACTTTTCTCCCTACAATATGGTTTCAGTACCATGTATGTACCAGAAGTCTGCTTGTTCTTTATAAAACTTTTATTTCCTTGCCAGAGAATTAAAGGAAGGGAAAGACAACCCATTTTTAAGTTCAGCTTCTCACATAATTTGCAGAGGAATTTGTCTATGCCTGCATAACATACCACGGGCACAAAGAAATCTGTAATCAGTTACTGCTGACAATTGTATACCAGTAGTTACTCCTGCTGATGTCAGGAGCTCAGCAGCTGCACTAAAAAGACAGGGAGGTGTAAAACTGTTTTCCACTATGTTTATTGCAAAAGGGAAAGGAGCTTACACTGATTTACATTTGCTTCCAGGGCAGCCATGTCTTTCATAGCAAAACAGAACAATTAGATCAGTCGGTGATTCAAACAAATTTGTCATTTTTGGCACATTTACATATGCAGCATCACAGTATTGAAATTATTAGCTTTAAACTTTAAATGTTTGTTCTTTATACTACTTTATATTTTAAGATTACTTGAATGTAGTATCAAAGATGTCTGTGACATTTAGAGAAAAGTCAAAATATTTTTTCTTGTAATTCTTATAAAGCATCAACACATTTACCACTTTCATGCCCTGCCACCACAATAGGACAAAACTGCCCAAATCAGGACTTCTCTATAAGAACTGAGACAGGTGGCAAGCCTATCACCTAAGTGTACTGATATTGTTTATCAGAAGGTCTTTTATGGTTTCTTGTGACATCCTCTCAGAGGATGATGCATATCTGGTATACAGATTCATGGGAAGAGACATCTTCCACTGACTTTGAGTTAGTCAGTCAGTCCCTACACAAGTGGAGTGCATGAGCATTTTCTGTTCAACAAAGGAAACGTTACAATTGATGTCAACCATGATATACAGCTGAATTTACTTATACTCAGGGCCAGCCTTAGCTGAAATGGTGCCCTAGGTGAAGAAGTGCTCTAGAGTCCCTTAAGCTGCACCCACACCATACTCGTGAAACACCCCTATTTGCCCCACACCCACAGGAAGGATCCAGCTCTGTTAGAAATGCTACAGCTAAAGAAATCCCAATTCTCTCCACACCACATGCTCCAGAGACCTCAACCTCATTAGTACAATCAACAGAACATGCTGGAGGGACAGGTTCATAACCCAGAGACTGCCCATGCTATGGTACAGATTTCCCATGCATGTCAAACAGAGCACCTCACTGGTCCTCTTCAAGAGAAATCTTGATGAATGGATGGGAAACAGAAAATTCACCCCGGGGATCACTCCAGTGGCTCTACTTGACAAAGGCACTGGGAACTAATGTCAGGTGGCACGATGCCAGGGTAATCCTATGGGCTAGGCTTGTAAAGGCTCCAGGGCCATTAGCCTAGTACACACCTATGAACCTATAAACAACAGCAGGACCCCTAGAACCAGGGTGCCCCAACAATCACAAGGTTCGCTGGTGCTTAAAGCAGGCTATGAGTCTACACCATTTTCATACAGATGTGAGAATGTCTTCAGATGACTGATGCTGATTATGTTTGAATGGCAGTCAGCCTCTTAGTAATGAATAATGCAAATAAGGAACCTGGATATGTACTGTGACACCAGTATATCAGCAAAACCATAGATATTTTAAGGGCTATTCTAATCAATAACTGTGTATACATGCCTTATCTGCTAACATTATTTAAAAATAATGTATGCATCCAATAAGGGGCTGACAACCCTCTCCCAATACCTTTCAACCTTTGAGCTTTAAAAATCATAGTATAAGGTCAGAAAGAAGACCAGAGTCATACTTTTTACAATAGAACTTTATATGCTAGACCCTATATAGTTCCTGGAAAGGAGTTTGCATGGGTTGTATTTATTTGTTTGATAATGTACATACCTATAAACGGGTCTGTCATTATGAGGAACATCAGTAAACCAAGAATGAGCAAGAATAAATCTCTGAGGGCCAAAATTATAATGCACTGCATAAATCATACCTTTAAGAAGTATGCCTGCAAGAACAAGTGTTTTCACATATTTTCAGTCATCCATGGCACGTCGGACTATTTAAAAAATCATACACAGTTACTAATGAAAATAGTTTGATATTGGCTCCTGAACAATAATGCTCACATCCAACAGGGAGACTGACACCCACCCACCCCTCCCTGCCATATTGCATATTTCAAATAAATATCTATCAGAAAATACATAACCAAAGTTAAAAGCTATACTGTATACATTATATATCTTCTCCACGTGCCCCACAGTACAAAACTAACTACCATTTGGTGGGTGTCAGCCCTCCTGAAGCATTTTTTGCACTTATTTCTATTGATATGCATTTTAGTAGTTTTATGAAATAAAACAAAATGGTATCCCTACAGAAATCAATCAGCTGTCCCAGATCTAGCAAAATGTTCCTAATTTTGCCTCTTGAGACCCCCCCCTCTTTTTTTTTAGTTAATTATTGAGAATTATGCTCAGTTATAATACCTTCTGTTCTACTAAGGTTTTAAGTGAATCGGAGTACTATTTTAAAAAATTATTCCTTATTTTGGTCTTCCTGCCCCCCACACACACACACACACGCACACATTTTGACTTTTTCCAGAATATTTGAGCAAATAAATTGAGAAGTAGGGTGTGCATCCCTTAATTTATTGATGTGCATAGAAATATGTCACTTAACAACGCAGTCCGAAAATTTTTTCAAGCGAGGAACACTACAGACTGAAAACATAGCAATACACACACACACACACACACACACACACACACACACACACACACACACACACACACACACACACACACACACACACACACACACACAGCAACATACACATACCTTCTCTTTCATACAACAACTAACAACTAGTCTAAATTCCACACACTCCTACTCTCTCAAACAACATACAGACAAGTTCTTTCTAATACAGAAATAAACAAAACAACTATTTTAAATTATACACCGGCACATCTACCTTCTCTCTGTTAGCAGCACACACATACACACACGCACACACCTTCTCTTATAGAAAAATAACGGGTATTTGAAATTCTATATACACACACACTCTTTCTCTCGCATGCAGAAACAAACAGTTTGAATTGCACACGCATACACTTACTTACCTTCTTTCTAAATCAAACTGCCACGTGAACTTAGCCCCCCTCTTCACGGAACTGCTAGCTTAAAATTTGCATGTGACTGCAAATTGGATTTATTTCCATGCTGGCATAAGCACGCATGATTCTCATTTAAGGAGAAGATACTAAAACCGCAATCAACCTGCTGCAGCTGTAAAAGTGGGAGGGTGCTCATCCCCCATGGTTTCGACATCCTTGTATTTTTTTTTTTTTTTTTTTAATTAGTTTAGTTAGTGCATTCTTTCTTCCCAGCACCTGCTGCAGGCACAGGGAAGAAAGAATGCACTAATTAAAATAAAAAAATAAATAAGTAAAAATTGCATCCTTTACGAGACCGGCCTATGCCTAAGGTCGACCATGATTTAACTTACATCTGGTATGTGACCTTTCATTAGAACATTAGGAAAGGGAAGTTGGAAGTACTTTAACTAACTTACTAAACTATCTATATAAATAAATGAATGAAAGAAAATAACAGTCTTTCCATTGCTGGCACTGGGGAACAGAGTAACTTTCAAATCCTTTACTCTCCAGTAGCAGCTGTTACTTACGCATGAAACTGCAAGGATCCCTCACAGCAGTGACAGAGCAGTGACAGTTTTGACACCTGAGGGAAAACTGTGGGGGGAGAGAATAGTCAGTTCATCTTGGACTACAAAAAGGTACTTTGAATAAATTTAGGTATATTATAGGTTCATAGGTGTATACTAGGTTAATGAACACTAGGGCCCTTACAAGCCTAGCCATGCATGTGACCCACATATTTTGTTTATATAGGTGGTGATTTACTGACTGTCTCTGTCCATCAGAGACATAAGAGCCAGATTGGGGTGAATTTCCAGTTATCCATCCATTGGTCTAAGTTGTGCTTAAAAAGGAATAGGGAGAAACTCTGCTTCACATGAATGGAGAGCCTGTTCCAGAGAACAGGGATTCTCTGAGAAACATATTTGTCTCTCTAATATGTCCATTTATGTTGTGAGCAAAATTTAGGCATTTTAATCTAGTTGAAGCTATAGTGTAGTATACTATAGCTATAGCTATAACTATACTGTAAAACAAGTCCTGAGGACCACAAAATGAGGGCCATTCAAGGAATAAAAGAAGTAGTCCCATTAAAGAAGGTATATAAGATGACAGTGGCTGACACTAATGCCAAAATATGTCAATGGTATGGGAATACACCCATACTTCGTTATGTCTAGATTGACTCATACACAGGAAACGTGAATTATGGGGAGAAGAGAAAGGCTTGAAGAAAAACAAGATCACGTTGATATGTCAAGCCTCATTGGCAGCCATTTTGCAGAAAACATATGAAAATTCTATCAGAAGCAGTCAGAGTGATTTTTTTTAGTTCTAAGGTGGGGTGTTCCTTTAAATTATAGAATAAGAGACCCTGTATAATCAAAACAAATCAGTTATTAACTTCCTTCAAAATAATCAAAGAGATGAGATGAGATCTACCCTCAGAAATGTTGTTTTTCCAAGGTTTTTGGAGGCCTGAGATAAGAGACTTTTACAGAGGAGGAGGAAGAGGAAGTCACCTGTGGAGCCATTTCTTGAAAAAATCTAATTAGCTGAGGATAAATTTGTTACTGGTCAAATTTATGGGGCTCAGCATTTTATTCCACATAGGCTAAAGTCCTTACCAGAAGAGAAAGAGCTGAGGAACTTGATGACTTCTAACATAGGAGCCAAGAGCTTGCCCAGCTCTGATGTGTTCAACTGCAATTTTTTTTAAGGAAAACTTCAAATTTCTCAGCTAAGTGATAGTATTTCCAAAACAGAGTAAAGTTATGAACAGAATTGATTGAAGAGAGAGTTTACATCTAACTGGGCCGCAATTCTATTGTTACCCCAGCTTAGATGTGTAATGGTCCTCTACGCCATCACTGCTTTAATCTATATTGCACAACCTTCCAAAGCCTATTTTTAAATACCTAATCTCAGCTGTTCTTTCATGATATAATAATGAGAGTATTTTTAACAGGAAGGTTATTTCAATTTTCTCATTCCTGTGGTTTCAACAAGGTCTTTATTCTGTTGTATGAACTTAATCTGGCAGCTTCCCTACACATTCTCAAGGAGAAATTGCTCAAGTGTCAATAAACCACAGGAAAAAAGATGAACAGCATAATGCTGAATGTTTTTCTCATAGGATATCCTTGCCAGTGTAATTTCTAATTGTGCACTGGAGATGGTTCACTTTTTCAGGGAGACTTCTCCCTTCCTCAAGTAAGTTTGGGGAGTGAGGGGAGCTTGCTTCTCATATGAGAGGGTGCTGAAAAAATTACCCCACTGTAAAAACAAGAAAAATGTAGCTTTTCATCCTTTTGCAACATCAACTTTCAGGAAGTTGGCATTTCATAGCAGAACTTAATCTGGCTCTTTAATTTGCTGTAAATTATAGGTTTAATGGCTGTACAACAGGAATAAACTTGTATTTTAAATCTTTCACACCAAGTAATCAGTGGCATATTATTAGGAAAACTTAGGGAAATTTAGCAGCTTGGAATATATGTTTGTAATCAGGTCAAGGTGACTGAGAATCAAATGATCTAGCCGTTTTTGCATTACCCTGGAATTGTCATGGCAAAGACCTCATGGTCAACGAATGGGAACAATAAGAAGAGCAACTCCTGTATTTCCATAAGCGAGTTTGCAGACACTAAAGATATTCAAACCTGCCATGCCCTGTGTAGATTAGGAAAGTGAACCAAGTATCCACAAGATGGAAAGTTTCAGTGTACTAGTTCAAAATGCTTTGTGCCACATAAGATCTCTTTGTAGATGGTACTAACCTGTCTAAGACATAAATATGATAACAAAAAAGTCAGCACTAATAATAAGCAAACAAATGTCCATAGGGATCAACATTCAGTCCCATTTAGTAAAAATGAAATAAAACTGGTATTCAAAGTTGACAGAGTACTGAGAAAAGGATGCAAAAAACAGAATCATCACCAGTGGGACTATTAAACATTTTCAGTCTAAACAGGCCAGTAGGAATCAGAAATGTAGCTATTATCAATCTGCCATCTATATTGTGATGATATACCAGTAGGAGGGACCAGTTCAGTTTGCTATTAAGCAGCATCGAGACGCCCCGTTTTGGAGATCTTGTAGAGTAATGATAATTAAATTCTTGCCAGTGACCAAACAGATAACAGTGGCTTCTACTTAACACTTTGGTCACCAATAAGAAAATGACATTGTTTTTTGTCATATAACATACCTGTAAACAACATATTTTTTTACCTAATGAATTCATGCACCTCTCATTTATGGAGAGACATTTCACCATTAATCGATATCATCCCCAAAGAGGCTTGTTAAAATAGCACCTAACTGGTGAATAGTGTTAACAAAATAAGTCAGCTCAGTACAGATGGAGGAGTATCTTCAGGAATTAATACCAGAAAGTTGAAATACAGAGTGAGGCTGTATTGTATAGCTGTGTTGTCTGGGAATGGCTTATCTCCTGGATAACACATATTTCCAAGAAATGTCAATACATTCTAATCTAAAATCCTACTAATGTGAAGGTTTCACCCTTCCTAGTTAAATCCAATAGTTTTAGATTGGCTGTACATTTTATCAGTCTTAAAATTATTGATCTGGGGCTCGAGAAAAGTAGGCAAAGGCTTGAGTAACCTGTCCCCTCAATTGATGGTGATTAAAGAATATAGTTGAAAAAAACAAAGATGAACTTTACCTCGTATGAACTGAGAGGTATTAATTCCTAATCATTCTTTAAAATCAGATGGAGATTGTTGTTTCTCTGACAATTCTTCAGCTTTAATTGCAGGGATACTATTACATTGGTTTAGTCTGTGAGTGTGACCTGGGTGTCATGATTTAGGCCAGCTTGTAGTAAGACAGCTGGTTGCAATGAAGTAGCCTTTGCAGCTAAGACTTCACTGTTAGATTTGTTAGGCAATGTCCACGTTTTAATTTTGTTTGCATCAGCTAACACTTCTGAGACCGGTTGAATATGTGTGTCCATTTTAGTCTTCAGGACTGCACTATGAAGATGTTTTTCGCATACATCCAGAACAGATGACTTAGATGAATAGTTCTGTAGTGGCTCTGATGAGCTGTCAGATACTTGGCAGATTCAACTTTCCCAAGAGCCTTATCTGACAAATAAAGCTTAGATTCAGAGTGTCGTAAAAGTACTACTGGCCTTGGATTCAGATGTCAGCAAGAATAAAAAATATATAAATCCATTTGCCTTGTGATGCATAGCTGTGGCTTTTAAGTTGCATCAGTCTTAGAGGTAGTCCCCACCCTGCCAAACAATTATGTTTTTTTTGTTGGCTGCTAGAATACAGTTTATTTTTCTATGCACAGTCCAAAGGTGTGAACAGTCATTGTAAGTGTGTTGGAAGTAGTAACAATGACTGCTAAATGCCAACCAGCCAATTCACAAAAGTTAACCACTGCATGCTTTTAAAGTGGGTGAAATTGATTTATTTATTATTTTTTAATTTTTATGGTAGGAAAATATTCTTATCTCATGTACAAGTTATAAAGTTTAACTCACAATAGGTACTGAGAAACGATAAGTTATTTTGCATTTTGAAATAAGTATGGTGGGATTATTTTCATATAAATGGAAAGCTGAATCAAATGGGCAGTCAGTCACATGATATATGATAAGGATGGACAAAGGGAACTGCAGCTTAATACTCCACTAACTCTTTTCCAGTAGGATTTATGTGTAGGCAAATAGTCATTCCCTAATTATTCTTGTACATCATAATGCTCTGCAAGATTTATTTATTTATTTATTTATTTATTTATTTATTTTTTATTTGTTGACCTGGAGATTCCAATTAAATACATGTCCATTTTCAGTGGAGGCTCGGGAAGAAAATCTCCACAGAATAATAACATACAAATAAGGTATTCTTGGAAAGATGGAGCCTCAGTTCTGATCGTTTTGACTTGGGTATGGAATGCGTACATCCCCAGCCCTGATCAAGAATCCCTTGAATCATAAAAGCAAATAAGACAGACTCACATGGTCTCAAATATGTGTGTTGACTTTGGTGTATCTGACCAATGAAGACTATTGTTTTCAGAGAATTAAAATATGTTTTCTTCTGGGTGGGGATCGCTGCAAGGTCACGTTGATTACTGGCTCATTGTTTTAGCTTAATAATAGGTCATAAAATGGCAGCCATAATCTGTATCAGTCTATCTGAACATATTCTTGCAATTACAGAATTTACTGCAGGGCTCTGGCTGACTAAGTCTGCAGATGACTGCAAGCTAAGAGCAGTCATTGAATTCAAAATGACTTAGCCATTCTGCAGGAAGGATTGTCCCAAATAAATAACTGATGCCAAAATCATAGACTGAAACTAAATGCCAAAAATGCTTTATTGTATCCTTATGGAAATTATCTCCTCCAGGCAACTATTACATTGACAATACACCCCTAAGAGTTTACCTAGTTGTTTAGGATTTGTGAACTTATGTCCACAAGTGACCTACCTTTTGACCAGCATGTGTTCAGTGTTGTAAGAGAGTCTTTCTATATTGCACAGCTTATAAACAAAGGGATTGTGTCTATATCTAGGGGTACCATTGTTCCCCTTTACTAAGCCCTCATTAGGCCAGTCATTGAATATAATGCTCCCTTTGGTGTGTATCTGTCCAGACACATGCAACAAGTGGAATGACTACAGAGAAAACTTACTAAAAGAATACAAGGCTTAAAGAATATGTCTTACATGAACTGACTCGATGCTCTGTCACTATACTCTGTGTCCTACAGACTGCTAAGAGGGGACCTGTGTCTGATGTACAAGGCGTCCTCCAACCCAGTACTGATGGACCTACTGCATACCTCAAGTCAAATGGCATCAGAAATTCTAGGGCTCTAAACCTCTTTTGAAACATCAACAGAATGTTTTAGAGGGACAAGTACATCTCACAGATCTGGAACAGACTTCTCATCCACATAAAACAAAGTTCATCCTTGTCCATATTCAAGTGAGATTTAGATCTATGCATGGTAAACAGAAAATGTACTCCATGACTGCTCCTGTGCTGCTAATGGACAGAAGCGACTTCTAAATGCTTTATCCCATGCATGGGTCCCTTCAGATTATCTATGACCTGATCCCAGTTATTCTCATTAGGGGTAATAACTAACTACCTACCAAGGGATGGGTAAGGCCAGTCTCTAATCAAATGGAATAGGTTAATTTGAGTATAAAAAGGGAAATTGTCTAGGCTTAAAATGGCCAGCAAGGGCAGGTAGCCTAATACTAACCTATGAACCTATTAATGTGGAACCTTTCGTTTCTCTCCAAAATGTATACCTAAAGAATAGATTGTTATAGTTAAACACAAACAGAAAAAGAAGCACACCAGCAGCTGAGATGAACGGATCATACAGTATAGATACTAAACTATTTAGAAGCAAAACAAAACTGCTCGATCCAAAACATGGCCAGGTCAAAAGTCTTTTTAATATATTTTATTACAATAACTGGTACAATAACTGGTAAGAACTTTCACGAGAATTACTCTCGCTTCATCAGACCAAATAGTACATTTTAATACAGAAGAACTATTTAAAAACATTTCAAAATTAGTTATCCAATCAAATGTTCTTGCAGTCTCAATGACACATTTTTAAAGGTAAACTGCTCTGTAAACTACACGCATATAAACTAATATCTTAACGAAATCCATCTCATCAAAAGACCATCCCTAGTGAAAAAAGAAACCACAAAATGCATATATTTACATGCAGAAACTGCCATTCAACATGAGCTACATGAGGCGGTACAAGCCCTGATTATATCGTACAACAACTTGCATGAACGCATCTATAGTGATTTAAAACAATAAAAATAGCTTTGTGTTTCATGCTACTTTCCTATTCGTCAAAAATAACAAATATCAACAGGAGTGCGTGGAATCTAGTGTGCAATATAATCTTAAATAAATTGTGCAGCAATCTACAGGAAAATGCATCTATGGTGCTAAAAACAATAAAATATTTCTTCAATCAAAAAGATATGTACCTCATAATAAAATTCATCCAAAAATAATAAAAAAAAGTACATCTAATAAAATGTACTATTTGGTCTGATGAAGCGAGAGTGATTCTCGTGAAAGCACTTACCAGTTATTGCACCAGTTATTGTAATAAATAAAATATATTAAAAGGATTTTTGACTTGGCCATGTTTCGGATCAAGGACAGTTTTGTTATGTTTCTAAGAGTGTTATAGTTGCCACTATATGCTAGAAAGAACCACTTAACAACACCAATAGCAGCAGAGCCAGATCCAGCACTAGCAACCTAGGCATTTGCCTAGTCCCCACTCACCTGGGGGGATGCCACAACATTTAATTTTTAATTAAAAAAATTAAATTACATATCTAGTGTTATTCTTTAAGAACACTCTCTGCATCTGTGTGTGCGGCAATGCATGCGTGCACATCTGTATTCCTGCTGCTTCGCTGCATGCATCGATGCACACACATGTAAATGTTCTTTCTGCTGCTCTTCTACAGTGAACTGATAGTTAGGGATGATAGGTTCGTTAATTGACTTGCTCACTCTCAAACCCTGTATCTTGGGTACAGGAGACAAGAACCTGCATCCTCTGCACCAACTACTAGACTGCTGGAGAGTTTCAGTGCATTTGCAAGGAATTATGAGTTTCAAGGGAAGAGAAGTTTACTGCTGCTCATGCTGTCTGTTTTCAATGTGCAACTGTTTTCTTTATCAAATGGTCATCAGTGATTGTGCTATAGGCTTTGAAAGCAGTGTTACTAGCACAATATGTAGTATACTTACACTTGGTGTAGAAGGATGTGGTTTCTGCTCTCACACCATGCAGATGGATTGCTGATACTGTGTTATATTTTAAGGGGGATGGGGGTGCTGCACTCCTGAGTGTCCTCCTTTGGATGAGATATCTAGTAACTATCAATGTGTTGTTGGTTTTCCATCTATTCCCTATTGCAATATTACCAGCTTACCAGTTTGTTTGTTTTTTAATGTAACATAGGAAATTTATTCTTCAAGGGCAGCAGGCAATGAATTTGTAGATGAAACACTAAAATGTAAAGTTGTTTGCCAGCAGCAACCTTTTCATTAGTTACTGATCACTTTAATGTGGATTTGTTCAGATGACTTTTACTTCCACAGAGACTGCGCATATTGACTGATATTGGCAGATTGTAATGACAGAAGTTTCTGGTTGAAATGTTCTGAAGTGAGTAGTTTTGTCATTACTGGTTCATACTATTTATTTCATTGCTTGCTGGAAAAATGTTCAAAACTACAAAATGAAAACAAACTCTAACAGGTGGTGCTGTATTATAATGAATATAATTTAATACAATCAGGAAGGTAAATCAAAGAACACATGCATGTATGCATGGTCCTAACATGTGTGCAAGGGGCCTATGCTTTGAAAACAGCCCAAAGGTAAACTTAATTCATCACTGACCAGATGCGTTTTCTTTGAATGTGGGTTTCAATGCTATTTCAAGAGCAGAGAAGTTTACTGTCATATTGTCTGTTTTCATTCTAAGACTGTATGGTTTTGTTTAGCAAATGGCTATGCAAACCTCTCAACTGCCAGATTTTCACAGAATGTCCATATTTTTGCTTCATATTTTTGGCCTGTTCCTCATACAATTTGTGGTTGGCTAGCAAATCGCTGAGGACCGAAGTCAACAAATAATAACATATATTTGTGTTTCAGACTTCATATCCTTCAGAAAGTTCATTTTAACACAAATCTTGTTATTCCAGAAACTTTTTAAGTTTACAAGCGCAATATTAAAAAAAAGTCCCTATTTTTGGGCCTTTGCCCCCACATTATTTAAGGTTTTGTCCAGATTTCTTGCACCAATAGGCTGAGAAGTATGGCTATCAGTGTTTGTGCTATAACATTTGAAATACAAGTTTTAAATTAAATCCAGATATCTATAATCATTGTAGAAATCAAGAAGAAAATAGTGTGCAGGTTTGAGCAGTGTTTGTGGTAACTGGGGAGCAATAGCCAAGTAAAGAAATACTTGAATGGGTGTGGGGGAGGGGTGTTGCTGTGAGGGGGGAAGCTGATCCATTATCCTGCCTTGGACCCCATTTGACCACAATCTGGCTGTGAATGAGAGACAACAAATAACTCCTAAAACACAATTCTTATGAGGAAAGGCAGGAACACATGGAAATTAACATAAGCATAAATGACAGTGGTTTAACTTAGAAGAGGTAGAGATAGCCAGAAATGTAACAGAAACTAAGTAAAATGGATATGAAACACAGAAAGTTAGTAAAATGGATTACTGAAGCAAAGTGCAATGTAGTATATGGTCATGCCCTTGCATCAGACAAGACTATTTACACACACACACACACACACACACACACACACACACACACACACACACACACACACACACACACACACACACACACACACACACACAGGTATGAGCTATTTCCTGTGGTCCAGTGCTCCATGGTTTGATTTCCTCAGCCTCTGTTGCCTAACTGTGTGACTCTGAGCAAGTCACTTAACCAGACAGTGCTCCCAAGCTGAGTCTGAAAAAAAAGAAAAACATTGACAGAGATCAGTGCACTACACCAATAAACAAATTCAAATAAAAATAAAAAATACACAAACACACACACATATTTATATATATATATATAAAACACTTCAAAAGAATAATCAGCTCTCAACGTCTGGATCAATAAGAATCCACAAACAACACAGGAGCATACAATAATAAATCATATTTATATTATTATTGCATCAAATTACATGCAAATAATGGTAATACTTGGCAGGGAACAGCAAGCAAACATTCACCACTCAGCTATGTTAACAGCATACTGGTTACAAATGTACAAACTTATAAACCAGCTCCTTAAACAGAAAATACATATATAAATTCAAAACAATACAACATTCATTGCTAGTAAACAAATTTTAAAACAGCAGACTTAATAAATGATACCTAATACTTAAGCATATTTAAATATACCTAAATATAAAGCAACTACCAATGTTCATTAAGGTCAGGCTTATATGTAGCACCCAAATTATTAATCCAGAGTTTTTCATTTTGACCCAAAAACTGATGTCTAGATAGTTTTGATAGATGTGTTTTCCTATTACTACATCTCTACCTACAAAATAAAATATGCTGAATCATAATCCGATAAATGCTTGTATAACACACTTCTCGGCCATTTGCAATTAATGTCACTGAGATGTATGGCAATTCTATGTTTAAAAGTCTCGAAGTTTGAACCACATAGAATGCCCACATTGACATATTCCCATATATATATATATATATATATATATATATATATATATATATATATATATATATGGATTCACTTCAGAAGATCGAATTTCCAAAATCTCGAACTGCAAATAACCGAAACCAAAAGCTCGAGTTTCGGAAACTCGAACTTCTGAAGGAAACCATTAAAAAAAAAAAAAAACACAAACTTCGCTTTTGCAGGGGGGCACCCCATATACCAACTCCAAGATCGCGCTACAGTGGGGAGATGGGAAATCTCCCGTCTTGCGCTGTATGCGGAAGCGCAAAAAGGGAGATTTCTCACTTCCTGCCAACACCACAAAACAAATACAACATTACGTACACACAAGGCATACAACAATACTTGCCTCTGTGTGCACGTAATGTATTAAGGTAAGTAAAGTGTTATTTCTAAACACTACACACATTCGATTTATTAAAATCTCGATCATATGGTCTCGACCATATGAAATTCGAGATTTCAATAATTCGATTATGTGGTGTTCCCATATATATATATATATATATATATATATATATACCACCCACTCAGTATTGCAGGTGATCAGATATCTAATATCAAAAACCTTGGATTGATCATTGATGTAAAAGATTTGGTCTTAGAGACCACCTTGCAGTAAACACAGTTACCACACTGAGTGCAACCCCGTGGCATATTGGCATTATGTCTGTTATTCCTATTTGCAAATCCTTTTTTGACCAATGAAAGGTATTCCCCAATTTTCTTATCCCTTAGATATATATATATATATATATAGATCTACCTCTCTAGAATGAAAATACACTTCATTGAACATGGAAAACAGTGGCCCACTTCTACGAAGGATCAGCTGTGCAAACAATCACTGTTAAGAAGCACACTTGTGCGAACAATCAGACTAAGTAAACCTTAAATATGGCAAGTGCTAGGAACAGGCATACAATGTACCAGCATAGCAGTATGGCGACTATGGTATCCCCACCAGGAGCACTAGGAAAATTGTATGAAACTGCAAAATCCATAACAGGAAAGGAGCTACTGGTTATCGAAGGATTTGTGTACTATCTGGAGACGTGCAGCAAGAGCTGCAAGTACTGGTGCTGCAAGCAGAAAGTCACTGGGAAGTGCAAGGGTAGAGCTATCACATCTTTTATCACTAGTAGAGAAGAGCTGGTAAAGTGCATGGAACATAATCACCCTGGAGACCCTTGCAACATGGAAAAGTATGCTGTCTGCAACACAGCTAAAAAACGTGCCAGTTTGTCTAGGGATTCTGCTTGCATTATAGTGGAAGATGCGTTAGCATCCACTTCAGTTGATTTTACACCAGTAATGCCCAGTAGAAAGGCAATGCTGCAGCAAGTTAGGAGAGCTCATGTAAAATGCAGAGGTAGGTAGGCAAGCAGGACTATTAGTTTGTTAGATATTGACATTAATGATTTCCCTTTGAAATGCGGACCATTTCTGCAGAAGACGTTAAGTGACTCAAACACAGAGAATATCATGGTGTTGTTCACCACAAAGCAAAATCTAATTGATTTGTATCATGCAACTATTTGGCTGATGGATGGGACTTACTTTGTGAAACACAAGCATTGCAGACAGTTGTACACAATACACGCTTTCATTAAATGTGGACCATACATTAATAGTGTACCACTGGTGTATTGCCTTATGGCAAAGAAATCACTGAAAGCATACAATTATCTTTCGAGTGGACTGTTTAACTTACTGTCTGCAGAAGGGCTTGAGTACCAAGTGTCATACATATTATGTGATTTTGAAATTGCCGTGTTGAAGAGCATCAGAGCTAACATGCAAAATGTGGTATCTAAGGGATGCTTTTTCCACTTTGGCTGGAACTTGTGGAGGAAGGCTCAGAGCCTGGGATTGGGCAATCTGTATAATACATGCATCAGCTTTCAGCTAGCGGTGAAGAGATTGGCTGCTGTAGCTCTCCTTCATGAAGATGATGTTATGCCAACATTCCAGGAACTGAAACAGGGTTTTCCAGTGGAAGGTGAACAACTACTCCATTTTTTCACAGAGTGGCATGTCTTGGGTAAACCCCGTAAGCTCAGTACATGGCACACAACTCAATTCCGGTTCCCTCCTCTATTCCCTATTTCCTTTTGGAAAATCTCAATCCTTAATGAGCTGTGTCTGCCAAGGACACAAAATAGTGTTGAGGCTTGGCATCACCGGTTTAAATGCTTGCTGGGCAACATGTGTCTGATATTGAGAGTGTAATGTCTACCACTGCAAGGGAACAGAACAGAGAGGATGAACTACGGTTACGTATGTCTTCAGGCTGCCCTCCTTATCCCAAAAAAAGAGCCTTATTAAAATGGCAATCTCAGTTCCAAACTATATTTGACCACAAAGACGACTATACTAGTGTAGAATTTGTTAGAGCTATCTCCCATTTACTTCAGATGTAGTTCAGTTCACGAGTGTCACTTGTATATAATATACAGCACCTGCGATCATACTGGACATGTTGTAAAACACCTGGAAGTGGTCAGTGCTTACATGTTTTCTGTTATATCACTGAGGGTTTGGATTATCACATTCGTCTTTACACTATTCTGTGAAGTGTAACTCTGCCAAATGCATTTTCGCACAAATGGTCTGTCATAGAAGTGGGCATCTAGGACTTTTGTTCAAAAGATCAAATGTCCAAATCCATTATCACCAAACATACTTTACCGAAAGTGCTTTCACCAAAAAAGGGCTTACGGTAAAGTATGTTTAAAAAAAAAAAAACATTAAACCTACTTCTATGCAGCACCCCCCTACTTTAATATTCTCACTCTGAGGTCACACTACAGGGAGAAAAAGGGAATTTTCCCTTATCCACACCATAGTACAACTGGCATAACAAGCATACTTATCCAAAAGTGCTGATTCGGTGAACAGCACTTTCAGTTAAGTATGCCCTGTGATTTCTGCTTCAGTGGAAAGTGCATTCGGGGATCTCTGTAAGGATCCTGTATATATATATATATATATATATATATATATATATATATACTAGGTAAAACTTTAGCCTAGAGACAATTAGAATATTTAAAGAGTAGTGTACTCTTATCCACAGCATCTCAGAGAGACAGACACTATCAGCCACATTCAAATCCCATTCATTTATATGAACCTTTACAAGTCCACCACACCTGCTGCTTCACTGCAGATGAACCAGATGAAGCTTTGTCATGTGACATTCTCAGTGCTGTTTTGTCCCTTCAGGAAGTGGTCACCTGCTGTATGCTCACTTCCCCCTAAGAAAGTCTCATACTATGTTTTCTACTTAACAATGGCAGTGCACAAGATTTACGCCATTCATATTCTTCATGCAGTAGCTAGCCCTTTTATCTCATTCACTCCAATGGAGCTCTGGAAGTTTGCACTTTAACTTGCAATGGGTGGAACCTAAGCCTTTTGATGTAATCAAATGATGTCCTCATATTTTAAACAAATGTTCATATCTCTGGAACCATAGGGGTTATGAATAACAAACTCTTCAGCACAGACATTTTTTATAATGGCAGTATTCCTTATGTTCTAGGTCTTAAATCAAATTTTATAAGTCACAGTAAACACAGGAACTATTACGTCTGTCATATTTTGTAAACAACTTACAATATCTCAGCGACCACTCAAGTTACACACACACTGTCAGCATTATTTATTCATCTAGCTGAGAGGTTTCATATGAGTCTAAGGAGTTCTGTCTGTGTTACTTGTTTGCTGAGATATTTAGAAAAAATGTGAAAATGATATCTATATAAATTAATATAATAAAAACAACAGTTAATATTTATTTACCTGCACTAGACAGTTTCACTTTCAAAGCTCAAAATACTGAAAATGTCAAATTTCAGTATCTCGAGATGGAAATATCGAAAGTGAAAATCACGAACCACACAAATTATCCCAGGGCAAGTAAACAGTTGCCCATCACAGGGAGATATGCCCTTTCCCCACTGTAGTGCAATCCCGGATGTGGTAGATATAGTCAGGGTGGTGTGGGGGGCATAGCTCCCTACCTAGGTGGGTTTACAATGGTACGGTATGTAGTTTGTGGTTTTGGGCAAGTAAGGCTGCTGAAGTGAATAAATATTTTTCTTTAGCTTGTCTGTTAGAAAATTCAGTTGTTGAAAACAGTATAAGAGCAATAGCGAAAAATATCTGGTGGTTTTTAATGAATTTTCAGGAATTAAGCGGTATTATAGGGGATAGATAGTCTAGTGTTTGTATCTAAAAAGGGTTAAAACCTAAAAGAACATTTTCATACAAGTAACTTTGGGAATAAAATTGCATTGGGACAGAACAATGGGATGGATAAATGTGATAAATGCATTTTTGTAAATGCATCAGAGAAGGTGACAGGGTATGGCTCACAGATAGGGATTATGAAATAAAACTATTTAATAAGTATAATTGCAAATCTAAATTTTTGTAGTACATAGCGTTATGTGAGCTGTCCCTTTATTTTATGTTGGCAATGTAAGTGGTAAGAATTTATTTTTTAAGAAGTCTAGTGTTTTTAACCCACCTATGAGACCCGAATTGGAAGCTTTTTTATTGACTTGTGAAAATGATGTAAGACAGTTATTGGGTAATATAAGCAAATGCGTTTTTCACAGTTTAACAAAAAAAGAAAAAAAACCCCTATTATATTTATTTTATTTGATTTATTTTATTTTATTTTACATTTGTTAACCGGGAAAGTCCGACTGGATACAGGTCCATTTTCAGCGAAGGCCCGGGGAGATAAGCTCCAAACAACACACACTTAGAATAACAGGAAATTATATGGAACATTTGTTTCATGTTATGAAAGCTTTCATTGCATACACACAATGAGATGATACATACAGTATGAAATACATTAAATTAACAGTTCATACAAAAGTCAAACATTGAGGTATAGAGTATCAAAAGACATCTACTCAAAAGACCTAAAAAGAGGTAGTATTACATATTCATGAAACAGGCTGTCTGAGAGTAGTTGGGGTACAGAGGAGTTACCTTTTTAAGGATTAGCCTGGTGAATGGCATGAGCATAGCCAATTATTCTGAAAATGGTTTTTCAGGAGTTTTTTAAACTGAGTAGTGGAGGTGGTAGAGGTTGTATGGCTTGGTAGGGTGTTCCATTTTTTGGCAATGTTGCTGGCAAAAAGGGATTTACCAGCATCATTTCTATGTTTGATGACTTTGATGAGATTCTGGTTGCTGGATCTAAGAGTTCTAGTGGGGATTTGTGGTTGTATGAGTTCCTGTAGTGCAGGGGTTAGGTTGAGAAAGTAGTAGAGTTTGTGAGCAGTAGATAGTTGGTTGAGTAGTATCATATGATGTAGCCCCAACCAGTTGACTTGCTTAAGCAAATGTAGCGATTTTGTTGTAACAAGATTCCATTTTATTTAGGTCAGTTTGCCAGAGATTAGTTAAGATAGGAGAGGCATATAAGAGGTTGGATAACGATTAGTATATTACAAAAGCTGATAAAGGTAGCACAATAGTGATTATGGATACAATATATTATGTTGAAAAGCTTAAAAAAGTTCTTGTGAAGGAAAAGTATTATGAAAAAGTTACTTGGTCTAAAGTAAAAAAGTCATATAATATAGTTGATTCTTGTATAGCAGAATGTTTTTTAGATGGGCTATAGATCAAGATATGGTTGAGGTTTTTTTAGAATCAGTAAGCCCAAGTTGGGGAGGTTTTTTGGCCTCTTGAAAGTTCAAAAAATCTTGATGAACCAGAGTTTAGGCCAACAGTAGCCAGTCAGGGTAATAAAACAGAGCTTTTGGCTATTTATGTTGATAAATGTTTGCAAGTTTTAGATTTACAATGTCGATCTTTTGTCAAAAATTCTTTTCAGTTTAGAGAATTTATAACAAAGGTGTTGATGGAAGATACAATGTGGATGGTAATGGCAGATGTTATATCCTTGTATACGGTGATACTTAATGAGGAGGGGCTGGAAATGGTAAATAGGGAATTGCGGACTTCAGGTCTTTTTAATAGTAAGCAGGTTAGGTTATTTACTGACATTTTAGATTTTATTTTAACATACAATTTTTTTTCAATTTGGTAATGAAATATTTAGGCAATCAAAGGGCATGGCTATGGGTGTGGCGATGGCCCCAAGTTATGCTAATATTTTTATGATGGGCTGAGAAAAGGAATTTATTTTTAAAGCTGTATTTTTTAAACCTGTAGTTGTTTATAAGCATTTGATTGACTATTTATTTTTGGTATGGAATAGTTCTGAAAGTCCGGGTGTTGATTTTATGAAGTATTTAAATAATGCAACTGCTTATTTGAATTTTATGTACAAGTGTGACAGAACAAGTATAAATTTTTTGGATTTAGTAGTTTATAAGTCCGCCAACAATTTAAAAGTGAGGATTTTTAAGAATGATGTTCAAAGTAACAGTTATCTTCATTTTAATAGCATGCATAATTTGAGTTTGAAGAGAAATACCATGAAAGGCCAGTTTTCAAGAGTTAGAAAATTGACAGATGATTTGATTTTTTTTTTAAATAAGGAATGTGAAAGTTTGAAAGTTAGGTTTTATGAAAAGGGCTATCCCAGGGAAATGGTAGATAGGATAATGATGGAAATTAAAAATGAAAGGGCCTATAATTGCTTGAATGGTAATTGTAATAATGGGGTTGCAGCTGATAAGGCTGTTGAAGTGAATACTTATTTTTCTTTAGCTTGTTTGTTAGAAAATTTAGTTGATGAAAACAGTATAAGAGCAATAGTGATAAATAACTGATGGTTTTTAATGAATTTTCAGGAATTAAGAGGTATTATAGGGGATAGTCCAGTGTTTGTATCTAAAAAGGGTCAAAACCTAAAAGAACATTTTCATACAAGTAACGTTGGGAATAAAATTGCATTGAGACAGAACAATGGGATGGATAAATGTGATAAATGCAATTTTTGTAAATGTTATCAGAGAAGGTGATAGGGTATGGCTCACATAGGGATTATGAAATAAAACTATTTAATAAGTATAATTGCAAATCTAAATTTTTGGCATACATAGCGTTATGTGAGCTGTCCCTGTATTTTATGTTGGCAGAAGAATTAGAGATTTTTATATGAGGATTTATGAACATGTATGGGCAGTAGAAAAATTTGATTTAAGTAATACATTAGCAAAACATGTTAATCAGACGCATTCTAATGAAGTGCACAAAATGTTATTGTAGTTTTCAGGCAGATGGAAAAAGTACGTTGAGGGGCTGACGAATGAAGAGAATGAGAAGGTGAGAAGTTGGATGATGTGTGGATTGTGAATCATGAAGTGCAGTGCATTAGCAAGGAGGAAGTAAGGATAACTATGAAGAGGGTGAAGAATGGAAAGGCTGTTGGTCCAGATGACATACCTGTGAAAGCATGGAGGTGTTTTGGTGAAATGGCAGTAGAGTTTTTAACTAGATTGTTTAATGAAATCTTGGAAAGTGAGAGGATGCTTGAGGAATGAAGAAAAAATGTTTTGTTACCGATTTTTAAAAATAAGGGTGATGTGCACAGCTGTAGTAACTACAGAGGGATTAAATTGATCAGTCACAGCATGAAGCTATAGGAAAGCATAGTGGAAGCTATGTTAAGAAGGGAGGTGATGATTAGTGATCAGCAGTATGGTTTCCTGCCAGGAAAGAGCACTACAGATGCAATGTTTGCTCTGAGAGTGTTAATGGAGAAGAACAGAGAAGGTCAGAAGGAGTTGCATTGTGTCTTTGTGGACTTAGAGAAAGCATATGACAGGGTGCCTAGAGAGGAGTTGTGGTATTGTATGAGGAAGTCGAGAGTGTCAGAGAAGTATGTAAGAGTGGTACAGGATATGTACGAGGGTAGTGTGACAGTGATGAGGTCTGCGGTGGGAGTGACGGATGCATTTAAGGTGGAGGTGGGATTACATGAAGGATCAGCTCTGAGCCCTTTCTTATTTGCAATAGTGATGGACAGGTTGACAGACGAGATCAGACAGGAGTCCCCGTGGACTATGATGTTTGCAGATGACATTGTGATCTATAGTGAGAGTAAGGAACAGGTGGAGAAGACCCTGGAGAGGTGGAGATATGCTCTAGAGAGAAGAGGAATGAAGGTCAGCAGGACTAAGACAGAATATATGTGTGTGAATGAGAGGGAAGATAGAAGAATGGTGAAGGTGCAGGGAGTAGAGGTGGTGAAGGTGGATGAGATTAAATACTTGGGATCAACAGTTCAGAGTAATGGTGAGTGTGGAAGAGAGGTGAAGAAGAGCGTACAGGCAGGATGGAGTGGGTGGAGAAGAGTATTAGGAATGATATGTGACAGACGAGTACTAGTAAGAGTGAAAGGGAAGGTCTACAAGAGGGTAGTGAGACCAGCTATGTTATATGGGTTGGAGACAGTGGCACTGACAAAAAGACAGGAGTCAGAGCTTGACATTGCAGAGCTGAAAATGTTAAGATTTTGGAGACAAAGCCAGAGAGGCAAGATTACGTTGGTTTGGACATGTGCTGAGGAGGGATGCAGAGTATATTGGGAAAAAGATGCTAAGGATGAAGCTGCCAGGTAACAGGAAAAGAGGAAGGCCTAAGATAAGGTTTATGGATGTGGTGAGAGAGGACATGCAGGTGGTTGCTGTGACAGAGCAAGATGCAGAGGGCAGGAAGAAATGGAAACAGTTGATCAGCTGTAGTGACCCCTAATGGGAGCAGCCGAAAGAAGAAGAAGTCATAGATCAAGTTTATGATTATGAATTTAGGTTTGAAGCCAAAGATGAATTAGATTGGAAGGGGTATTCTTGGCAAGTAAGATTAAATGCTGCACATACCCTGGAATAAATGATAGAGAAAATTTTAAAATTGTTTTGAAAAGAAAAGGGTTAATTCACTGATGCAAATGGTCATGTGATTTTTGAGTAATTTATTTAAAGTGCATGGATAGTTAGAAACTTGGCCTGATGAAGTTCTGAGTAAGGAATGAATGTGCTTACCAGTGCATATACATTTTATAGTAGATTAAAGCTTTTTTTTCCATTTTATTCAGTGAAAGCCATTCATTTTTATTTTCTATTTTTGATGTTCACAATTTCCCTTATTACTTTTGTTGCTCACAACTTATAAGTAGTGGTGCCCTCAACTTGTACATAGAACATAAGTCAGTTATTTGTTACATACATTTGGTGAGGTGAAAAAAATAACTTTAAGTGGAATGATATTGCTTCTGCCTGTGTTTCCGTTAAACAAGAGATGCAGCACCTGGGTAGCCACACCCCATTCTGGATTAAAATGAATAAATAAACCACATCAATAATACGCTGCAAGCATTCCATTTGTGGAAATATTGTTTAGTAATTCCCCCAAAAAAAATTGGTTTCAGTCTATCCTACATGCATTTCATATTTGGATAATGACTATGGCCTCATTATATTGCTTTCTAATTGGGGCACCCATCTTTCAGCAGATCTCTACTAAACAGGGGATGTACTACTGTTAAATCACAAAATGAATTATACCCGTAGTACACATTTCAGCCAAAATACATGTACATCAGATCATTCAGGTACAGGAAATAAAAATGTTCTTTATCTTTCTCTAATAGCTGATCATACTTACATTTCTATCTGTGCCCAGAATCCCCTCTCCCATCCTACACTAGACAACTTACTAGGTTTAATAAGGATTAAAATGAGCACAACTTTCATTCTACAGTGACCTCATTAACTACCTTCTGTGGAACCTCGTCTCTCTCAGTGAAGTAAGCATAGGAGGAGATACACTGTATCATTTCAACAGAGCAGTAAAACCAGCTGCACAGATGTTGCCCAAAATGTTGATTTCACCATAGAACGTATCTGGCAGTGACTGAGATGCAGTTGAGGTGGTACTACACTCACAAATGTGTTAATACGAAGTGGACAGCTAATTCAAATACTTTATTTTTTTCATTTCTTTATTGACATTTGTTACCAGGAAAAGTCAGATTTGATCATTTTATCAGATTTCAGTGGAGGCCTGTGGAGAAAAGCTCTACAAGTAAAAGAATAGAAAATACATATACATAAGTGAAAACTGACATTATATTACAATATACAGTAAATACATAGATTAATACAAATATTAATACACATATGACATATATAATAATACACATATACCATCATGAAAACAAGATAAATACAGTATCATGTAGCATTGAAACTTATTGACATAAGTGAAAGAGATTTACTTACTCATAAAGCAAATGTCAGAGTGGAAAATTTAAACAATGAAGAAGAAGGAGGGAAGAGGACTGAGAGTGAGAAAAAATATTTGTTAGAGGTAATAAGTTGAGTAGATATGGGAGGCAGGAGAAATAATGAACTAAAGCAAGGAAAAGGAAAGGATGTATGTGGGTATTGGAGGAGAAGGAGGAGTTTTAACCAGGAGAGCAGTAAGTGCAAAGTCAGGACTAAGGCAGGAATTCTTGCAGTTGCAGCTTAAATAAATGAATATTATGTATTGCCTGCTTGGTGCAGGTTGTAATCTTTTCGAAATTTTCTAGAAGCAGTTAAGGGTGGAATCATCTACATTGTACAAGGAATGTTTGTTATATAGAAGTATGAAAAGTGTTTATAAAGATATTAAATAGAAAAGTACCAAGGACAGAGCTTTGTAATACTACTGTAATGATTGGTAAGTACAGAGAAATGGTAGTCCATTTGATGGGTCTATATTACAATTGCAAAGAGGCATTACATCGAACTCCTCTTCAGCGACACCTAAAGACCGAAAGCACTAAACCGCAAACAGTCAAAGCAGTGATTTCTTTCTCTGGGAAAGAAATCACTAGTACCAAATACATACACACACACACACACACACACACACACACACACACACACACACACACACACACACACTATTTAAAACATAACTAAGTGGTGGACTTCACCCCCACACCCCCTAACTAAATATTCCAACTCCGAGTTCGCACTACTGAGGGGTAAAGGGCAATGCTACATCTCAGGCCAAGCAATTTTTTTCCCTGGAAAAAAAATCGCTGGCCTGAGCCTTTGCTATTTTTAGACATTGGTCTTTATGTGTCGCTGAAGAGGTGTTCGACGTAATGCCTCTTCAGGATTTTAATATAGACCCCATTTGACTGCCTGGTAGTGTTCTGACAAGTAATTATTAAACCACTATAGAGCAGGTTGTAGATACCCATTGTGGACAACTGTAGTAGAGTTTTTTATGAGACATAGTGTCAAAAGCTTTTGATACATCTAGGAATATGGAAGATATGAGTTACATCTATCCCTGGATTTATTTATGTTATCTGTAAATGTTAGCAGGGCAGCTAATGTGCTATGGGCAGTTTTAAAACCATTTTAGGTATGAGTTAGTAATTGTTCTTTTAAGAGATGCTGGAGTAGTTTTTTATAGACATATTTTTCCAATATTTTGAGAGGATAAGATGGCATTGGGTCTGAAATTAGATATCTCTGCAGACGTGCCACCTTTGTGGAGAGGGATGATGTGGCATTTTTTCCAGATGGTAGGAATATAGGATTCTTGCATTGTTGACCTGTTTATAAGGATGGAGACTGGATATGCAATGACATTAACAGTAATCTTAAGATATTCTGCAGGAGAGTTATCTGAAGAGGATAAGCAGGGTTTAAATTTGGATAATGTTTTTTTATGAAGGAAGTGGCAACAGATTTTAGTGTGAGAGTCGGGGAATCAGTGGATGGGGTAGACATGAGTCAGGGGAGTCAGGAAATAATTCATTGGTGAGGGCAGCTATGCTGTCAATGAAGTATGAGTTAAACTTGGTGGCTGTTTCTAAGGGGATAATTACTGGGACAAAGGTTAAAGATATTGTTCATTTCTGGGTTTAAAATTTGTTTAATTGACAACCAGAATGTTTTGGGTTATATTTATGGTTATTTTATAAATCAGAATAGTATTCTTTCTTATCAAGGTTGACTTTCTTTTTGGTAAGGATATAAAGTTCTTTAAAGAGCTGTAGGTTTTGTGGAGTTCTATGTTTCTGCCACTCTTTCCATTCCTTGTCTCTATTTTGCATAAGACGGACCAGCACAAGGATGCAGGCAAATAATGTTTATTATAAATTAAATACCATTAAACAAAATTAATAGTAAGCAAACCGGTTTCGGCTGAAAAAACAGCCTTCTTCAGTGCTGAAACAAAGTTCAATAAGTAGTTACCCAGCTTCCAACATCCTGGTCTTATATAGACCCTCATTTAAAGAGATATAGCCAAAAAACCTATTGGATTGTATATACTAAGCCAATGTCAATAAAAATCATAACATTATTGAAGTTTGTGAAGACCTACTTCAAAATTGTGAATTTAAAAGATGAAATAAAATAAAAGAATTATTAAAATACATTGCATGAAAAAGCAGGTTAACATATTATATCATCTCATATGGTCCAGGTTTGAACAAAGCCCCTAGCCTGGTTATCCACATTGTTTCCATATTGTTAAGTTTATTATGCCAACCTGCTTTGAAATTTCTATGCATTTGAATTCTGTCAATGATAGTAAATTTGAAGACAGCCGTAGGATGTTGAATGGTGTGTTTATAAAGAGCATTAGATAAACAATGGTTTCTAATGTCACTAAGATGTTCACTAATCCTCAGTTTAAATGGTCTGGACGTCTGACCAACATAGAATGAAGAACAGGCCCATGTAGCTAAGTAAATAACCCAGTCTGAACTGCAGTTACCAAAAATGTTAATATGATATACTTTAGATGTATTCCTGCTTGAAAATTCTTTAGTTTTCAGAATGTGTTCACAGGCACTGCAGTGCCCACACGGAAAACAGTCCAGCAATGGTTCACCAAATAAAGTAGTTTGAACAGGTATTGCTGGTGTATATCTCTTGTAATGTGTAAACCTCGAATGTATGGTCCTACCCCTCCTATATGAAAAAGCGCATTTATCTGGTAAAATATCATTCAAAAGTTCATGGGATTTAAGTATGTCCCAATGTCTATTAATGATTTCTCTAAATCTAAATGTATTGTTCCCAAAAGTAGTAACAAATCTGATTGGCTGCCTAGGATTAGATGTTTCATGATGCTTCATACTATGATGTTGTAATAAAGTGGGTCATGTCACATGCTTAGTTTGCTCAATGGTGTGAGAGATATGATGCTTGGGATATCCACGATCAATAAACCTGTGCGACAAGTCTTTTGCACAGGCTTCGTATTGTTTCTCTGATGAGCATATGCGTTTCATATGCAGAAATTGAGATTTCAGAATATTTTGGATGATGTGGCGGGGGTGAGAGCTAGATGCATGTAATAATGTATTAAACTGAGGAAACTTCCTATGTACATGCGTAGCTAAAGTATGATCCACCTGTCGTGAAACAACAACATCCAAGAAGACAATCTCTTCATTTTCAATATTCAAAGTAAATTGTATATCCCAAGGGTTGTTGTTAAGATACTTAACAAAATCAGACACGTGGTCCTTATCCCCACGCCACGCCATCCAACAATCATCTAGATACCTCCTCCAGATGTCAAGATCATTTATATGCAAATTATGGTCCACATCATAGATGAATGATTGCTCAAAAAATCCCATAAACAGGTCAGCATAAATGGGGGCAAAGGAAGCCCCCATTGCTGTACTCTTAATCTGCCAATAAGATTGTCCATCAAAATAGAAAATGTTTTTACATAACACATACTCAGTAAGCTTGACCAAAAAATTATTGAAACCAGTGGAATATAACCCAGATTTATTTAACCAATATGAAATAGCAGTGATACCGGCATCATGTGGAATACTTGTATTTAGAGATGGCACATCTAAAGTGCATAACCACCAGTCTGCTTCCAGTTGTGAATCCTGAATTATATTAAGAAATTCAGTTGTGTCTTGTATCCTAGATCTAACATGAACCAAAAGTGGTTTCAAATAATATGTAAGGAAAGCAGAAAGTGGTTCTGTAAGAGAGCCTCTACCTGAGACAATTGGTCTCCCTGGGGGGTTGATAGAATCTTTGTGGATTTTAGGAAGTAGATATAAATATTGGGGCATTGGTTCAACCACTTTAAGTTGTTTACAAGTCTGTCTACTAATAATCCCCTCTTCCATCGCTAAATCCAGTAGAGAATCTATTTGTGCCTTAAAATTGGGTGTAGGATCAACAACCATCTTAATATAAAAACGAGTATCAGCCAGCTGTCTATAGGCCTCATCTTTATATGTACTATGATCCATAATAACAACACCGCCCCCTTTATTAGCCGGAGTAATGACTATTTGATGGTTAAGTTGAAGTTCAGTTAGTGCATGTCTCTCAGCTTGAGTAAGGTTATGATGAATAGGTATGTATCTGTTAGAAAAATGCAAATCTTTAATGACACATTCCTTAAAAATAGAAACATGTTTATCCATAGGTGGTACAAAGTCTGATTTACCAAATTTAAAATCAGTAGACCTTTGAGTGGAATCTTGGTCTGAAAAAAATATCTTACGATTAACTAATCTGCAGAAATCATTAACATCATTTAATAAACTGAATTCAGAAACTGGTGCAGAGGGCATGAAATTCAGACCTTTATTGAGTACTTGGATATGTACAGATGATAGTTCAAAAGAAGAAATATTATGTACACTATTCACTATTTCACAATCTGTTGCAACAGTACCTGTAAACTGGGTGTTCCCGTGTCTGTTTCTATGCTTTCTTCCCCCCCTGCGTGTCTTATGTCTAAAGGGTCTAAAGGGTCAGACTGTTTTCGCTTAGCAGCAAGGGACGCCTGATGTGAGGGGACATCATAATCAGTAGCTGAGGAATTTTCATCCTCTGAAGTCATACTAACTGAAGAATCTGTCCTTAAAATTGACCTGGGCCTTTTTCTGCCTTGATTGCTTTTGTTTTTACTAACTCTATCAGTGAATCTAACATTCTTTGATACAACAGATGGTTTACCTTTGTCATAATCAGACAAATCTCAATTAAATTTCTGTGTTTTTCGCTTAATCAGTTGTTGTTCCAAACTGGCCAAATCTTTGGCCAAAGAGGAGATATGTTCCTGGAAATAGGCTTCAGTTTGAAATACCTGAGCTTCCATACAAACTTTGTTAATTTCAACTATTTGTGATTCAATAGTTCTTTCATAATACCCAATTAAGGTATTCACAAACAACATGGCAGCCTGATGTTGTGCCAAAGCCCAGTCTTGTGATAACTGAGCATCAATATTGGCCACTAGGGGCTGTAGATGGATCCTAAGACCTCTAGGTGTAATGTCTTTTAGTTTATAGGCCTTGAATAACTTCAAGTGCCAAATGTTAGACCTAAGATGTTTCATGTTCTTCGTCAAATTATGAAAAATGAACTCAAATTTTTATTTGGAATCACAATCAATGTTGTTGCTATTACCCCTATTATTGAAGCCAAATGCTTCAAGATTGTCTTTGTCAGCTGATAGACCTTGCAAGATACCATTATGGTCCATATTGAGGCTGATGTGTGATATACAACACCAAGTTCTTAAGCCTACCGAACAAAAGTCTCAAAATATCAAAAACAGTAAATATATCTCTCTCTCTGTCTATATGGTTGTATACTTTATATGACCAGATAATTGTGGAAAAATAATCAAAAACAATAATCTGAAAGAATTATTCATTCATAAAGCAAGCCACTAACCAAATAACCCCACTATATTAGTATAATAATTGGTGTAACCAAATGTATATATAATATTGAAATGTAAATATAGTGGACAATTCATCTCACTGCCCAAAAACCTTACTATAATGTAAAAGGTCGATTATGGAAAGCATGAGATGATACAGTCTGAATATTGAACATAAATTACTATAATAATCATGAGGACATAACATAATTATTGTAGCCGACTATTCGTCTCTGCTACGAATAGTTAAGAAAAGAGCCCAAAGGTCATTTGTGAAAACAAATCCTTATAAATTCCAACTGGACATTCGTCCCATGTATTATATAAAATCTATTGATATAATAAGAACCATAGATATGTATGGACCTTCGTCCCTAGTGATATAAAAAAAGAGAATGTACCAGTTTGGATGAATATCCAAAAAGCTTATATGAAACCAATACAAAAAAATATATAGTGTATGGGACTTCAGGTTAATGGTTCACATAAATATATTATGTGTTCCACAACTAAGATGACTACAGTACAAAACCATATGCAATTAGTAATAGTTAAAAGAGACATGTAGGTAGGATAAAAACTGGGTTTGAACCATGTTGTATATATACCTATGATGTTTAGTAAACTGAAGTACAAAACTGTTAAGAAGTCAAATAAGGTACTTAATAATGGCCCCTAATCTAGATATATAACAATTATCAATCCCTTCTTAACCTAGGTACATACAACATGTGCATTGGTTAGGTCTATGGAAAAACACTGGTATCTAATTCACAAGAGTATCATGAAAAAACAAATTATCAATGATCTTAAAAAGATCCATAATGCTTTGTCAGTAGAAAAAACAGCCAGTGTCAATATAGAGGGCCAAAAACAATTAACTAATATATAGAACTAAAATAAACATTCGTTATATAATGACATTCAAACAGAACCATAAAGTCCCAAAACAATGTTTTATCTCTTAGTCTGTGATGAATTCACCTGTAGTTAAATAAATTAGTACTGTGAGAAGGACCCATATTAATAGTTCAATAAGAGAAAAATGTTCACAACTGTTGATGTAACGCCAAGCATAATTCCACAGAAGAATACAGTTGACAGTCAGTATTAAATCCAAAAATTAAGATAAACTTGCCGAAAAGCAAACTTGTGGAGTTTGCAAAGTGAACATAAGCACAAGTATACCCTGGTCCACAGTACCTTGTTAAAAAATGTTAGTAAATTTTGGTAGATAAAGAAAAAAGCTGTATTCATTAGAGCATCACAATCTCCGTTAGGTTGCACCCAAGTTCACGGTACAAAATTAGAGAAGAACTCTGGAAACTGTTCTTATAACCCCAAGGCGTAATGCACCAAAGAATATTGTTCACATATGATATTGAAGTTTAAATAAATAAACCTGTAGTGATCCAAGCAGTCCAGGTGGCAAAATAAAATTTAGCCCAAATGCCCTAGTCCACAGTACCTTTTAATATTGTGAACGTTATTGCCCAGAAACCAGATAAATGATGAAAAATTCAGCCAGAAACGAACAGAATTATGCCACAGCCTTCAAACTCTTCCTGTTGCACAAATTTGTTTTTTGGTTTCTTCGCATGGTTGGTTTGGACCTTGCACTCTGTCCCACGTGTGTGCTTCTTGGTTTGTTCTTCTATTTTGCATAAGACTTAACTCTGAATAGCCAAGGGGCAAAATTAGATTTTATTCTCTTTCTACATAGTTGTGCAAGGTTGTTTAGAATGCTTAAAAAAGTTGAATAGAACCTTTCTACTGCCCCATCTAGTTGTGAGGTTTTAGAATACTCAAGTTAGATGAGTTCAGAGCAGCTAAAAATGATTCAGAGTTGAACTTTGAGAGATTACATGTATTGACATATACTCATTGCTTGGCATGGTGAGTAATGCACCTAATAACGTATGCAGGACAGTGATCACTAAGGGATGCAGGAAAGGATCCGGATGCAAAGTAGTTCCAAAGATGCCAATGCAGAATTCAGTATTTGTGGGACTAGTGTCCTGTGATCTGTTACAGTAAGTAGGAGAAGTAATACGCTGTTTGAAGCCATGAAGGTTAATGCTAGAAGGATAGTTAGAAGTGAAAGTACTCCAGCTGACGTTGACATCACCTAGGATGACTGTTTCATTAGTAATATTATGTGAGATCCAGTAAAGGATGTCTGCAAGGGTGGATATATTGTTTCCAGGGGGATATATAGAACAATTATACAAAGGAGTTTGTGGTCATTTAATTTTATGAAGGGGAAAAGTTGCTATACATCACTGAATTTGGTCAGAATTTTTGTAAGAGGAAATACTTCATACATGTTGGGGTAGAGGATAGCTATCCCTTCAGCTTTTTTGTTTAGCCTTTCAACTGTAATGATTCTATATCTTAGGGGAAGAATTTCTGAGTGTTTTAAATGAGGTTTTAGCCATGTCTCAGTAAGATCAACAATATCTGATATATAACAGAGAGACCCAGTCATGCAGTTCAGTGATTTTATTACAAATGCCATTTATATTTGGGTGGCGCAGTGATGCAGCAGTTAATGCTGTTGCCTCATAGCAAGAGGTTCTCTGGTTCGATTCTCAGTTGGGTGCCTTCTGTGTGGAATCTGCATGTCTTCCCTGTGTTTGCATGGGTTTTCTTGCCCATTCCAAAGACATGCATCTGGAGCATTTCTCCCCAGGTCTCTGCTGAAAATAGGCTCTATCCTAGTTGGACTTTCCTGATCAACACATGTTAAATAAATAAAGTAAATATTTATTCAGGTATAGTATAGTTGTCTGGAATTATTAGAGGTGACCATAGAGAATGTGAGTAATGGGGGAGGTAGAGATGGAAGGATGCCCTGCACCCCCACACCCCATGAGATCTCACTACAGTGGGGAAAAGGGTAAATTCCCCAATCCCTACTCAACCACTCTTTACATAGACATGTTTTAATGGCAAATTTACCATTTCCCCCAATGTAGTGTAATCTCAGAATAGGTGTATATAATTAGCATGCCCCCTGTAAAAATGTAGATTATTTTTGAACTACTGTTTGAATGTTTTTATAACAGAAGGCATAAAAGTTGTCAGGCCCAGAGGCTTTACTTAGCTTGAGGATTAAAACTGCACCAAAAATATCCTGCAGGGTAACATTCATTAAATAGGGCACCCAGTTCATGTAATGTTGTGTTTGGCTTAAACCTTCCTAGGAAGTCTGTTGTGTCATTTGAGTCAATATGTGCATTATTAGTATAACTGTTGGAAAAGGCAGAAATAGTATCTGAAGATGTGTGAGTAGATTTCAATTAAATCCTTTTGAGGAAATATTATCTAAGCTATGGTTTAGTTTGAAAAGACTGGCTAATTTTTTGTATGGGCTTTCTGCCCATTCAGCATACTTAGTATATAATTGGGCTTTGAACTATGTTTGAATACATGTGTGCAGAGTTTTAAGGTGGTGTTGGTCTGTCAAAAAAGAACCACATAAAGAGTCACATTTTAATTGAATCAAAGTGACTTCAGAGTTTCCTTATGAAGTAAAGAATTTTGGTTTTCAAGAGCTACAATTTTGGTTCTTTTACATTATTTTAACTTTGTTGACTTATTTAAAAGCATGAACCATGCTGTCATTTGAAATTTGCCCATCTAATATCAAATGCAATGTTATTGCCAAAGAGATCTGAAAAATGTGTTTGAATTAATTAGAATATCTAGCTGAAAATACTTTGTTCCGTAAGAAGGTTAAGAACTTAACATCCAGTTAGCTGGGGCAGTATTTTAAGATCAACAGATGTTTTTAGATGAATTAAAGAATGGTTGAAAAATGTTCTTAGTTCTGTGTGATATCTGAGTTTAAATTTGCAAACCTGCTTTATAACCAAGGAAGCTCTATCCCTGACCAAGACCTATTTGATGCAAAAAAAAAAAAAAGGTAAAATATCATCTGTCTGTGGGTCCAAGGCTCAATGCTGATCAAAATGATCTTAAGCATTCATAAAGTCCTACAGTAATCGAGTATCTCATTTATTAAGTATCACTGGTCACCCTTGTGTATCTAATAGAGATCTCACAGTCATGCTCCAATCACCCTCCAAAATGATATCATAACTATTAAAGCTATATAGATTCGGAAAAACCTGTTCCTGTTGCATGTTCAAGACCTGAAATGTAAGACCTTAAACAGTGGAAAATTAAGTATAACTGCAGGATACATATGCTAAGTCTAAAACTGCTGCATCTCAGGGAATTTTCCTTTCTCCAAGAAACAACAGTGTCCAAGTTAGCATATATAGGTAGCATGGGAATAGGAGTGCAGCTCCCACACCTTGGGATAGAGGGTCGTTTATCATGTAATAGCAAGCTCTGAGCTTCAATGTTACATCTGTATAATTGCACCTAATCATTGTGGAATCTCAAAACTCTGACAGGGCACCAGTGTCCAAGTTATCATATATAAGTAGCATGGGAATAGGAGTGCAGCTTCCACACCTTGGGATAAAGGGTCATTTATCGTGTAATAGCAAGCTCTGAGCTTCATTGTTACATCTGTATAATTGCACCTAATCATTATGGAATCTCAAAACTCTGATAGGGCACCAGTGTCCAAGTTAGCATATATAAGTAGTATGGGAATAGGAGGGCAGCTCCCACAACATGCATGGGATAGAGGGGACTATGGTTTATCATGTAATAGCAAGCTCTGAGCTTCAATGTTACGTCTGTATAATTGCACCTAATCATTATGGAATCTCAAAACTCTGATAGGGCACCATTGTCCAAGTTAGCATATATAAGTAGCATGGGAATAGGAGTGTAGCTCACACACCATGGGATAGAGGGGACTATGGTTTATCGTGTAATAGCAAGCGCTGAGCTTCACTGTTACGTCTGTATAACTGCACCTAATCATTGTGGAATCTCAAAACTCTGATAGGGCACCCTGAAAGAGATATTTAAAAAACTAGATCTGTTAATAAGGTGAATAAGTTCATACAGTAGTGTAAAGGATTAAAGCCTTGAGTTGTTAACAACCTGCTTCTTGTAAAGCAGGGTTTGACTCCCTCAGCCCCTGTTTGACTACTGTATGACCCTGAGTAAGTCATTTAATCAGACACTGCTCCTGAACAGATTCTAAAAAACTGTCCATGTCTATCACTGCTCTACTCCAGTCAACAAATACAACTAATAATATTAATAATAATAATAACAACAACAACAAACATAAACCAATATGAGTGAGCAACATAAATCAGGACATAAATGCTCTACAGTAATGAGTCTGCCATTCACAACTTCCTTTACTTGGATTACTTGATTTTTTTTTTTTATTAAAATTTCCACCTTCAAGTTGTTAACTGATTTGCCTGAAGCATAACTGAATGTTATATAGTGAGATAATTATATAGCGATAGCATTTTTCCTAGGCAGATCACATTGCAAACATCAAATTTATTTCTTGAGGTGCCTGATGATAGATTGGTAGTAATTTATTGACAAGTTGAATAGCAAATGACCAATATCAGAAAGAGGGGTAAGACCGTGCAAAATGGCAAAACATAAGGTGAATGTGAATGTGAAAGTGCATGGTTGTTAGGGATAGAGTAAGGGTTAGGGAAGGGGATAGATTGTGTGTGTGTGTGTGTGTGTGTGTGTGTGTGTGTGTGTGCATACTGTAGCAGGTTTAACTCCACAAAGTCATCTTTATGTTAATATGTATCTTTACATTAATACTGCAAAAATGTCATAATAGCATGTTTTTATTTGCACTAGTAAGTATCATTTTTATTTAAACGTTAAAGAAAATTGCTTAATTATCTACATTTTATGACTTTTATTGGAAAGTGTAATATAGCTGAAATCTTTCAGGAATCTTTCACTTTGCAATATATCACTATTGTTTGATTTCTGTTTTCTGTGTTAGAGATACTGGAGAGCTAAATGAAGCATTAACATTAAAGTAAGAAGAACGAAGATATATATGAATCAACAAAGAAATAAAGTATATAAAAAGATAGTGCAAGTGACTGAGAAAAAGAAACATTATGATGACATATAGTTATTTAATAGTGTATACAAAATCAGAATTTTCAAAGAAACCAAACAATGCTGATTCTTATTTTATGGATATGCTTAATAATGCTAATTTAAAATAATAGATTCTAAATGGCTTATATTCAATGAACTGTATTTGATTTATAAATTTTCTAACACAGCATTTGATGTTATAAACTTTAAGAACAGCATGCCTTTATGCCCCCCTCTCCTGTTAGAACTTATGAAAAACACTTATGAAATGTAAATACTGTGTGCTTTTTGACTTGAACTGCTTTCCTGTGGTAAAAAATCTTGAAAGTATAACTGAAGGAATCTTAGGCGAGAGCAATTATATTTATTAATAAGTTCATTTATTTATTTATTTATTTATTTATTAAGTGATGTATTGATTGATTATTTGTTAACTATGTGGATACACTGGTACAGGACCCTTTTCAAGCACTACCCAGGCCATCTGATAAACACGATACAGAAAACAAAATTTGTAAGACAAAGTAACAAAAAATGTACAAAAACAAAATAGGAAATAATATATATGTATGCAATGAAGTTAAAAATAATATACAAACAGTAAACAATGTATACAAACAGTAAAACACAGAGTATGAAAACAATTACAAAAATAACAATGAAACAGGTATGTGCAGTTGCTACAAAATAAAACAGTAGTTTTGGATTAAATCACAAGTCAGTAATAAAAGTGGTAGAGTAGTAAAATTAGGTAACTATCACATATATCTGAATTAATCACATGTATAATGTTTGACTAGATGTGATTTCAACTTTTTCCTAAAGAGGGAAAGACAATTATTGGCAGCAATATCCTCAAGCAGAGCATTTCATGTAGTGCGAGCCAGTGTGTAGAATACCATGGATTCATAGGTAGTTACTAGGCAAGCAGTCTATTAGACTACTGAGAATCCCAACCATATTTCCCAATTGCCTCAAAGAACTTCCTGGTTATATGATTTGCTCAAAGTCACACAGTAGGCAATACCTTTTTACAAGTAGCTACCAGTGAATAAAACTATTTCTGTTTTGAAGTGAATATGTATAGTTATGAACAGATAATTTGTTTTTAAGGGGAGGCAGTATCTGTCTTTCTTTAATTTGAAAGTAAGAGTATTAAGCAAAAACAGAGTTCTGCCAGAAATTGTAAACCAGTTGGCCTTTTGTATTGAAAGACAGTGATGTTTTGTTGAACTAGATAGACTCATGAACCTAAAATGTTATTCCCATTTGTCAGTAATAAGGCTATACATTTGGGCAGATAGTAGGGCATATTCAATTATTTGGATTAGAACACTGACTTAATTTATTCTGTGTGTTTCAGTTGTAAGTAAGTAATAGTATTTAGCTACTATAATACTTTAGAAGTAACACACTAAATAAGATTATGAAAAGACTACATATCATCTAACAGAATGTCAGCATACTGTTTTAGTAATGGTGAGTGGAGTTTCTATGGGGTGCTGATATCTGTGCTAACCTTTTTAATGTGACAAAATCCATATATGTGGACTTTGTGGCATTAGTAGTTTATTGCTGGCAATCTAATTCTAAGTTAAAATCTTTTGTCATAGGGAGTTCAAGTTGTAATTCGTGTCATGTGATAAATACAAATCATCAGCTTACATAGTAATGTTTAAGCTGTGGATGTCCAAAGGAAGGCTATGTCTGTAACCAGAAACCAGTAAAGGGTCTAGGACAGATCCTTAATGAATCCCAGTTGTGATGGTAGCTGCAACTGAGTAAGTTTTATCACCAGCTACAGTAAATGTTGTAAAACCATAGTATTACTTCTGCTGAGATGTCACAGTCAGATGAATTTTGCAGTATAAGGTATAGTTAGCAGTTTCAAAAGCCCTTTTTAAGTCTAAGAAAATAGGTCCAGACATTCAGCCTTGTTCCTGTATTTCAGATTATCTAAATTATTGACAGTAACAAAATTTTGTTTCGAATATATTTTTTGAATTCCAAATAAACAGAAGAATGAAACTAACTAAGCTCCTTTTAGACCCATTGTTGCATCACCTCATTCTAAATCTGAACCAAATGCATTGTTTCTGGATAAAAAAAAAACAGACTTGCATGATAAAAATACATTCCTAAACTCCAGATTCTTGCCATTTTGTTATGAAAATGAGAAACATGCTTACCGAGAGACAATCATTTTCTGCAGTTTTTTTTTGCCAGCAGTATATGTTGTATCACTATATGCATGTATTCCTACACATGAGGATGTTAATATTGTCAGAGTCTTTTGGGACAATTTACACTTTATTTACACCTTATAAGAAATGTTTTTGCCTATATTGTTTGTGTTCAACAGCAATAATTTTCACCAAACAAAAGGCATCATCATGGTAAAAATGATGCCCCCCCCACATGTGTTAATTTGGGTTTGGGTGAATTGGGAAGATAGTGTTCTATATCAATTACCTTCTCTCTTTATAATTTATTATAATTTATTTATTTTCTTGAGGAAATTTTTTAGTGATTAATTGAATTACTTTGTGAATTTGTGAATAAGCTAAACACAATCACCTCATATTTGAAATTCTTATAGTTTCTGGTACCAGAACAAGTTAATTGTTTGGGCACTTGCATTTACAAGGATTCAGACAACAATTCTGATTCTTCTGTTTTTTAGGAAAAGCACTTGGTGGCAGTTAATATTTGCATTTCCAGAGCTGTCATCCCTTTCATTTAAAAAGTATGATAAAAAATTAAATTTGTCAGACATAGAGGGCTTGTCTTTGATGGCAGTAAGTGTGAAGAAGAAGAAAACCACCTGGTGACTAGGTTATTTTTGGAAAGAGGCTACCCTTTTAATCTGGTTAAGGAATTCATTGACATTGTTAGTGAAAAGTGATACTCTGACTTTATGCCTATTTTGAAGCAAAATAATGTCAAAAGTGTATATAAGGTCAACCCCAATGAATATGTTTGAAATTTTAAATTAACATAGTCTGTTGATGATGTGGATGACATTACTAACATTGTCAAAAATAATTGGAAAATTCTATGAGGCATCAATGGCCTTAGACAAGCTTGAGAGGTAAAACAGGTTTTGTTAACAAAGGAGGTTCCAATTTGAAGTCAGTGTATGAGGTGCCTCTTTATGAAACTTGCAGTGATAAGTCAAATGTCATATGTGAAATTTTTCTTGTCTTGACTGTAAGCAATGCAGATTTGTATAGACCTCATCATATTTTGAAGTACAGAATTGCAATATGGCATTTAAAGTGCAAAGTTATTTTATGTGTAAAACTTTGAGCATGGTTGTACTTTGATAGATGTGTCATGTGAAGGATGTTACATTGTGAAGACTAACATGAGATTATCTCATGATTTATGAACATATAATTATGCAATTAATCATAAAAGCATGAATAATGCACTTTGCAAACATAGTTTAGAGTGTAAGGGGTTTATGAAGTTCATTTCTTGCATTATTAAGCACATAGTATTGGGCATGCATGGTGGTAACAATAAGATCCTGCTTGTAAATAAGGAATTGTGGTGGTAGATAAGATTAAATGCTACTACATTCACTTGCTTTAAGGCCATTTAAGTAATGGATTTGTTTTAAATCTGCAAGCGGATTTTAATGTTTTAAATGGTTGGATTTTTTCAAGCCATGTGATTTTTAACTAGCATAAAAAGCTGTCAGGTGTTTAAAGTGTGCTTCAGATAAAGTAAAGATGAAAGCATTAAAATTAACCAACTTGTGGAGCTTTGTGTGTTTTTGTTTTTATTTTGCATTTTTAGCACATTTTTTTAAATGTTTGTGAATTTGAATGTTTTTCTATAGTTACATAAATATGGGATGTAAGTGTAAAGATTACTATCACTGTTCTATAGTTAGGATGAAAGCCACGTTGTCTGACATACTGTAAATCCTTTGAATATACTTTAGTAATTACTCATAAATAAGTGCTTCCAAAATTTCAGTCAAAGGTTATAAGCTTGTGATTGGATTGCAGTCTGAGGTAGATGAGGTTACTGGGATCTTAGCCAGAGGTATTTTCAGTGCTTGATTGGGATTATTATGTTTGCTGTAAGTCATACATTACAAATGTTATAAATGTGTGTTAGAGGTTTAGAGGGTTTTACAGCATTTATGTTCAGAATTTTAGAATTCAAATAGTAAAAATGGGGGCTCCAACTGTAGTCTAAGAATTTAAGTTGTTCTTCAATTTTGTAGGACAAGATTTTAAAGTAAATGGGAGCATACTGAAGGGTTTTATTTGATGGTAGCATAGGAGGGATGGCATTGTTTATTAGGTTGACTATCAAATACTCAACAAGACCCATACCAAACCTGATAATGCTACCATAACAATATTGATGCTTACGATGCCAGAAACACAGTATTCAGGACTTGGCTGCCCCCCCCCCCTCCCCGTGACACAGGTTAGTGCTTGTTCCTGGGGCTGATGTAGTTGGGTCAGTCGGGATTTGGTGTGTTACTCTGTTTTGTGTTTCTGGTGTTGTGAGCCTCAATGTTATTACGTTGGCTCTTGGCAGTACCAGTTTCAGTATGGGTCATGTCAAACATCTGATAGATCACCTTGGATATTATGAAGGAAGTTCCTGATTTGGTGAAAGGTGATAATATGCTAGAATAGACTGCATTGATTATATTAGCAGAAAAGCTTTAGGTAAAACATAGTTTTGGAAATATTTTTTGTACTGATAAATTTCAAGAGTCCATTTTTTATAAGATTGCGATAAGCTAGAATAGATGGTATGTGTGAAAAAATTGTTAGGAAAGTTAACTAATTTTGCCAGATGTATAACAATATTTCCTGATCATTTATTTAATCATTAATACTCATCGAATACACAGATAATTAGAATACAAGCTCTTAACCGCTTTCACTGTCTGTTCATAGTATATATTCATAGATATAATGCTCTGGGTTTTATTTCAATAAATCTCAGTATCGAGAAATTTGAATATAAAAATACATGGGAGGGATATAGAGGAAATGAGAAAGAACATACACTCCTGAGGAAGCTGGCTAATGTAAACAGTAACAAGCTGTTGACTGCAGTGAAGAAGAGGTGAATGAAGTCTAAAGAGCTTGTGTTAAATGTAAGTAGAATTTATTATTTTCATTTTATAAATAATACTCGTCCCTTTGTAGTTGTTCTTTAATTTCTTATCATTTATCATTTTTCAAAATTTCCCTGCACCTCTTCACCTTGTTTTGTTAAGCTTTTTATAAATTAGGTCAAGTGTGCCGCGGTGGTGCAGTGGTTAGCAATGTCTCCTCACAGCAAGAGGTTCTCCGGTTCGATTCTCGGCTGGAGCACCTTCTGTGTGGAGTCTGCATGTCCTTCCCATGGTCGAGTGCCATTTAAAGATATGCAGGTAGGTGTGTGCTTGAATGGGTGTGCCTTCTTTGAAGGTTGGGTATCGGGCTGGCACCTCAGCACCGTAAAAATTTACTGCCAATCATTAGTGGACCGGAGTTCCGCTGTGGCAACCCCTAACTGAGAAAAGCCGAAAGACATTAGTTAATAAAAGTTAGGTCGGGATGAAAATAAATTATCTGATGCAAGGGGGGAGCTATAATATATCTTGATCAACTTGTTAACATATTTTGTCAAAGGAAATAAGGAAGACATTTTAGAAATTTAGATTTTCTTATATCATGATTTTTGTTATTAAGAACTAATATGTATATTTAGTGAAGGGTAAATTATAGAAAGATTTTTCTTATAAAACAAAGTTATAAAGATTAGGGAAAGTGGTCAGAAAATATTCCCGATTTTCTTTATAAATGAATAATGTATGCATGTCTGAACTGTTTTTCAGTTTACAACTGTATCTACTTTTCTCATGTGAGTTTTCTGAACATTCTGGTCACCATTTATTGAATAATCTTATCCACTATCTGTTTTAGCCTATGTCTCCTGCTCTCATGTTGGCGTTTTCAAAGACAGATATTAATAACTATTGTTTATTGCAATTTTATTTCTTCACTTGTCCTCTGTATCCTTTCAAAGAATTGCAGCAACTGCACAGACGTTCACATAAATTTTGTAGTTTTAACAATATTGGGACACTTTACCTATACGTGTTATGTAGGACATTTTACCTATATGTGTTAATTAATATTATTCTTTAAGATCAAATTAATGTTTTCTGCAAAGAACTACAAGTAGTTTAAGTATGTTAGGTAATTGGTAGTTAGTGTGGTTGGTAGTCGGTTGAGTTTTCCTTTTCATTTTCAAACTAGGACCCTTACATTTTCATGGTAGGATTTGTGAATAAGCTTTTTCATAATTTTATGTTTTTGTCCTTTTGCCATGTCCATGACTATAATAATGGCATTTTCTTCTTTGTGCATATTTGTTCATGAGTATGTACAGCCTTTAGTAGAAGATGAAAAGTACAAATGTATATATATGACAAAGTAGAAGTATATGACTTTGTTTTTGTAAAAGCACTGATGTCTCTTTTGAATATTATTTCACTAATCACTAATGGCCTCAACAATGGTTATAAAACAGGAAGTTTATTGAAAATCTTAGGTTAAATTTTGCTAAAATTATCTTATAAAAACCGATATGCATAGACTCAGTTCTAAACAATATTCAGCTCCTGTAAATTCTTCATTTAATGAGAAAGAAAGATGTACTGCTGTTCTTTGAAAAATTACAGCAGTTGTAGTTATGCATTTATATTTATACAGTAATAACAAAGTGGTTTAATGATGGTAACTGAATATCAAAAAAAGGATTAAAGCTTTAGCAAACTTACTGGATACCAATATTTGGGGAGACATTTGCTAAAATTATTTATGAATATTGCTGAATAATAAGAGAAGTAGCCTAATTTTAGGAGGGGGTTTTATCTGTATATTATGTACAGATGACAATACTGCTGGTATTGATTTAAGAACTTCAGCTTTAGCTGACACACTTAGAAATTAAAGAAATACATTGAATTCAAAAGAAAGAAAGATCCTACTTGCCAATATTTTATTTATCAATCTTTTGCATTTAGAAATTAGACTATGATAGATAGCATTTATTTTTCCAGTGATTTGAGCTCTAAATTAGATTCTGTTAAAGTGATTTTATGCCTTTTTTCTGATCATAATATCATATGTTTTCAGTTGACAATATCTCTTAGGAAAACATCTGCCATTAATAAAATGACATCTTATAAGACTAAACTTGAAGACTTACAAGAATGCTTAACAAAACAAATGTACAGACTACAATGTCACCAGTAACAATGTTGAAGTTAGTGGCACAATTTTATGGGGCTCACTGTAAACCTTTTTGTATGGTAAAATAATTTCCTTGTGCCATAATAAAATAAAAGATTGGGGGAACAATTTGTTAAGAAATACAAGACAGCTTAAGTTAAAAGTTTAGATGGGTGAATGTATTTTTACGTTATATTGAAAGCTTTGAGTAAGAAATATTAGATAAGAGTCAACCATATAGCTGCTATAGCATTGGAAAATATATAATCGTATTCCATAACTTCTACAAGATTATATAGGCTGGCTGCTAGAACCAGCCTTATGTCTATATCTAACCAAATAATGGCATAAATTCTACAGTTAGTACTTGGAAGTTAACTGATATCAACAATATTAACAAACAAGGCATTGATATAGAAGATAAAAATTAATTAGATTCATATTAAATAGAAATATGAAATGTAAACTATCTAGCTAAAATATTAATGTTTTAATAAAACCAATATCTTTAATGAGAATAAAGGGCCACATTAAAAGTTAAGAGACTGAACTCTAGCAAAGCTCCTTGGATGATATATGGGTTTATTCACTTAAGTCGCAGAGCCTCTAAAACATCAACCACAAACGGTCAACAAACCAAACATTGACATGTTACCACGCATGTGCCAAAAAGAACCTCAGTGTATACACTTTTTAAACAAACACAAAAACCATAATTTTTCAGGGGTCCAAGTTCTCCTGCACCCCCTGTTAATTATATATACAAACTCTGAGCTCACACAATCCCTGGAGAAATTACAATACCTAACATATAAGAACAATAAATTAACTAAATAAAAAAACATACAGAAATAAGTTGAAAAAAGAACATGTCAGTCAAAGAACTCAAAACTTCAGTTACAGTTCATAGAAAGTACACTCTTTGGAACAGAGATGACTAGATAACACAGTCCAGGCAAAGTTATATTTGTCCTTTATGTAAGAATTAGATCGACTAGGTTGAGAGAGAAGGAATTAGTAAGAAGTAAGCCACTGGTAGGATGGAAGGGTTGGTTCAGCCTGAGGAAGTGCAGGTTCAGAACCAAGTCATATTTAGGTAGTATTTTATGTGTTTGAAGCTGGAGAGGCTAGAGGTAGAGCTAATTTGCAGAGGGATAGCATTCAATTTTTAGCAACTGAGTGTGAGTAGAGTATTTATGGAGTTTATATATGTGGAGAAGATGTTGTTCAGTATATCAAACTGGTCTGTTATGGTCGTAGGAATAGAGAACAGGACTAAAAGCAAAGCATTCATTGGCCTTGTGAATAATATTGTGATAAACTAAGTGGTGAGGCAGTCCATGTCTAGTCAATATTTTAAGGGTAGTACAGTGGTGGATATGGTATTTATTGTCAATGTCAAAATTTGCAACTTTATTATAACATGCCTCCAGCTAATTTTTAAAAGTAGTCTGAAAGCTGGTTTGGATGGGTGCATCATAAGAGAGAGATAGGAGAAGGTAGCTACTGGCAAGACTGATGTCAGTGGTGTTACTAGAGATGTTTTGATGTTTGTAGAGCATTCTTTATTTTTGGTGAGTTGTTTTATGTTATTTTGAACATGCCGGTCAAATTTAAGTTTATCATCTATGATCACTCCAAGAAGTTTTGTGTGGGAGACTACTTCAATTTCAGTTTTGTTTAGTGAAAAGATTTTGACATTCATTTTGAAATCATATGTGATTTGGTGAAAAAAGCAGTAACGTTGTTTTTTAGGGCTGAGTAATTGCTGGCCATTATAGTCATATCTCAACTGAAAAAAAACTTATTTTGTAATATTGGTTGAATTGAGGCAGGTTATTAAATCCACACAGGGGTATGGAATTATCAGCATATTACATAAGAGAGGCTGGACCTGCAGAGGTATAGAGATTATTAATAAACATATTAAAGAGGAGGGGACCAAGAAGAGAACCTTGGGGTACACCAGTGGAAACATGCAGGTAGTGAGACATAGTATTCTGCCATTTTATAAATTACAGCCTATCAGTTACATAACTACTAAAACACTGTAATTAAGAAGGGGATAGTCCAAGATGAGAAATTTTGTATATGAGTTTAGGATGAGAAACTGTATTGAAAGCTTTTGACAGGTCTAGGAATATAGAAGAAACATGTTTGTCTGATTCCTTGTATTTATTTATAGTGTTAGTGAATGATGGTAGGGCAGTTGTTGTGTGTGCTGGATGGAAGCCATGTTGGGTGGATGTTAAGAGACACTCTTGTAGAAGATTATGGAGAAGATGTTTAAGGATACATTATTCAAGAATTTTTGAGAGATGTGATAATATTGCAATATACTAGAAGTTGGAGACATCAGCAAAGATGCCTGCTTTACAAAGAAGGATGATATACATTTTTATTCCATAATGAAAACACACATGATTCAGCTATTGATGTACTGATAAGGATATAGACTGGATATCCTATGGCATTGGCAGCTATCTTTAAATATTCAGACAGGAGATTGTCAGTTGCAGTGGAACAAGGTGTAGAGATAGGTCTTATGTGAAAGTTGCTAGCAATGGAAATAGAGGTAGAATTAGATTCAGATGTAGAAGATGGGGGGAGTAAAGGAAGTGGTAGTATGTGTGGTGTATGGAGAATATTGGTTTCATTCTGCCTTGTTGATTACTGAAATAGTGGGACTGAATGTTATTGTGGGGGGTGAGGATGGAAGCACTGGATGGTGGTAAAGACATTTTAGTTAGGAAGACAATGCTTTCTATGAAGTAGCTATTGAATAAGGCAGCAATTTCTAGTGTAGAACTACTATGAGAAGGGCTGGGTTCCTTATTTGAGCCCAGATATAACAGATTATATATTGATATCCAGAGTTTTGAGGGGTCTTTTTTGTGTTGAAATTGTAACTGGCTATAATATTGCTTGTTTAAGTAGGTTAACTTGTTTTTCACTAAGATTGCATACTTGTCTCTAGATCTGCAGGTTATAGGGAGATTTATGTGTTCACCATTCTTTCCTAGCTTTGTCTCTGTTAGACATTGTAGTGTTTCTTTGGGTAGTGAGCCATGGTGTGATGGTGCGCAGTTAATTTTCACTCTTTTTTGCAGAGTGGGACATACCTGGATAGTACTTAAAAAAGAGATATTAAAAGTGTTGACTGTCTCATTGAGTCAGAAAATTTTTTAAGACAGATCAATTAAAGGCTTTCAGTGTACTGATGTAGGAGTCTTTATTGAATTTAGAAAGCTTTTAGGTTGTTTTAAATTGGTGAATATCAGGCTGATGGGTAAAACTTCAATGGGTATAGGCTAGAAGGTGGTCACTAAGAGAGTTTGGATACGTTTTTGAGGTTGTAAATTTACTGGGGTCCGAGTTGGTAAGAATATCAGGAATATACTGTGATATCCAAGCATGTAGGTCTATAATTTTGTTACAAATTCTACAGAGGTTGAAAGCAACAATATTCAGTTGTCTTAGATTCATAGATTCATAGATTGTTCCTAGGCTAATGACCCAATGGGCCTTTCTAAGCCTAGCCAAGTTTTGCCAAAAGAATAATGATGTCCTGTATCCAAATAGGACATTGAAGTGTAGGCATTTATAGGCTAATTCTGTCCATAACGGACATGGGTGCCAGGCCAGAACAAATTTCCTATTCCTCCTCCACTCGCTTAGGTTGTGCTTAAATTGGGTAATAGATGAACTCAACTTTACATGGATGGGAAACCAGTTCCATAGGAGAGGCAATCTGTGGGAGAGGTATCTGTCTCTCCAGCATGTTCTGTTTAAGTCACAGATAAAATTCAGATCCCTAGACCTTGCATTTCTGGTAGTGTTTGATTAACGAATATGCAGGTGATTCATAAGTGTGGGGTTTGAGAATGCCTTGTAAGCCAGGCATAGAGCACCCGTTAGCAATCTAAAGGACACTGAGTAGAAGGAAAGGGCTTTAAGGAGCTCTGTGTAAAGTAGGTTTGTTACACCCTGCATTCTATTTGTAAGGAACGTCTGAGGTAGCTCTAGTTGCTGCATATGCCTGGTCAGGTACATATCGAAGGGACCACTGTACTCTATGATTGGTCTTATAAGGGCAGAGTACAGTGAGATAATGACTTCTTTGGACCGAGATGCCATGCCCTTACATATAAGTTGTGCAACATGAAAATATTTTTTCTCACCGCTGTGGCTGCATGGTGGTTGAAGGTAAGGCGACTGTCTACCTGCATACCCAGATCCCTGACTACTAAATTGACTCTTGGAGTGTATTATCAACATGGTAGTTATCTGGGATTGTTTACTTCCCAAAGGGCACACTTATGTATTTCTTAGCATTGAGATGAAGTGCATAGCTTTGACACCATTTGTTAGACAGAGATAGGCCTTCTTCAAGAATGCTAGTGTCTGCAGGGAGTCAATGATAACCCCCAGTTTGAAATCATCGGCAAACTTAGTCAACCATATACTTTCAGCATTTTCTTTCACTTGAGAGAAATAGATGCCAAAAAGAAGCGGGCCTAGTACCAAGCCCTGGAGGACTCAGCTAGTAGCTGGTCTTTTGGTGGAGGTAGCCTCACCTACTTTGACCTCCTGGGTCCTATCAGCTAACTGGCTACTTAGTGGGTGATAAAAGGGAATTATACTTAATCTAGTGAGCTTGCCTATAATACTTGAGTGGGTTATTGTATCAAAAGCCTTGACTTGGTTAAGGTAAGCCTATCCACAAATCCATTTAAATTCCATGACCAGAAATCTAACTTGAGCACCAAATCCTATATACTATGCCACCAGGGATCCCTATAAATCAGAGATAACTGAGCTATGAGAACATTTAAATGTATTTTTTCAGGGAAAATGGATACACACGCGCAGTCTCTCTCTCTCTCTCTCTCTCTCTCTGTCTTTCTCACACACACACACACACACACACACACACACACACACACACACACACGCACAAATTTTCCATGTTGGGTATTGAACCTCCTATCTCTCTAGGTTACACAATCTAGAGAGCGTTGTACTACCCACAAGTGCCAGAGAAGAAGTCTAAAATCCATCTGCTCCCCATCAGCAAATTGGACCCCAGTGTCCCATGTAACAGGTGGGCAAACCTACCACTATACTAATGAGGAAGGCAGATGATAGACCAATGGGAGAATGTTGGGGTG
>NC_056730.1:493916812-494191812 GCF_019279795.1 Protopterus annectens | reverse complement strand
GATTTGCTGCCCAACAAACCTACAAATACCATCACTGTCTCTCTGTACAAAAACACCTAAACTGGCTTCAATTACCCCACCAGCTTCTTCTCTCTCAGCTCCAGATCATCCATTCTGTCCTATACCAGCCTTCCTACTGCCCAGCACTATCCCCTGTCATCTCCCATTATTCTCCCTCCAGACCTCTCCAAAGCTCTAACCAAGACCTACTACAAATCTACAAACCCAAGTCTAAAGTTGGATGCAACATGTACGGCTATCACCCCACTATTACTTGGAATAGGCTCCCACAAGTAATCAGGACCCTTACACATTCTAAACAATTTAAGACAGCCACCAAAGAGCACTTTAAAAGTCACTGGTTTTACCACTGCACTCTCCCTCCTTAAACATCCCCTACTTCTCATACCTTAATCTACTTTCTGCCCTTAACTCACTGTTCTCACTAGCTCTCTCTAATCTTCCTTGACTACTCTTTCTACTGTCTTCTAAAATCTATTAAGCAAATTTCCTCAGAGAAACATTCTATTGTAATTGTCTTGCCTTCATGCAAATACATTATGATAAAACTGGGTTTTCGTAACCACTTACCCCAAAAACTATATTCATCTTAATGACATATTTCTTTTTATACATCTTGAAATAGTTTTGCTATACTCCTGATTATTGACACTGTATAACATTGTATTGCTACTTAATGCCTTGTAATAATCCTGTAATATTGCAGTTTAATACTAATTTATAATGAAAATTGTTTAATATGTTGGAGCTTTTCTCCCCGGGCCTCTGCTGAAAAAGAGCTCTTCAGCTCAGTCAGACAATCCCAGTCAACAAAATAAATATATATATATAGATATATAGATATAGGTACAGATATTGGATTTATTTATTAAATATATTAAGTTATTAGGTTTCCAGAATTATGCATTCATTTATTAAAACAACTTTATGAAAACATGTTTTCAAATCTTAAAATAAGAAATTATGAATTATAATCTACAAAAACACAAAAAGCAATAAGCGGGGTTGTCTACTATTTCCTTTACTGTTTATTCTAGCTATAGAACCATTGGGAAATGTTAGTAGAATGGAAATATGAATAGTATCAAAATCAATATTTATTAACATATGACACCTTATTAACCTTAAGTGATGTAAATACTTCTACAACATCTTTACATAATGCCATAAGGAATTTTCTTGAGATTTCTAATTAAAAATTCAACCACAATAAATAAACATTACACTAATTAGCTAAATATTGAACCATCGCTAAACACTTACATGATCACAGTTGAAATTATATAAAAATACTGTCACTAAAGTATGTCTGCAAACTGCACAAGTTAATTATGACATTATTATTACAGATCTAAAGCATACAATTTCAAATTAGAATAAAATGCATTTTGCTTTGGAAGCTAGACTAATATTAATTAAAACAATTTTACTTCCAAAAGTTCCATACAGAATAAACCACCTTGTTAATTCCAAATAAAAAAATAAATTAAGGATTCAAATAATTTCTTTGTTAGATAATGTTAGCACCCACCCTATCAGACCAAAGATTGCTTTTAGTCATCATATCAGGTCAATAGACCAGTAGAGATTTGCCTTCTGGAGAGAAAATCGTATTATTTTGTGTTTATATTTAAAACATTAAAAAAATGAACAAGCACAGGAATCTGTCTAGTTCCAACTTCACCATCACGAGTGATGAAGAAAAAAAAAACAGAGAAACTAGTCATCTTAAAACTTTGTTGATGAGCTCAGTCACAATAATTTCCAAAAATCCTGAAACCCAGGTAGTTTTCCATACCAACAACGTTATTCATCACAGATAAGTGATCCTCGGTAGCAAAAAAATTAGAAATATTTTAACTATGTTAAACATATCAACTTTTTTATACTTAGTAGTAGTAGGTGCGGAAAATATACATATTGTTTAATTTTAAAGCAGCCTATTCATGGCAAACAGTATAAACAGGGCAGTAAAAGTGTATTTTATAATAACAAGTACCCACCCACATACACTACTACTGATTAGATCAAGCTAAATCTTAGTTAACAAAAACATTGCCTTTCTATTTGCAACCCACATTCCAAGATCAGTTATGAACAAAAGACTTTTAACTAAAATAGTTTTAGCTAACTAATACAATAATGCCTTCAGATCTGTGACAAGAACTAAAAGCAAGAAAAACACATAGCTATCTAACCGTAAACATAATCAAAGTAGAGTACAACAAATATAAAAGTACATCTGTCTAATAATATCTAGTAAATATCCATCCATGTGTATTAGTGTGCATAAAAAATAAGGTATTACTAGCTCAGAAAAAAATGTCAGTGCATTGCAAAAAAATGCCATGACAGTTTTCATGTTTACAGCCCTAAAAACATGTTATACAACAAAAACTAGAATAAAAAAACACAAAACAATACAGAAAACAGTGGATGAAGTAAACTAGTAATGTATAAAAGTGTGCAGGTGTGTGCATGATTGTGCACGAGCGACCACATGTTTGGTAAACGGAGGAATTATACCAATATTCATGGTAATAGCAGCAAGAAAAATTGTGTGTTTTGAATTTACCATTTAAATATCTGGCGTGATGCAATAAATCTAATCAAAGCAGATTTATATTTAAAACATTCATTAATTAGCTGGACTGGTATATAACAAAAAATAGAAATAAATGCATATCAAAAACTGTGAAGGTAGAATATCAAGAATAGCTCATTTTATAAAAGTCTTAAGTAACAAGTATATACATTTTATAGTACTACATGTGCTAGATCAGATTACTAATATACGATATTGAAATGTTTTAGAAATTTCATTTATAAATGTCCAATTTTAAAAAAGTGGAATTGTTCCAGTGTCCCCTTTTTCACTCCATGTTTATTGGTTTTGAATATTTCTGAAGTGTTGAGTTTAAAGAAAATATGAGCTGATATATCGGTCTAACTGTATGAAAGGCTCTGCTTCCCTGACTAATGATTATGCAATGCATAAATACAAATAACTACAACTAGCAGTTGGCTAATATTTCAAAGTATTAGACAGTGTGTGCTTTGAAAAATAGCATCTGTGACAGAATTTGAAAACATGCCATATACTCATTTATTGGATAAAAAATTATATCAAATAAAATAACTTCTAAATATTGTATTTCTAAATCATTTATCTTATAGGACTAGTGTCTATATTTTGTACTAAAATTATCTACATCAGATTAATGGAACTTTTCTGAGAATGATAAGTCCTTTGCATTGACTGATGTCTTCAAAAACAGCTTTTCTGAGCAGGATGCTGACCATTCAAAAGAGCATGCACATTCACACTGCACTCACAGCTATAGCCAATTTGGAGAAACACAAATTCATCTGTAGCACGTCTTTAGGAAGCAGGCAGAAACTGGACCACCCAGTGAAAATCTACCAAAAAACAAGAAGATTGTGCAGATTCTGCGAAGATCACACCTCTAGCAAGAACTGAAAGGGAGGACTAAAAATAGTGAGGTAGCAAGGCTAACAAAAGTACTGCTGTGTCACCACATTGTGAGCATGCATGGATAAAACTTAATACATTTTTATAATCTTGGCATTTGCATCTTTTCCCAGGTATTTTAAAAACATTCACCTCAGGATAAAACCCGATGGAATACTATAGCATCATCTGGCATTTCAATCCAATGAGTCATTTTGTTGTGACATGATAATTCTGCACTCTCATTCATGATAGAGTTTTGCAGTGACATATTCATGATAGAGTTCTGCAGTGACAGCGTGCAACCATTCGTGATGTACCAATTTCAAAAAAGGCATTTTGAAAATGTTAACATTAAACATCATCAATGGTTCAAGAAGGTATTTGCCAAATTAATTGCAGACTCATGTCCAAGGATTCATCAACATACTCACTGTTGATCATAAGGGCTTGATTCAGCAAAGCATCAGTTTGTGATTAAGGGACACATTAACTGCGATGAAGAAAGTGTTTTCCCTGGTGTCTGTGGTTTCCCCCACTCATTGCAGCAGGCTTTGCTTATTAGTCTAGGGGTGTGTGGTAGTATGACAGCCACCCCAACTCACCAACATACAAACACACACAAAACATCCCCCTCCCTATCTGACTGCACTCACAACACACACATCCATTCAATCATACACACACACACCTGCCTGTAAATCAGCCTATAATCTTGTTAGCTGGCAATAATTCTATAATTCCAGGCCAAACTTGTAATATTCAATTTAGGGAGTACACCTGTTCTTCCTTCTCAGAGAATACATTTTGAGGTAGTAAAATGAATTGACTTGAGCATTGTATTTATTGTAATTATCTTACATATTGAATCAGTACAATAGTAGTGTGGATGATATGAATATGATCTGGTAATAAACTGCATCCTCTAGTGCTGGGTGCAATTCTGTAATTCTCTGCTTGTAATAACAGCAGATGAGAACCATTTTAACCAGCCTTGTCTCCCAGTTCATACTTTCTGGCTAATTTGCAGATTATACTTGATTAATAACATATTTCTTTTTTCTTGCACACAGCATATAAATTCTCCATCCCACATGCATACTTGAACTCGGTCACTGTTTTTGATGTTACCACTTTGTCAAGAAGGCTGCTCAAGTCAACCAAGACATGATTCATAAAATAATACTTCCTTGTATCACACTAGAGCCAGCCACCTCATATCATCTGACTCTTGTTTTCACATCTTGATTTATAACTTATATTGTTTTCTTTTATAACAGCAATCATAAAACAGCCAAGAGCAACACCACCAGGCCATACTTAGCAGGCCAGCTGTACTCCAATTGTTTGCAGCACAACCACTGATTCCCCAACTGCTCATGCCAGGTTGTCCCTAATATGACCATAGCAATGGACAAGTCTCCTAATGTTTAAAACAGTTGACCCCATTTTGCAAATTTGGAATGCCTGTGCAGCAAGGGATTTCAGAGGAAGATATGGGGCACAACATCAGGTACCATCATATATATATATATATATATATATATATATATATATATATATATATAAAATATATGTCCACGTCATTGTTAGCTACAGGTCTACCAACATGAACCATGAAAAACCACACAGTGCCTTCTGGACCTACTTGAGTCACTCATAATACAGCTAAATACCCTAGGCATGGGTAACTTTAACTGTGCTTCAATCGATTGCGATACATATATCAACTCAAACACACTCACCCTAAGGTTTCTGCACTTTGTAAACACGAATGCTCTGGAACACTTAGTCTGCAGCCCTACAAGGGATATGAATGTCATTGAACTATTGCTCACTGACATGGGAGACTGGTGCACCACGCCATGAGTGAGACCCTCCCTGGTAAGGTCTGACCATAAGTCAGTCACATTCAATGTAACAATTGTACCTGTTCCGAAACACCCCCACCCCCACCCCAGGCTCCAAAAAATGGAAAAATCTCTGCAAAGCAAACTATAGCCTCCTAAGCGATGACATATATAGTTGCAAACCTACTGCCACCACTAACAGTACAGACTCCTATACAGAGGTGTACACAAATGTACATGAAAAAAGCCACTCTGGTTGACATCTAGTATAAATAGATTATACAACAAGAGAAAGAAACTGATGTCCATGAATAAGAGGGAACAGTCTCAGCAGAAGAACACTCTCCATAGCTTGAACAAGAAAATTAAGGCATCTTGTAGAGACCTCTAAAGCTAATTACAGAACTAAATTAGCATCCATAGCTAATGATAATCGCAAGACATTCTTCACCTATGTCTGTAATGTAAAAGGGAAGACTCAGCTTTGCACCAAATTCAGAGTGGGTGGTACCTCTCATTCTGAACCTGAGGACATAGCCAACCTGTTAGCAGACAGTTTGGCAACAATTTCACACCCCTGTCTCCATCAATCATACCACACAGCATACCTGTCAAGTGTTCACTACCTTTTCTCTCCAAATAACTGGTCATAACTGCACTCTTCAATGCCAAAAACATAGCCTCTGTGGGACCAAATAACTCCTAAGCTGCTACAGCAAGAGTTTGCAAAACCACCGGGTATTCTCTTCAACAACAGTTTAAGTACTGGCTTTGTCCCAGAAGAGGGGAATCCAGGAACCGTAACACCCTTGCACAGAGGGGGTCCCTCAATCAATCCAGCGAACTATACATCCATAAGCCTGACCAGTCTTGTCTGTAAGGCCATGGGGAGAATCATCATGGACCTTATCAACAAGAACATTGGTGACCTTCAAACTCTTCACCCAACCCACTTTGGCTTTGTCAAGGGGAGATCATGCCTGTTAATCCTAGTGGAATTCTTCGAGAGTGTCACCAAAGCCCTGGATGAAGACAAATCAGTACATACTGCCTATCTTGACTTGCCCAAGTGCTTTGTTACAATTTCTCCACTAGGGTATTATTGTGGAGCTCACCCACCTGGGGATTAACCCATATGTCATTAGATGGGTAGCCAACTGGCTTGCCAACAAAATACATACAGTCATAGGTGGGGATTCCACCTCTACCAGCAGACCTGTTACCAGTGGTGTCCCACAAGGGTCTCTGCAGGACCCCCTACTGTTTGGAATGTATTCTTCAGAAAATCATGTGAAAAAAGATGGCATGTGGCTCAACAATTTCACTGATGGGTGTAGACTGGGAGCAATTATAGAATCCACAAACAATGTCAACATGCTACAAAATGTGCTTACATGCATAAATGATTGTTGCCAAAGCCACAGACTTACAGTTAACCCAAAATAATGCACTATTATCCCTTTCAGCCAAGAAGACGTCCATGCAAATTACACTATTAATAATAGCCCCCCATGTTCTAACCCAATGGTGAAGGATTAGGAAATGCAGGTTGATGGCAATCTCACCTCTGATCATCATGGTCTGCAGTGGTAATGAAGGCCCTTTATGTTGCACACCTCATAAATTAGGGCATAGCATTCCAGACAAAGGATGTTAGAACTCCATTGTACTCGTTCATCAGACCAATAATAGAGTATAATGTTCCCTTTTGCATGTACATCACCAGACACCTGCAGCAGCTGGAGAGACCTCAGAGGTTTCTCAGTAACAAAATCCAGGGACTTCCAACACATTACCTACATGGACAGACTGAAGACCCTGTCACTGTACTCTGTATCATGTAGACTGCTGAGAGGTGACTTGTGGCTGGCCTACAGAGCAGTCTCGAACTCTGCCTTAATGAAAATGCTGCACCTCTGTAAATCACATGGGACAAAACTCACTCACTCTAGGGACCTTAACCTAGCCTGCGGCATCAAGAGGACATGTTGGAGAGACAGATATGTCTCTCAGAGATTGCGACTCCCATGGAACAAACTCACAATTCATATGAAACTGAGCTCCTCAATTACCCTATTTAAGCATAACTGGGACAATTGGATGAGAAAGCATAGATTTACCCCAGAGGTTTCACCTATGCCACTCTTAGACAGGGTCAACCAGTGCTGAATGTGGATTCACAAATATGAACTACATTTCTTGGTCTATAAGGGAACAATGATACAATTTGGGTAAGCTTGACAAGGCCCTAGGGCCATTATCCTAGTAGCCTCCTATGAAACTATGAATCTAGGGCACGTTTACTTTATTTACGCGAAAGCGTAAAACCGTGAATACATATGGATCGAACCATATGATTCAAAAGTGCAAGCCGTCGAAAACTGTAAACGGAAATCTCCGTAGGTGGAGATTTCCATTTACTTCAATGTAGTGTGATCTCGGAGCTGGTATATTTAAGTAGCGGGGGGTGTGGGGGGTGCAAGGGGGCTTGTCCCCCTGCCTACATATTTTTTTTTTCGGTATATTTTTTTTCATTATTAACTTTTGAACATTTAAGAGTTCGATGCATATGTGTCGATCTTTATGTATTCAAACTTTTGAACATTCGAGTTAAAAAAGTAGACCCCTAGGGCCGTTATGGTAGTAGCCTCGTATGAACCTGTGAATCTATAAATCTATGCAGGCCTCCCAACATCTTGTCACGCACATGGGCTACTGATGTCATGTGCTATAAGTTCATCTGCAGTCTTGCAAAAGTCATACTTGTACCATGGCACTTTCATTATGTACTGTGTTCTGTAGTCTGTGTACTTAGATAGGTAGGGTGTTTATTCTCACTGCAGTCAACTGTCTGTGTGTGTGTGTGTGTGTGTGTGTGTGTGTGTGTGTGTGTGTGTGTGTGTGTGTGTGTGTGTGTGTGTGTGTGTGTGTGTCTTGCTTTACATTACAATTAATGCAGCATTTGAGACACTGTTACCATATTCTCAATGGATACTGCTGATGTCAGCAGCTATATCAGATATCTGGATATGTGGTCATCCCACCAGGGCATGGTCAGACACTGGCCAGGAGGTCAGGCAGATGTCACCTCATCCTATACCAGATAGATGACAGTGACATGGCATTTTAATCTGTCCACATACATGATGCTATGTTTTGTAGGCCCTATGTTATCTTCCTGAAAAAGCCCTGTGGTCTCTCCAGCTCCTGCGTCTGTAGAGGTACATGCAAAAGAGAGCATTATAGTTTCTCTCTTTTTTTTTTAATTTCTCCAAATCTTTTGGGTCTCTAATACAATGACAAGAATGGACCCCATTCCTAAGTCAAAGCATGATTAAAGTTCATGGAATTAGTATTGTTTCAATCTTTGATGACAGCCTGAAGTGCTCTTTGCAGCACCCACAATGTGCCCAGTAATGATTCCTTCTGCAATTCATATGGAGTTACATGTACTGGTAACATATCTAAATACGATTGTAGATTTTTTTATAAGACCTGTTTATCCTACTACTATTGGAACTGTCTGGGTATGTTTTATCGACATTGCCCTCATTTCTGCCTGCAAATTCTGATATTTTATGACTTTATGTCTCTCTGTATGCAAGACACTGTAGTCACTGGGTGTAGCAATTTCAGTGATCAATGCTACTTTTGTCTTCTTTTCATGGACCACTCTATTTGGTTTTCTCGCATCTGTCTTTTGAACTGTTGGTAATGGGTGATCCCATGTGTTGTAAACTTCATAATTTTCTATGATGCTTTGTGGCTCATGTTTCTAGTGTTTTTCAGCTACTTCAGTTTTATAATGTTTGCACAATGTACAACAGCCTTGCCACATTATTATGCCTTTCAGTATACAGTCCTTCTGCCATTAGTATGTCACAACCAGCAATGAGGTGTGCAACTCTTTCCAGTTCTGTTTTACAAAACCTACATTTGTCTGTTTCTCCCACATCTTCAATGGACTTTGTAAACCAATGTGTATGTAGGCCACTATCTTGGGCCAGGGCCACCAATATTAACCTTTCATCTTTTGGTTTGAATTTGCTTCTCCTTAACCATTCCTGCATTCAATCCTGATTGACAGTTTTCTGTACTTGCAAATATATTTATGCATTTTCCACATTTCTTGCCTTCTCATCTGATCTTTCACTTTATATTCTTTCTTTGTTTTGGGGTATATTCAGTTGCTTCCTGATTTTTATCTACTTCTGGTTTGATTTCCATTCCTGCTTGATGCCAATATGCTTCTGCTAAACTTAGAAGGGAAGTCATCTTAGATTTATTCTCCTCATGTTTCAAAACCTTCACTATGTTTGGGTCTTAGGAGGTCAGCAGATATGTATGTAGTCCCACGATAGCAGATCTATGCATATAATCAATTTCAAGGAGGGTCATACCTCCTTCGGAACAGGGAATATAGTATCTTGATATGTCCTGATTTTTATAAATTATTTGATGAACATGAAACATCCCTCTTGTTTTCCTGTCTAACCTATCCAATGACAGTTAATCACTCCACAACTATAAGTTAGGACAGGAAAAGCAAATTGGTTTATAGCTTGAATTTTGTTCCTAGATGTCAACACTGTTTTCAGGATTAATTTAGGTCTTCTAAAATATTCCTTACTAAGCTTTATTCACATTTGTTGATGTTTTATTGCTGATCCTTCATCAGTTCCCCAAATATTTATACACTCCCTCTTGCTCATGTTCTTTTATATCACATCCTTGTCCCAAACTGATGTTTTCTTGGTGTTGCAGCTTTTTTGTTTTAAAGGTTGCTTTTGCACACTTCTCAGCACCAAATGACATTCTTATATCATCTGAAAATGTTTTGACTATTTGCAGCTGTGCTTTCAATTCTTCATCTGATGAGCTGTACAGTTTTAAATCGTCAACAAAGAGAAGATGAGAAGTCTTTACACTTTGTTGCTTTCTGGGAGCCAAATTATAGCCATGACCTAATCTGTCAATCAGACAGCTTAATGGGTTAAGGGCAAGGCAAAAGAGCAACGGAGACAGAGAGTCACCCTGGAATATCCCCTTTGTATTTTTATCCCTAGAATAATAATTTGTCCTTTATCATGGCTTAACTACAAAGAGGTTTGCAACTGTTTCATGGTCTCTGTGATGTAATTTATCAATGTAGAGTGCATCTTATACATTTTTAAGCACTCTTTTATTCATGAATGTGGGGTAGTGTCAAATGATTTTTTGGAGTCAATCCATGCAATACTTAGATTCCTCCCCTTTACACAGTTGTCCATTATGACTTTATCAACAAATGATCCTTTGTTCCATATGGCTTTCTTTTATTGCCCTTTTGTTCTATTGCCATAATTGAGTTTTCTTCTAAATGACTAAAAACTCTGTCAGCATTAATTCCAGTGTATAGTTTATACATCGTCGGAAGACAAGTTATTAGTCTATAATTTTTAGGGTAGCTTGCAGGTTCACTCTTAAGTAGGAGCATTGATTTTCCTGTTGTTAGCCAGGGTGGTGTCTGTTCATATAAATAGTTCTTACTCATAGCTAAATCTTTGTACAAAGATGTTAATACTTTTAACCAGAAGTTAGGTACTGCATCTGGGCCTGGGGTTTTCCAATTAGAGGCTTTTCTTAACTTTGTTTCAATCTCTCTGGCTGTTACTTCATCCCATTTCATATCCTGTACCTTTGAACGTCTTAGTCTTTCTTTTACTTCTTCTATTCATTTAGCATCTTTTTTCTGTTCCACAGGATCTTCATAAATACTTCTCCAAAATATATATATTTCTTCTTTTTGGGTGGTCTTTCAATTCCTTTTACCTTGTTTCCCAATTCTCTATAAAACCTTTATGGGTCATCAATAAATTGCTTACTTTGTTCTATTCCTTTATATTTATCTGTGTATCTTCTAAGTTATTCTGCATATGCTGATATTTTTAGTTAATTATTTGCAATAGTGCATGATAAATCCTGATATGTTATAATAGTGCACATTGCTTTTATCACATCTATCTTTCTGAGTATTTTTCTTGATCTGTTCCCTCTTCTGTACTCTTCTAACAGTGACATTTCTTGTCTTAACTGCTTTATAGTTTTCTCTATTCGATACTTCCAAGATGGCATTTGATTTGATTTCTCCCCTTCCTTTCCTTCAGTGCCCTGCTTTGTTGTGGTAGAACTTTATCAGTTATCAATTTAGCTGCACAGTAATATATCCTGTTTACTTCTGTTATATTGCATGGGTCTCTATGGACATTCCTGATTACTGTGTTCATTTGTTTTATCAAACTTCTGACTTTTTGGGGTTTTATTGACCTTCTTCAGGGTACTTCTTTCATTGACCTTAATATGTCTATCTCTATTAAATCAAGCAACTCTTCTCTTAGCTCATTTTCTTCTAAACTGAGGCATTATACTGTATTACTGTTCTGATGAGGTTTGACTACAGTGCTGTCATACAATCCTAAGACCTGAATACAATGGTGTAACTCATGATGTACACTATACATTTGTCCTGGAAGATCATTAAAGAGAGAATTTACAAAGTAATGATACACATTGCAGTTTCTGACATCAACACCCTTACAAAAGCATTCATGGTAACAATGTAAAATTTTGATGGTGTCAACTGTCTAACTTTCAAAGGCCAATATAAGTCAGAAGTACAATGGCCAGTTCAACAACACAAATGCAGATATACTAAGCACTAAGCTAGCTATGTAACCCTGAGCATCAGACACATCTTTTGTATCCCTGAATCCAAAAGACAGAAAACAGGGATATAGCACAGTTATCATCACTTGCACAGGCTGTTGTGGGGGAGGGGGAGCAGGAATCCTAGGCTGTCACAGAAGGTCGGTAAGTGTGTGTGAGTAGAAAGGAGAAGAAGGCAGACATTGGAATAAAACAACAAATGGCCAGTGAGAGATACTGAGTAACAGTTGTGTGTGTGTCTGTAGGGGTCCTTCAAGTGATGTTGGTGTGTGAGTGTCTGAATGAAGATAGCCAAGCTTTGTGCTATCTCTTTTTTTTTCAATAATCATTTTTATTGTTTTGCCAAACCATTATACATTTCACACACTATTTACATTATGTACAATATTGCTTCCAATGTTTTAGTTCCATTTTGAATTTCCCTATAATACATTAAGAATAAATATCATTTTAACCAAGTACAGGAAATTAAAATCACAAAAAATTAAACATAAAAGCATCTACAATAGACAATTATAAACCAACTCAAGCCAATAATTTGTATTATTTCTACATTTTCTATCTAATCCAAGAATGTGTTGGTACACATACAGAATGTCCTGACGGAAAGTGGATAGGAACCGCTACGCCAAAATAATATTAAAGATTTGTTCCCAAATTTTTATGCTGTTTATACTTTTCTTATTATTTCTAATTAACAATTTGTGCGCTAATATATGCTTAATCGCTAACAGCCTGAAATTTTGCCACGACACCTGTGCTGGGTTCAACCAATTTGTGGCTATATATAATTTCATTAGTAAACTAATATTCATAATTACAATCTTTTTGTTTTGTCCAAATTCTCCGTGGAATATGTAAAATCAGAAATTCCCAGGAGAGTGTTGAGTTTTGGTAACCCATTTTTGTAGTTGTAACTTTAAAGAATTCCATAATTTATAAATGCACTTGCAACTCCAGAACATGTGTAACGGGTCTGCTGTCTGATCTATACACTGTGGACATGTAGGTGACTTTTTTGAATCAAATTTATGAAGTGTAAGATGGGTATAATATGCATTGTTAAATATCATCAATTGAGTAAAGACCAGTTTTTGAAGTGATAATGGATTTTAATGTTAAGTTAAACGCCTCTACTATTTTACTGTCGTCTAGGGATGGCAATTTCTCTCCAGTATTTGGATAACAGAATATGATTATTATATTTTCTTTCTTTTGCCATTTTATACGCTGAGGATATATATTTTCTATCTTGTTGCAATGCTTCCCACAGCTGACCTGAAATAACTAGTTCCTCTTTTTTATTTCAAAACTGGTAAAATAATTTATGGCCAAATCTTTTAACTGCCTCATTATAATTAAATAAGAGATGGGAAGATTCATCTCTTTTAAGATATCATGTACCGCTACTCCTAGGAAGGGGTATAAATCCCTTACAGTTAATTCCTTAATAAATGGATATTTCTTTAAGTCTATCAGTTGATTACCAATAGTTATATTAGGATTTCCATCAAACGGTTGAAACATCATCATATATTTTAAAAGGTTCAAGGAGGCAAACAGAGTTTGAGTCGCCACTGCCCATACCTTGATGTGTTCCATTAACTCATATTTACTCAATGTTTTTATATTCAAAATGGTACAGCTTTAACATTAATTCTCTTCCTTTTATATGTTTATAATTTAGCAGTACCCATTTGGGTATCCATTTTCTATTTTCGCTATCCAAGTAAGACACCCTTAAAATCCTATTGGCCTGAATCACTGTATAATACATCTCAAAATCTGGTAAATCCAACCCCCGTTTTAGGAGCCATCAGTTTTTCATAGGATATTCTCGTTTTCTGGGTTCCCACAAAATTTCCCCAGTCCTATCTGAAATTGCTTGAAAAAGGATTTCGTGATTTTAAGTTGTGCTGCTCTAAAATATATAGCATTCTGGGAGAACGTTCATTTTATTATCGCTGCTCTTGCCATCATCGGTAGCTTCAACTTACTCCATCTTTTCAAATCCATTGTTATTCGGTCTCCAGTTGCCTTAATATTGTTGATAAAAATTCTCTATTTTCAGTTGAAAAGTCAATCCCCAAATATTTTATTCTTTCTTCTGTCCTTATTCGTCCTATCAATGGTAGCATTGAAAAAGGTGTAGGTGTCTTTAGAGGGAATATTTTGTTTTTTTTAAAATTTAGTTTGTAATTAGCAATTTTCTCAAAGGTTTGTATTGCTGTTAGTATTTTTTCTGTATCTGACACCGGTGTGGTACTGTATATATTTAAATCATCTGCAAAAGCAGCCATCCTAACATTCATCCCAAGAAGTACAGGAGAATTATAAAAAACTTTTTGTTTCATATGAAGAAATAAAGGTTCTAAATACAGATTAAACAGTATGGGAGACAATGGGCACCCTGTCGAGTTCCATTTTAATTTGAATCCTTTTGGAACATTCATGATTTATATATAAACTAGTGTATGCATTCTTGTATAAATTTCTTAACATAGAAATAAAAGCTGAGGTATATTGAAATATGATAATGTTTCAAATAAATAAGCCAAATTAACTCTATCGAATGCTTTTTGAGCATCAATTATTAAAGCATATATGTTCATATTTTTATACTTTGAATAAGATATTAAAGTATGAAGAGTTAATGTATTGTCTGTAGTCTGTCTCCCATCTATAAACCCCGCCTGTTCTTCTGATATTATCAAGTTTATTATTTTTTTTAATCTACTAGCTAGAATAGATGTCATGATTTTCATATCAATATTCATCAATGATATGGGCCTATAATTGTCTGGATTTTTGGGATCACTATTCTCTTTCAATAACAGAATTGTTCTTGAGGCATTAAAATGAAGATCATTGCTGCCATTCGAAATGATATAGTTAAAGGTCTGTGAAAGTACGGTGCTCAGAATCCCACTAAAAGATTTATAAAATTCAGAGGTCATACCATCTGGTCCTGGGGCTTTATGTGGCTTTAGTTTCTTAATTGCCTCTAGAACTTCATCAACTGTAAAGCTTTGTGCTATCTCTATGTCTTAGTCTGTCAGACAGGGGTGAGCCATGCATGGTAAAGGTGGCAGTTCATCGCTGTCATCTCCAACCATGAGAAATAGCTCTGCCAGGAGTTGCACTGGCAAAACCATGCACGCGGTCAGATGCAGTGATGCTACCTAAACATGACTGATGTCTGCTGGATGAGCTCCCCACAAAGCGATGCCCAGGACCATGATCCTATGGCCTGCCTTGTCTGGGTGTGGACAGCAGACTCCCTGACAGAGCAGTGGAACTACTGCCACTATGGGAGCATGATCAGTCACTGCCACATTGGCTGCTAGCAGATGCTGTGGTTGACCTATGCCCATGAGGATGTTGTTCCCCTCCCAGCAGATGTTGCATCACAGACACTGCTCGTTCCGACAGACACCCCTCAATCCATCACCAACACTCCTTGTTCCAATGTGTCATTGATTGGATCCAGTGAATCGACAACACGGTGGAGTCAGTCATGCATGTCAGACTGTGTCACATCCACAATATTGAGCATTTGTCGGGAGCACCTATGGGAATGTGCCTGTGCCTCCGTTATGACCCTAAATATATGTCATGTGGCACAGGAGGTGACACCTGCACCAGATGGAGGAGGAATAACAAGCCCTCTCTGAGAACCCCATCAATCTTCTTGTGTGGCACCTCGCCTACACTTTGGCTACAGACAGACTCGACTCAACAGACACTGAAACAGCAGTAGCCACACTTCCCTGATCAATGTCCTTGCCCTCCACCTGTCCAATATCTGTGGGCTCAGTGGACTGGGTAGGCATAGGCCTACTGGCTCTGTCCAATGGAAATGCGGAGGATGGCTTTATGTCAACCTCTGTGTCTCATTCAACCTCTGCACCCCCCCCCCCGACTGTGCCTCAGTTTGGCCACCATCATCATGAGAGTCTGCGAATCCACTGACATCAGGTGGCACAGGGCCCACACTCCCAATCTCATAATCACATGTCATAAAACGCATGAAACACAGGGATACATTAATACCTACTGTACCTACTGTACACAGACAACCCTCTCCTCTTACCTCCCAACACTCATACATGTGAGAGATGCACTTATATCACCAAACTGGAAGCAATGCACACTCCAACCAGACTAGCTGGTCAAGAGGAGAAGGTCAACACCTGCAACTCACTACATAGAACACACAGCCATCCAAAACACCAAACATCACAACCCACACATAGAAACACAAACCATACACCCACCTTAGCGGAGGCTCTCAATAAAAACCTACCCAAACAACAGAGACCCCCAAGACAGAAATGCACTCCACTACCACAACACAACACCAACCCCAGAACACATAGCTCAGCACTGCAGTGTGCTCCTCAACCTAAGCCCTTAAGGCAAAACACTTTGTCCAATGTACTAATCATAGGAGACTCAGTTGTGAGGCACACTGATGTCTCACTCACTAGGTTGTACAAGTAGAAGGTAACAGTCAGTTATCTAGCAGTGCCAGAATCTGCCACATAACACATGCACTCAGGTCACTCCACAAAAAGTACAAATATGACTCAGTCATTGTCCATGTGGGTGTGAATGACCTGAGACGTACCTCCCTGCACTACATAAAAAGAGATGTGATGGAACTTTCGGATTATGTGGCTCAGGCAGATATGACTCTAGCCCTGAGCAGTATTCTATTGTCACCCAGAATGATACCACAGTATGAGCAGAAAATGATTGACTTCAACAATTGGCTAAGTTTCTGGTGTCATTCTAAGGAGATCCAGTATGTGCCTGCCTGGGACGACATGATTGACAGACCTCAATGGTTTGCCAGAGATGGCCTGTATCTGTTACCCCTGGGATTTCAGGTACTGGCTAAGGCTCTTGCCACCCCTATAGTGCCTTTTTTAAGCAGTGTTCCAAAGACCAAAATTCCACCGTAACAGCTACAAACAAATGCAATCTGAGGGTCATGCTGCTCAATGCTAGAATTCTAAATCTCAAGATGCACTTGCTCGAAGATCTCCCCAAACTGGAGAATGTCGACATCTGTGCTGTAAAGGAGACCTGGTTTAAAGAGGCAGAAAGCACCCCTGCACTCCCAGGCTACAACTGATTCTATACCTTTCTGCCCCAGAATATGGCCAGAAGCTCCAAAGGGGGTGGTGTCTCCATATTCTTAAAGGATATGCACACCTCTAGACTGCTAGCCCAGTATAATGCATCTGATATACTTCAGGTACAACTAACACTGGGTAAGACAGTGATACAAGTCATAGCCTGCTAAAGAACCCCAAACATGTCCTTAGACTCTCATTCCAAGTTCCTAAGTACCCTGGAGTCTATCAAGGTCCAACCCAATACTCTCATACTGGGTGACTTCAACTACCTACCCATCCATCAACTGGAAAAACTATTCAAGTACCAATGTACAGGCCCAACGCTTTCTGGAATTTATCAATTCCAATACCCTGGACCAGCTCATTCTGACCCCCACTAGAGGAAGCAAAATCCTCAACCTGGTTACCACCAATATGGGAGACCATTGCTCCACACCTATAGTCAATTCCTCCCTGGTTAAATCTGACCACAAACTGATCACCATGGAAGTCTCCATCTCCCCTACAAGGTGACCACCCTGACAAACTTCTGTAAAGTTGACTTTGGGCTCCTAAAAACAGAGGTGGCTAACTTCTTGGCACCCATGCCAATGAAAAGTAGCTGCACGACTGCAGAATCATACACTAATGCACTGTACGAGCACGTACACAAATGCATGGACCTTGCCATACCAAATAGAACTAAGATGCTCTCCTCCAAAAAAGGAAACCAATCTGGTGATCCCCAGCCCTCAATAAACTCTACAACAGGAGGAAGAAAATGTTGCAGAAAAAATAAAGTCACAAAACTGGAAAACCTCCCTTGTCAGTCTCAACAAAAAGCTGAGATCCCTTATCAAATCCTCTAAAGCCAGCTATGAAGGCAGAATTGCAGCTGACACCAAAAACAACCACAAAACCTTCTATAGCTATATCAAAAACCTCCAAGGCAATACCCAGATTTGCTCTGAGTTATTGCACAATGGCACCTCCTATACTGAGCCAATAGATATAGCCAACATACTGGCCAACAGATTCAGTGTCAACTTTACCCCTCTCCCCTCCAAGGGCCCTATCACAATACCAGAAGAAAGCCTGGTACCCACCATTTCTGCAGCACAGGGAAAAGCTGCATTGTCCAAAGCCAAGAATACAGCATCCACGGAACCTGATAATATCCCTGGCTGTGTCCTACATGAGCTACAAAATTAACTGGTACCACATATGTGTGCCCTGTTCACTCACAGCCTTACCTCAGGCTATGTCCCTAATGAATGGCATACTGCTACAGTCATTCTGCTCCATAAAAGGGGGAGCAACTACAGACCCTGGTAACTTTCACCCCATTATCCTGACGAGTCTGGTATGCAAAGCTATGGAGAACATCATCATGGACCTGCTTAACAAAGATATAGGCAATCTCCAAACTCTTGACCCCACACAGTTTGGCTTTGTCAAGGGGAGATCCTGCCTGCTGAACCTGGTTGACTTCTTCGAGGCAGTCACCAAAGCTATGGATGAGGGTACGGCAGTGCATACAGTCTGCCTCAACCTGGCCAAGGCCTTCGATACCATTCCCCACTCAGGTATCATTGATAAATGCAGCAAACTAGGCATCATCCCTTACATCACTAGGTGGGTTGCAAATTGGCTCCCAGACAGGACCCACAGAGTGAAAGTTGCGGATTCCAAGTCAGACTGTCACAAGTGGAGTCCCACACAGCTCGGTCCTGGGCCCTCTCCTGTTTGGCATCTACTTCTCAGAAGTCCAGACCAACACAAAAGGACTCTGACTGAGCTAGTTTGCTGATGACTACAAGCTAGGAGTCATTATCAACTCCCCAAGTGATGCAGACATCCTACAAAAGAGCCTCTCTGAGACCAGTGACTGGTGTTGGAACCGTGGCATGAAGCTTAATGTCAAAAAATGTGTTATCATCCCCTCTGGAAAAAAACTCAGTTCCCATGAATTACCACGTTGATGGAAGCCCACTGAAGACTGAAGAGGCCACAAGAGATCTGGGCTCCCAGGTCAACAGCCACCTCATCTTCAACCTCCACATTCTCACTGTGGTCAGAAAGTCCTTCTACGTGATGCATCTTATAACCAAAGGTTTCACATCCAGGAAGAAAGAGGTCATCATCCCTCTCTACTCATCCCTCCTTAGACCAATCATCGAATATAATGCCCCATTTGGCATGTACCTGACCAGGCACCTACAACAGCTGGAGAGGTCACAGAAGTACCTCACAAAAAGATCCTAGGCCTTAAACTCATGTCCTACATGGACAGACTCAAGAAACTTCAGCTGTTTTCAGTCTCTTATCATCTACTTAGAGGTGATCTCTGCTTGACTTACAAAGTCAGCCCTACTTGAAATGTTACACATAAAGAAATCCCAATCCCCCCATGCCACACTCTCCAGAGATCACAACCTCATTACCACAATTAACAGAACATGCTGGAGGAACAGGTTAATTTCACAAAGACTGCCCATACTCTGGAATAAGCTTTCCATTCATGTCAAACAGAGCACCTCACTGGACCTCTTCAAGAGAAATTTTGATGAGTGGATGGGTAACAGAAAGTTCATGCCAGGGATCATTCCAGTTGCCCTACTGGATAGGGGCACTGTGAACTAACATCAGGTAGCACAGTGCCTGGGCAATTTTTTTGGGCTAGGCTTGTAAAGGCTCCAGGGCCATTAGCCTAGTACACACCTATGAACCTATGAATCTCCACTACTATAGTGCAATACATGCTAACAAGCTAACAGTGCTGCCACTATTAGCAACAGTACAGCAATACACACAACAGGGCTGAGATCAAAATCACAAACTACAATATTTCCTTAAATTGCTCAGCACTACTGACATAAAAATATTTGGCTTGCCATCTGCAGATGACGTACTGTGCTGTACTCTAGACAGTCTAGGAAGATGCAAGAGGTAAGAGCAACATCATCACAATTAACAGTAACACAGGGAATAATACATTTACCCCTGTATATTTGCATTAACGGTACTTTGAACAAGAATGTAGCTCACAATTCCAAACTAAGCTTATAACTGTAGCAGTCTTCAATCCCCCCCCCCAAAACAAGACATGTTGATACAGAATTATCTTATTCATTTCAATTGTTTTACTATATAACAGTATTCAATTGTTGAGATATCAAAGCTTACCTGGAAGGTTCTCCTGGGATGTGCTTGCTGTCTCAGAAGGTGTTGTGCCCACATCCAGGACATGCCATACTACACTGTCCTCGGAGATGTATGGATCTTTCAGTTTGGCATGGAACTTTTCATCGGGGGTTTAGTGGTGATTCCCTAGCAGGCCCTCCCCCAGTAACCATTTGATCATGGACCTCTTCAGCTGCTCGCCTCCTTGCAGATATTATCATGTCAGTGGCCCTGTGGTGCCCCTGTTCATATGTTATGTCATGGTCACCCACAGCATTAACATCATCAACTATCTGTTGCCATATTTGCATCCTACAGGCCATATCTCCCCATCCCTTTTCTAGGGGAAAAGCACCATGTTGCTGAGCAACATATCCTTGTTTGTGCCATAATAGTAACTCATCCTTGCTCCCCCCATAAAGAATAGGCAAATGACCCATTTTGCTAATAAAACCTCTTTGAAATGCTAAAAGTGCTATCAAAGAACCTGCCCCTGACACGGGTCTATATTAGAACATCGACTTTTTAAAACGTCGATTGTTCAAATATCGACCCCTATTCAGCGAATGCTAACAACATCGAACATGCAGAACAGCAAATTTTTTCCAAGGGAAAAAATTCACTGTTCCAACACATACACACAGCACAAACACACCAAACAAACAGCAATCCACACACATACACCTAAAATCCTACATCTAACCCTATACTAAACTGCACACACACTACTAGCTATCCACTTACCTTAACCCAAACCCTAACACTAAGGTCCGTCACTATCGCACACTCACCTCACCCGCGCCCTAACCCTAACTCACCCACCCCGCCCTAACCCTCACATCCACACAATCGCACACTTACCTGACCCAAGCCCTAACCCTAACTCACCTACCCTGCACCCTAACCCTCATGTCCACACAATCGCACACTTACCTGATCCCAACCCGTAACTTTCCACCACAGTGCTGAACATAGCGAAGCCACAGGAACTGCCAACCGAATTACTTCCGTAGGAAGAAATTCGGTGTTCCACAGCTTTGCTATTTTCAGCATTCGTTGAATAGGGGTCGATATTAGAACATTCAAAGTTGTGAAACTTTGATGTTCTAATATAGACCCCCTGACACATTTGTACAGCTTTATCACACAGCATTCCATTTTCATGTATTTTCAATCATGTGCACCTCTGAAATGGCTTGATATCAGTAAACTTCTAGCTAATGCATGCAGATAAAAGTTTAAAAGCCTCTTATTCATACTATTCTTAAATACATTCCAGCACAGGCAGTATGTAGATGTCAAAATGGGAGCATACCTGCTGAAGTTCAGTACTCCTCTATACAGAAACACCCTGAAGAAAAAGTGTTTTAGCAGTCTTCCAAACACATACAACTCTCCTCACCATCAGTTTGGCTGGCTACACATCTGCCTTTTTGTAATTGTGTAAATTATTAATAGATTGTTTCATAGATGCAAATTACAGCATAAGCAGCTGAGTTGTTTGCTAATCAACCAATTCAACACTGTGAATTTATTCAACAAGCTATAAAGCATCCATGAAGATTCCATGCTGCTTTTTGCTGTGGATGCCAAAACTTTTGGGGTACAGAGACAGAAAGTCTACACAGACAGAATGTTAGGGGCTGCTGCTGCTTTAATCCATGTGTATGTGCCAGAGGCTGAAGCCAATGCTATTGCTGCTGCCAAGGGGCCTAGGTCAAGTAAGAAAACAGTTTTCAGGCCACTTTTAGCTTATCACAACCTACATAATGTGGAAATTATAGAGCATTACAGGATGGACAGAGACACACTACAGGAATTCTACAACCTCTGCCACCCTCAACTCAGAGCCAGAGCCAACCGAGGGAACCTATCCCAGTGGAAACTAAGGTATGTGTAGCCCTTAGAATATTAGCAACAGGTACCTTTCAGAGACCAACAGGTGACATGCTGGGGGTGTCACAGACATCATTATCCTGGATCATCCACCAATTCCTGGATTCTATGCTCCAATATGTCAGTGACCACATATATTTTTCCCATAGTTCTGAGGAGAGGGCCAGAAATATACAACAGTTCTAAAAGGTAGCTCACTACCCTGCAGTGCTGGGTGCCACAGATTGCACTCATGTAGAAATGAAGGCATCACCTGGGAAACAGGGTAGGTTCTAAAGGAACAGAAAGGGCTACCACTCTATCAACTGCCATGTCATGTGTAATACCAAGGGGATCATTTTGAACATGTGTGCTGGCAACACTGGCAGTTACCATGACTCATATATCTGGCACACCTCCCAATTGTGAAAAACGAAGAAAAGGTGCTGAACAAAGCTTCCAAGACCAAACCGCTAAAGTGAAACACTGTGTTTAATGAATACAAGCACGTTCATTTTAACAACCATTGAAACTTCTTCAGCTACAATACACTCTATGAAAGCTCAACTTAAATAATAAAATAAAGAGTCATATGGCCCAGTATCAAACAAGCAGGTAGTGCATATTTAATGTTGTGTATCCCTGTTAATACAACAATAAACACACCAACATATTTTTCAATTGCATCAGATGTTTGCTAGAGGAATATCCCTTAGGGTAATCTACTGGGGGATGCATGCTATGCACTGGAACCGTAGCTGATGACAGCCATCAGAAATGCACACACACACACACACACACACACACACACACACACACACACACACACACACACACACACACACACACACACACACACACACACACACACACACACACACACACACACACACACTTGGAAGAACCACATAATGAGACACATGCTCAGACCAGATATGTCATACAGTGTGTGTTTGGCCTGCTGAAGTCACAGTTGTGGTGCCTAGATACATCTGGGGAAGTCATGCAGTACAATCCGCAGACATGTACAGAAATCTTCATAGTATGTGCCATTCTACACAACATAATCCTGAGGAAACAGCTGCAGCAGGATCAGCAAATGGAAGCAGCATACATCACACCACCAATGCCAGGATCACTACAGACAGGTAGATGAGGAGTTAGAGGGGGAACCACCAGCTGCTGTTGGTGTAGGCAGAGATAGGCGTGCTCAGTATGCCCTTGCATTGGCTAAGAGATAATACATAGCACATTCACTCACCATCTAGGGGCCTACAATCTTCTTCCTACTCACATGCATATAGTAACATTGATGCCAGGCAACTCACACAACCTTTACTTCCCCATGTATTGATAATGTACTACTTGCATCAGACAGAGTCAGCCCTGGACTAACACTGTGGCAACTGCTGCATTTACAAGGTACATCCTGAACCTGGAGGATATCGTTTAATAATATTATGGCATATCCTTGTATTTCATCACTTGTCATAGTAAGCAATTAAAAGGTGGGAGATTTGTACAAACATTACAGTAACATGTGACAGCAGAGACTTATTTCACTTATATGTGTCCATTAGTAAGTAGTTGGTCTCAGGCATCAAAGATTCACACAGTAATACCTCTCAAACATATTGATGATCACTGCATGCCCTCAGTTTAGCACCATATGTTTGTAGTGGACAATCATTGAAGAGAGAAGTTAAAAAGAAATTATACACATTGCAGTTTCTGACTTCACAACCTTCACAAGATGAAAAAACAGGCAGGATGCTAAACAAGAGAGTAACAAGAACAACATATCATTGTTTGTGCCATAACAGTAACTCATCTCTGCTTCCCCCTCAAAAGAACAGTTCATTCTTGTTTATGCCATACCAGTAACTCATCTTTTCTTGCCCCAAAAGAACAGTCTATGCTTGTATGTTCCATAACAGTAACTCACCTTTGCCAACCCCCAAAAAAAGTGCAGTCTATGCTTGTTTGTGCCATCCAACCTGCCCTTCATTTGTTGGCAAATGCATATCATATTATTGCCAGTTAATATCCTCACATATTTTAAGAAAAATGATATAGCATGGCTTACAGACTGCATGTTTCAGAGTCCTGGTCAGATAACTGATAAATGATCAGGAATTACAGAAAGGTAAGACAGAGCTGTATAGTTGCAAGCAATAATCACAACAGGTTGTGTGCTCACTAAGTGCACTACTTCCAAATATAATAATAAACACATTCATAGATTAGTACTAGGCTAACTGCCCTTGTGGGCCATTTTAAGGCTAGCCAATTACCCCATGTGAGACTCAAACCCTGCACCTTGTATCTGTAAGGTAAATATTAACCATTATGCCAACCTCCATCTGCTGGTTGATAGTTAGATATCCATGGACATTCTGTTGTAGTTGGTTGTTTGATAAATATTTTCATTTTTTTTTTGCTGCAAAGCTGTTTGTGTGGCAAAGATGGATAAGGCACCCATCCTATTTTCTGAAGGTGCAATGGAGTGAGAGTTGAAATCCAGACCTATGTAGATATCTCTTGTGTGTATTAACAATTTCTACTGTATATGTCATAGATTGCTTTTCCTCCTTTTGGCTATTTCTCCCTTTTTTATCTTTTTTATTTTCATTTTGTTTCTTTTCTTTTATACTAAATAATACTGAAAACCTGACAGAAAAAAAACATAATGTGCAAACAAATGAAGAGGAGGTTGGATGTTAATGAAACAGAACCTGTGAATTGTGCACTGCTTACTTGCATTTCCAACCATGACAGACCTACATGTAACACTTTGTAAGTGTAACCTGACATATCCACACGATAATGTAAGCAATAACAGTTGCCATCCCATAAACATAAACACTGAGGGAGTGCCTACACAATGTGAACATCCCTAAATGGATTCAACATTTTGGGATTCAGCAATTGCAAGGAGTTCAGACCTCATTTGCATCTTCACCATGCTGACAGCCCTGAATCTACACTGTTAGCAACCGTGTAGCTAGGGAAACGGAAGGGAAGACGAACACTGAACATAAAAAGGAGGGTATTACATTTAAAAAAAAAGTTCCTATTTTGGGCCTTTGTCCTCTGTTTATTTGAAGCTTATCCAGATAGCTTAATCTAGCATAACTCTCAACTGTACAGATTTTTTGCAGAATGTCCAGTTTTTGCCTCATATTTTTAGTCTGTTCCTAATTTTTTTTTGATAAATTGCAGGGATGATCTAAAGAATAAAATCTCTAAATAATGACATGGCATTTGAGTTTCAGACTTCATAACCTTCAGAAAATGCATGCTAACACAAATCATGTTATTCTAGAGCTTTTCTAAGTTAATAAGAGCAATATTTAAAATGTGTCCTTATTTCACCCAGATTCTTGTGCTAAGAGGCTGAGAGGTATGTGTAAGTGGTCGGGAAGTACACAATGCTTTTAACTGCTGCTGCTGTTGTCGGCAAACCTGTTGTTCTATAAATTTTCTAAGTTTGTAAGAGCAGCATTGAAAAAGTGTCCCCATTTCTAGCCCTTTACCCCCATTATTTATGGCTTTGTCCAGATGTCTTGCCCTTAGAGGTTGAGAAGTATGGTCTGCATTACTGTACTATTCATTTGGGGGTGGCGCAGCAAAGCTGCATTTCTATTTTTAACATACGCCCTGTTACTTTAACAACTTTCTAAGTTAATATGAGCAATATTTAAAATCTGTCCCTATTTTTGGTTCTTTGTCCCCCCCATTATTGATGGCTTTGTCCAGATTTCCTACTCTAAAAGGTTGAGAGGTTTGATATGTAGACTCCTTTCCATGGCTGTATTTGAAAAGTTTTTGGATACAGATGGAACACCAGCATGGAGTCTACATGGTTGCTTCTGAACTTGTTGAATTGCTCCACTGTGTTTCCTGCATTCATTAGCATGCTACTTGGCTGCTTATGCAGCTGATTTGCATGCCAATGTGTTTAACTATTTTCCGCAGGGGTGAGTGCATCTAAACAGTGTTTACTGAAGCCAAACCTGCCATGAAGAGAACACAGTTAAAAACAATGTGTGGGCTTTATTGAATTCCCCCTTACACATTTTTGCAAACAGCTAGAATCTGTCTGCAGTTTTGTTGCATTTCCTTCTAAGTAAATGTTTCCACACATTTCCCTTTGTTTATTATAGTGGATTAGTGCCTGTTTGTTCATTAATGTTTTCCTCTCATTTCCCAACACTAAAAGAATGTTATATCAGTCATGAAATGCTTTCCATGGAACAAGGTTGTTCTTAGCTCTGCTGGCAAAAGATTTGGTGTTTCAAAATTCCCTATGAACCAAGAAACAAAGGCCTTTGACAGCCTGAGGATTTGTTGAATAACTGTCAAGGCAATCAGACCTTTCCTTAATGAGAAGATAAAGTTTTAGAGAGATTTTTCCACTTACAACAACGATACAGTTGTTATACAAACAATTAACAGTGACTGATTTTTCTAATGTGTTTATATGTATAAAAACAAGTTAATCACTGAAACAGTATTTAATTGTGTTATTTTATGGTGCAATTCAATGATCCTATCGGACGTAAAGGTAGAAACCTTGTTTGTGAAGGAGGATCTGTTCTGAATTTGCACATTGATTTATTTTTTATGCATGGAAAATGCAGTATGACATTTATGTAGAAAAGATTTTATATCCAAGTCATAAAACAGTCTAACTAGACAGGTTTTCTTGCTGGTGCAGTCTATCTATAATTACATTTTTGTGATCTCTACAGTTTATATGTATATCTATAACTTACTTGTGTGTGTGTGTGTGTGTGTGTGTGTGTGTGTTTATAATCTGTAAGTGACAGTGTGCACATTCTGACTAATTCAAAGGCATTAAGTGATCATAAAATACATACACCACATACCACGTGTGTGTGTGTGTGTGTGTGTGTGTGTGTGTGTGTGTGTGTGTGTGTGTGTGTGTGTGTGTGTGTGTGTGCACGTGCGTATGTAAGTATTTGCTTTCACTTCGTTGACTGGATTAGTTTCACTAAGCCAATGGCCTCTTTCCAAAAGAGACCTAATGTGCTATTCATAATAACTATATATATATATATATATATATATATATATATATATATATAGTTACAGTTCAAAATATTGACAGTTCAGAATGCAGAATGCAGACACAGGTAAGTGGGTTGTTATTATGAGAGAAAGTATGCTTCTGCGAGTGTTGGCACTTTAGGGTTTGGAGTAAGGGTTAAGTAAGACCAAACAAATAGTGCCTTCCAAACCATATCCTGGAGGTAAATCCCCTTCCCATGGTTGGAGAACCAACTCAAAAAACCTCTGTGAAAAACTTCACTAATCCACTGCATTATCCAAGCAGTGCTCATTTGCCTGTAAAGTAGTATTTACAAATAGAGATGTCTTCAGACAAGAAACAGCTTTGAGAGCCTACTTTCATTTTTAACCACCTTTCTGATGTGTGATATGGCAAAGGATGTTTCCACCACTCTATTCTTTTGGAGAAAGTGGTACTTCAGCAGGGACACTTCTACTTTTTTTCCTGTAAGCCATGAGTTTTTCGACTGGTGAGATTTTTCCCAGAGGTTTTTCTAAGGGTTAAGTAAGGGGCTAACTTTAGTGCTGTGCATATTTGTTGGTGCATGTTTGAGTGTCTGAGCCTGTCTTGTATAGCAATAGTGTTATGGAATGGGTTTTTCTAATGTGAGATGCAGCGTTAGGTTTAATAGCAGCAGCAGTGTTAGGATTAGCATACATTAAGAAAGTGGGTAGGGGTGTGAAGGTATGCCGTACTGTGTAGAGGATTCTATATGCAATGTATGCTAATGTATGCTGCAGTGGGGTTTGTGTTACAGACAAACATAATCACAGATCTAAGAAGTTCCAGTCATCTGAGGATCAAAAACTGCTGACAATTGAACTGTTTTGCAACCTAAAAGAAGATGTGTCATGACAGGTTATCATTACATTTTTGTTTTTTAACCCAGACAGATGAGTATTCAGAAGTTAACATGAATACCATATTAAGTTAAATCATTACCTTTTTGATACTTGTCTTATCTGTAATGACCTCTTCCATGTGGAAAACCAATGGTTTACTACAACTTTTTTGCAGATGAAGCAGTTTTAATAAAGCCTAATATAAGCCTATGAGGACAGTGTAATGACCTTTCTGATCATTAAAATAAAGGGAATAAATGGCTTACTACTGTTTCCTGCACATAAAGAAACTATCCTGTGGAAAACATTTCTGCCGATGCTATTAGATTTGGTAGATTATGAAATTTTAGAACAGACTGCTTAGGGTGGAGAAGATGCTGTCTGACTTTCATCAAACCACTGTTGTAGTAAGCTTAGTGGCTAGTCAGTGTAAGAGATACACAGAAGTCTATCTCCATGCAAATAAAATCACTTATAATTTATTTAACATTACAACTGAGGTTTATTAATCCTTTGTGATTGCTGTAATGTGATTTATGTGTTTAAGGGTCTCTCTAACATAGAACTGATTACTGCACTCACAAGTTTACAGGTAAGTTACTATGTATAGGGCCAAAGGTCATAAAGAAACATATACTACAAGAATTTTGGATCATGAACATATTTGTTCACCCATGCATCTAACATCAAAACTCCTTTTTTTTTTAAACGCTTAAGATATTAGCAGATTTATGAACATGCAATAAAAGCCTATTCCAGTTTTAGGGAATACAGTTAGTCACAAACAATTTTCTGTGTTCTCTTCTTTGCCTTGCAATATAATAATTAATATTCTCATGTCTGTGTGACTCCTTCCCATCATATAAGTAAAAGGAAAAAGGTCCTTTAATTCTTCATTGTTAAAACCTTTGTAAGCTAGTAAAATAATGCCTCAAATAATGATAACTTAAAGAGAAGAAATCAACTTGCTTACAACTATCTATGGTAAATTTAATACTGATTTAATTCTCTTAGTGAATTTTCTCTAACCACCCCCCCCCAAGCCTTTTAAGTTGATCAAAAGTGTCGATACAGAAAGGACCAATGTATTTTATTAAAAGTCTTCTATTTACTTTATACAAAGTAACCATGCACTTGACTTCTGTTGAGGTGTTATTTCTTAGTAAAGACTTCACGTGCCACATTGCTCAGTTCACAACATCTACATGTCTAGAAAATGACAATATTTGTTACTTGGTTCACTTTCCTGCTAAAAGAAGAGAAGCCTGTGGGCTCTATTCCCACCGCAGGTGCTTGGATTAATTCCCAGTACTAACTCTGCAGTACAGCATTGGGAGTATATTCAATCCTGAGTGTGTTGTCATTCATATGAGACATTAAACGGAGGTGTTGGTAGCTTAGGTGGATGTAAACAATCCTGTAACACTTATTTAAAAAAAGAGTAGGGATTGCTTTATTTATATGGTTCCTTATTTATACTTCTTTACATTATTTACACAGTCATCCTCATAACATATATCATTTCTTTCCATTTTTGTCTTAACATAAAATCTACACAGTTTTATCATTTAAAAAATAGAAAAAAAAATCAGGGGAGCATTTATAAAGGTATTGCAACATGAACACCTTCTTGTACATGATACAGTAATGTGTTTGTAGTCAGGAATGGTCCTAACATGGTGCTGCACAGTGATGCAGTGCTCCACAGTACTCTATCATGTAGATGTGAAGCATCTCGTAAGGCTGGTTCTGCAGCCATGCTTAATGCTAATGAGGCAGTCTTGAGGAGAGGTATATGCTAATTAGCCATGTGCTCTGTCCTCAGGAACCTCCTCCAGGCTGGCATCTACATGCCGAGTGATTCAAGAAATCATGCGGTCATGTAGATTAGCATAGCCAGCTCCACCATGTCACAGTAGAAAACACAGCTAAAAGGCAGTGTTCAACTACTTAATAGGACCATATTATGGAGATCAGGGTGGGGAGCCATGAGATACTATTGATTACTCTACATTAATTTGCCATAATAGCACAAACTTCAGTTTGGAGATCAGGGATGAGGGAAACAGTAGACACCAGTAATTAGTCTATACTGAAGTTCCATAATGGCACCAACTTCAGTAGGGGATTGGTGGTTGGGAAAAGCACTAGACACCAGGGATAATGCTGCATTGAAGTGGCATAATAGCAATGACTTCAGTACGAGAATTGGGGAGGGGGGCACTAGACACCAAGGATTACGCTACACTAAAGTGCCATAACAGCACCAACTTCTTTATGGGACTTGGGAGAGGAGGGAAACACTAGACAAAAGAGCTTGCTCTACATTGAAGTGCAATAAGAGCACCAACTTCAGTTTGGGGATCAGGATGGGGGGACATTATACACCACAGATTACTCAACATTCAAGTGCAGTAATGGCACCAATTTCAGTAATGGGATTGGGAGGTAAGTGGAGAAAGTAAAAACCAGGGTTTACTCTACACTGAAGTCCCATAACAGCATTGGCAACAGTATGGAGGATTGGGGAGTTGAGGGAAACACTGACCACCAGGGAAACTACAATGGTGCCATATCAGCACTTATATTATTATGGACATTGGGAATGTGGAGGGCACTACACTCCAGAGATTATTCTAATCTTGAGTGACATAATGACACCTAATGTGGGTGGGTTGGGGGGAACCCTAGACACCAGAGCAATTAGACATCAGCTGTAATGGTACTAAACTATTACAGGGATCAGGGAATGGGGGAGCTACAGGAGAGAAAACTAGTCAAGGACAGTTATGGGGACTTTGGTGTGTGTGTGTGTGTGTGTGTGTGTGTGTGTGTGTGTGTGTGTGTGTGTGTGTGTGTGTGTGTGTGTGTGTGTGTGCGTGTGTGCGTGTGTGTGCGTGTGTGTGTGTGTGTGTGTGTGTGTGTGTGTGTGTGTGTGTGTGTGTGTGTGTGTGTGTGTGTGAGAATGACTGGGAGAATACCAATGCTACACAAGCAGCAGTTTAGTACACTAATGTGAATATCAACCATGATCTGCATGTTGCAATAGTTACTGCAGTTCAGAGACATTCAAATTAGTTGATAATAATGTGTTTCCTAATTATGGCTTACATGTTTCTGAATTGCTAAATACTGCATGCTGAGAGCAGGGCGTTTTTAGTGCAAGCTGTATAGCTCAAGCTTAGCCCCTTAATGAATTTCCAGGTAGATTTCTTTAAGTCAGTAACCTTAACTACTTTTTGAAATGTCTTTATCTATTCCCCCACCCAGCCTTCCGCAACCTTCTTATTTCATTTAGCAAATATTCATAATCTCTATTTGTTTTATATAGTAATCATTCATGTCTTCTATTCCATAATCTCCAGACTGCTATGAACAATATTTTGGCCAATTTTCACATTTTTTCTTTCTCTTATTTTCCATATAATATCTATCATTGTAGCTTTAAATCATTCCCATTTATATTTCTTTTTAAAATTTCTCCATAAACGTTCATTTTTTTTGTTGCATTCTAAAAGCAATAATTTCTTGTTTCTTTCTCATTACAAGTTTCACATTTTCTTTCTTCCGATACTTCATATTCCATATTACTTTTAACTCTCAACTTATTAAAGAAAGTTCTCCCCAGGAAATCCCCCATTTCAATAAAATGCTAACCTTTTCTTTCTATCCTTTATAATATTATATCTTCTTTTAATTCTTTCCAGGGATATGCCATATAGTATTTTTAAATAATATTGCTATACCACAATTTCCTGTTTTTACGAATCTCATTAATTTCACTTTCTATTATTTTATTTTATTTTCATATTATTTTCATTCCATCTTTTCTTATTCCCTGCTTCTTTTCCCTCCTCCATATTCTCTTACTTCTTTATACCTTGCATATAACATTTTCCTCATCTTTTGCAACTCATGCTCCCTTTCTCCTTTTTTATTACCCAGACAATGCACAGATACTAAGTGCAGCATTAGATTTTTTAAGACTCCAACTTGTCCACTCTTTTCAATGGATTCCACCTTGAACTCCAAACAAAATTAAAAAAATATATATATGGAACATCTCTCTGCTTTTTAGAAGGAAATGTGTACACCCCCCAACATATGCTGATTTTCCCAATATGTTTATATTTAACAAATGCATTTTTGTTAAATGATAGATTAAAACTTCTTCACCATAATAGTATTTATTTTATTTCTTCCAATATTATTTTCCACTGTTCTAGTATAGTTTCATACTCTCCAGATTTCATTCCTAATACACCTATTTCCTTCCTAATGTAATATATTTCACTTTTATCTAAGTTTCACCAAATCCTTTGCTTTTTGCCCCATTTAACTATAACCCAGCCTTCTTTAATAATTATTTAATTTGTACCACCACTTCACTTATCCATATTTTATTTTTGCAACAGTCACTAACTCAATTGCATATGACAGACAAATTATTATAACTGATTTCCCATCTCCCATTTCACACATACATTTCTGAATTATTGCATCATTACCAGTACATGTTTAACTCTTCTGCGAATTTTTGTCTTTCTTTCCATCCATCCATTTATCAAAACTTTCGCACATGACATTTCATAGCATATTTTATAACATTCTAAATTTTTCTTGTCTCCCATATATTTCTAGAATTTTCTATATTACTTCATGACTAACCTTGCCAAAAACAGATTTCACTCGACTTACTTAATTATTTTCTTTCAAAATCACATATGTTACTTCTTTTACTATTATTATAATTTTCTTCACCTCTCTCCCTTTGATTCTGAAAATCCCATTTCCTATAACTTCTTCCAAACCCTTCTTTATCATTTTTGAATTGCCTTCATAAAGATTTTATAATCTGTATTTCCCTGTGTTATCAGTCCCTAATTTTTTATATTTTAATTTCATCTTTTTCCATAAAGCCTAGTACCAACCTATGAACCTATCCTTGATGACTGGATGGGAGAAAGGAAATTCACCCCGGGGATCACGTCAGTCGCAATGCTAGACAGGGGTCCAGGGAAGTAAATAGTGTGGGAAGAAATATCCAGGGAATTGTTATGGCTAGGCTTGTATAGGCCCCAGGGCTGATAGCCTAGTACCAACCTATGAACCTATGAACCTATATAAACATAATTACTCCACCACAAATCTCTTCATCTGTTATGCTTTTCTCTATCCATTCATTTAGCATTTTACAGAATATTAATTTTGCTTTTGCAATATTCATAAACTAATTATCTATTCCTGTTGGTGTTGCTTCTCTTTCTTCTTTTATTGTTTCTTCCATTTCTCTCATAGTAAACTATTGTTCTAGAGAATTTTTTACATTTTGATTTTTTACAGTCCACACTTCATCTTGTACTGCTCTCTTTCATACTTTCTACAAACAAACTTTTCCATAATTTCCATTATTTCTTTCTGCTTATATCTAACACTTAATTTATTTTCAAGTATTACATCCATTCTTCTTTCTCTTATTTTACTTCTTTAAATACTCCTTTGCAGATGTTATAACATGAATAGCTTGCTATCTAGGCAAGCAAAACATAGTATTGAGAAGGCTGTTGTGTTCCCCACTCTGAATTATGCTCTCCCCATCATTGGTGCCACTTCTACTCATAACTCCCAAAAGCTGCAGATTTTACAAATTAAAAACTGTATATTCATGATCAGTGCACAGTCTGTAGTACCTCTGTTGCTCACATTGGTGAAGCTGGCTGCTTATCAATACCTCATTCTAAAACTTTACATTCATCATTCTGCTTTACAGAGTAATAAATACAGATCATTGCTATATATTCAAGTACTTTATATCAATGAAATACTGTCCCTGGCAATTAACATCGGGAGACTGTCATATGAGTTCTCTGGTAGTATCATATTATACTCTAATCCAGTCTGTAATGGCTTACTCAATATATAGTGCACAACATTGGATCCTTCACAATAGTGACCTGATGTCTATAATTACTGTTACCTTCTTTTTTTACCTAAAACTCTTGCTTCAAAGAAACAGCAAAATATGCCTGCCTAGGTTCATTTAACTAAAGAGGGCAAATTGTGACTTACTGTGATTATGCAAGTTATGTTATCAGAACCACTCAAACACTGTTATGGTCATTTTAGGTAGTATTATACATGCATACTTTCTTTGTCATGCCTAATTTTATATGTGTGCTTATTTTCATTCTATTTCTAACAAGGTCATGACAGGAAAAGGGCACCAGTGGTCCCATTTTTGTTTATCTATAAATAAATGATGTTAGACAATTTAACTATAAAGGTGTTAGCTGTTTCCAATGTTCTACAGTATTGGAATTTACATCAATGCACTTCATGAATATGTTTCATGTTTTCACTCCAATTCTACATCCTACAGAAGATAAGAGGCTAATCCACTTGACTTTCAAATATATCTGAAATTAAATATCTTTATGAATTAATCCATAAAGATGTTATTCCACAGTTTTGAATGGAGCCAGAGAAGAGGTTATAGCTCCTGTAGGAAGAGTTGAATGGTTTTATGGTTTCCAGCAGCTGCGCCTCATCTCAGCAAAGCTCTATTTGTGAGTATGGTAACACATAGGTGTTAAAATCCTGTCAGCTTCTAATGATGGAGGACAGTGTGGGAAAGAGAGGATGACAAGATGTGTGTGATGTCATTCTGTACAGAAATAATGTTTTAATACTAAAAGAGACTGAAGTCTCAGGAACATTCTGCATTCGGTCTTCGATCTGACAACAAGCACCAGTCACCCGCATTATCTTGCCTTGTGCTATTCAGTAGGTCGGAAGAGTAATTCTTTTAGTCAATCAGGAATGGATAGTGAGATTAGCTAAATACTATTTTTATAACTGTGTCAAACTTTCCATCTGTGTTATTTTTAATATTTCCTGTGGCTGAAACTCTGGTGTTTACTGTAAACAGATATTTAGTATTTTCTTCTTATTTTATTATTTATTAGTAAACATATTTAAACTTTTCATTGTGGCTAGTCCTTTATAGAAAATATGTAAGCTTTGAGAGTATTTGCACATATTTATTTGGTGATAACTCTGGCCACTCCTGAAAGCCTGGCTGTTTGGTCAACATTGCAATTTGTATTAATATTAATTTCACTCAGTATAATTGGATACCATTTTAAGAGCTTTATAGTAATTGACTGGTAGCAGTGAATCTGCCTTATAGTATAGGCAAAGTTGGTAGAGCAGGTAATCTGTTCCAGCATTTCTCAGGTGTGCTTGTGTGAAAATTAAATCTCAAAGAGTGTATGTGTCAGCTACTTGGTCAAGGACACAAAGCACTGGTTTCACAGAGATAATGGTGGAGGACTTGGCTTGGGCACTTGACTGAGGACTTAACTCTCAAGCTGTGCCAGTGGGGAGTTTACTGGGGACCCGGTGGGAGATGGATAGGGAAATCCAAACCCAAGGCTGACTGTGTCCTCTTTGTGCTCTTAAGTGAAATTGTACTTGATGCAGAGAGGTCTGCATCTGGAAATACTGAGTGCATCCATTTGCATTGTAAATGAACATCCCTGTCCAGTCTCAGTGGTGAGATTTCAGATTCCTTGATTACTAGCTCAGAGTGGGGATGTCACAGGGATAGTCATATCCAATATTAGGGTCTAATGCAGGGGATTAACTTAATTTATAATAACAATAAGGTATGGACAGTATGGGCTGTTGATGTTAGGGCTTCTGGATCATCTGGTCAGTATAACAGAGTAGCTGGTGAAATAGAAGATTGGGTTCATCACCAGAAATAAGTGCATATACTCTGAGAATAAGAACCATAAGAGGGTCTTCTTTATATGGACAGCATTTGAGAATATTAATCCCTTCATGTATAAATTATTATTCTATTTAACATTTGTTTACCAGGAAAGTCTGACTGGGACACAGTCCATTTTCAGCAGAGGCCCAGGGAGAAATGCTCCAGATGCATATCTTTGGAAAATGGAAGGAAACCAGAGTACTTGTAGAAAACCCACACAAATGCAGGGAGGACATGCAGACTTTGCAGAGAAGGCACGCCAGCCAGGAATCGAACTGGAGAACCTCTTGCTGTGAGGTGACAATTTTAGCCATCACTGCACTTCCCAGAATATGTGCAACCTCTATGATTGGACTGAACAGAATGTTAAAGTATAACACAGGATCCAGTAAGGTTATACTTACATTGTATATGGTATTGGTGAGGCCTTAATTGTAGTACTTAATGTTTTATTTTTCTGAAATATTTACTGAAAAGAGTTGTATGACTAAAGTCCCAGTTTTTGTTTTTATCTACAGCCATATGTGTGATGTCAAAAGATGGAAAATGTTGAAATTGCATCATGTGGGGAGTGTGCCCCTCATGTCCTTGTTGCTTATCCCTCTATATAAATATATAGATAGATACAGATGTACGTATAAACTCCAATATCACTATATTTTGTGGAAAAGAAAAATTCTGTGATATTCTAGTCTCAATCTTACAATGAAAAACCCAAAAATAAAACATCAGTGATTGCACAGAAGAGGGTAAATCATTAGTCCACTGACTGCAATCTTAGCTCCCTAAGAATTAACTTTATAAAATAATTAATGCAGATGATGACACACTGTAAAAGATGTCTGTCCTGAGCACACATGGCTTGCAAATAAGTACAAGATAAGAGATATGATATGCACTGACATGACTCTGAGGGACAAGATTGCTAGAGATCACCATACAGAGAAGGACAGGGGATGAAACAAGCTCAATTAGTCATGGGCACCATAAGAAAAGGGACAGAGCAGACATGAGTTCAGATAATGGATACTACTTTCACTCAGAAGAGGTACATATTTACAGAGATGGCGGTTGATCTGTGTAACATATTGCACATGGACAATGATGTTCCATGAAGTGGTTAAGATGGTATGGTACAACAGAAAGACATGTCAGGGCTTTGGCTGAAGCTTGATATCAGCACTTTGGCTTAATGTATAATCAACTAGACTTAATGAGATGATTCCTGCCTTAATTTGGCTTTGATATAAATTTTCATGTATGACACAATCATCTTTGAACAGTTTCTTATTTTGTAGTTTTACAGCTGACATAGTACTTCACAAAAGGTAAACCATATAGAAGCCGATATCAAGGGCAAATAAATAAGACGTTGATGTTACACCTACTTTAAATTCCATCATCTACTGTTAGGAGAATTGTTCCCTTTTGTACTGCATCATTGCATCAGAAGTATCCAATTTAAGACCAGCTCTACTAATGAACAGAAAAACTACACACCTTTGTTACCTGTGTTAGGCAGGTAAAGAATAAATCCCCCACTAAATCCATCCATTTTAAATGAAAGACTGAAAATAATAAAAGTGGCACATACCTGAGGTTTAATAGGAAGAACAGATAATTCCATCAATGGGCGTCCTTTTTAAGCAGAAAATATTAATGCATTCAAAGAAAAGTGAACTGAATAAGTAAACTTGTATATTTGGTCCCCCAAATCCACAAATGGCAACAATGGGTATTTATCTGAATTATGCTGAATTTAATGCATAGCCAAATATGTCATTAAGGCCTTCAGATGCAATCACTTCCAGCAATGATGTCATGATTTATGATTTCTAGAAGGTGAAGATAAACATTATTGCAAACTTGAAGAATAGGTGGGCATTTTATGGTGACTGATTGTAGGTCTATTGACTGCAGTGTACAACTATCCAACAGGACAAATACCTAGTTTTCTGGCTAGATGTAGATATTCATTTCTAGTATTTTGGAAACCTTTACCCGAGACTCTGTTTCATCTGCCTCCATTTCACAAAATTACCACAATTAGTCCAAGTTATTCCCGCTATCGCCAAAACCTTGTCTGAATAATTCAGAGCACTTTAAATTGGTTAGGACTTTAAATCATTTGGTTAAATTCACTGTATAAAAATGTGTGGATCAAATGGAAGTATTTCCTGAGAATTTATACATTTTATAGCATATTTAAATATTCTGCCATACTTCATGTTCAGGCATTTTTAAAGAATTAGAACCAGCAGTTTGTACATGCATTTTATAGCCCTAATCTACTGTTCATATTCACACCATTATAAATACTTTTTGAGCAACTGATACTTAATTTAATATTGGTGGTAACTATGTAATTAGCATTAAGGGCCAGGATTCACAAAACTGCTGAGCAAAGCACTCTATCTAATTTCATATGTGTAGTTTATAAATGCACTGTCCACAATCATAACAATGGGATTATGCATAGTACAAGAAGGTAGAAGGCTTTTATGGCTTATTCTGCTAACCCAGCAGCTGTAGAACATCAGGTTATTAAGCACGGTGCTGCATTACTGACTTCCTACAACGGATTAACAATAATGATGGTCACACTGTGATTTGATTAGATGTATGCCATAGCAACTTGACACATAGCTCCTCAGTGGTGGTTACATCAGCAATGTGGCTTGTATCTCATTTTGGATTTCATCCCCTTCTCCCCTGCAATATAAACTTGCTACAGAAGGCTGAATGTGTTATAAAGAGCTTTAATTTTTTGCCCCTCACTCTACTGTACTTTCCCATTCTGTAGAATATTCAGTTGCAAAGGTATATATATCATCTCTATAACATACATATTCAAAGACAGCTAAGCAATGGAGCTCATGAACCACACTCAGAATACCAGATTACTCAGTTTGTAGCTACAGAAAATGTGATATGCTGCCTGTGCTCTTCCTAATTATACTCAATAAATCACAGAGAGTTTTGATTAATATCTAACCATTTATAATTCAACAAAAGGAGCCTGTATAATACAGGATTTGAGCCACCTATTCTCTTCTGAACATTTTAAATGATGCATTCAACATAAATTTAATAAAAGCCTCTTTAAAACAATTATATTTTAGGATCTAAGAAATTATGCTACTAAATTCAAGTTTTTATTGGGTGTAAAATCATATCACTGAGGCACAAGTATAAACTGAATGTTATCTGTTATAATATTATTTGTCAATAATTTTATATCTTCTATGTAATAATGAAATGGGATAATAATTTAAGTGAGAAGCAGGATCTTCATCATATTTTTGATAAATACGAATTTTTTCAAATTAGAATGTTTTGGTGGAGCCCAACTATTAATCACAAATAAATATAGTACCTTACCTAAGGACTTTATGATTTTACTTTGAGTACTGTTTTTTTTTTCAAAGATCTTTTCTTTAATTGTGTGCTAATTCTTACCTTTGCTTATTCTTTAAGATTATATATATTAACGTCTTGTTCTCTGATTTTGTAGCAAAACTGTGTTCACTATGATTTGGTTTTGTTTGTGAGTAAATATTAAAATAATATTTAACATTTATCATGCATACCACACTGTGTTTTTGCTAGAGTAACAGAAAAGTAAATACATTTCATTTAAATGTTGCTTTTTTTTTTTCCTTTATTAATTTGTAAAGTAAAATATTCTCTGGTGTATAATAGTTGAGTTGCTTGTTCCTTTGCTGCAATGTCCTTCACTACTGTTTAACCATGATTCAAGATATTGGCCATAAATATCCATAAGCAATCTGTGGATTCTTAAAAAAGAGTTCATTTGGTCTGACTTTGTTTTCATATTTTGTTTAAATTAATAGTGTTTTTCTGAGTAACTAAGCATTAAAAACTGTCATATAATCTGAGCCATATGCAAAAGGTTAATTTTCAGTATGCTCCTAATAGAATTATAAAGTTATTTACCGTTATTAGCAATAATGGATCTGTAAATAGTTTATCAGAGGGAATCCATCCTTTTTGTAGTTTTCCTTCTTTAATCATAGCTTCTGTATATACAGATGCATGGGCAGACCATGGGTAATATTGAGTGCTAAAGGAACTTATGCAGCTTTACCCTAGAGATCAGAAACACAAATATCATGATGTATGCATTACCTATTCCAGCTTTACTCTATTATATTATGGTTCATACGTTCATAGGTAGGTACTAGGCTATCGGCCCAAGGGCCTACGTAAGCCCAGCCAGCAAGGTTCCATAGCTTACGCCACCCAAGAAAGTTATTTTCCTGAGCCACTGTCCAGCAGAGACACAGAAGTGATCCCCGGGGTGTATTTCCTATTTCCCATCCACTCATCAAGATTTTTCTTGAAGAGTGCTAATGAAGAACTTTGCTTGACATAGATGGGTAGCTTGTTCCAGAGTATAGGAAGTCTCTGGGACAGGAATCTATCCCTCCAGCATGTCCTGTTTATTGTGGTGACAAGGTTAAGGTCCCTAGAGCGTGTAGCTCAGAGGGATTGGGATTTCTTTAGGTGTAGCATGTCCAACAGCTCTGGGTTTGACATAGCTTTATATGTTAGGCAGAGATCACCTCGGAGTAGGCGATATGCTACGGAGTAAAGCTGGAGTTTTTTGAGGCGGTCAGTGTAGGGCATTTGTTTGAGGCCAGTAATCCTCTTTGTGAGGTACTTCTGTGGCCTTTCCAGCTGCTGCAGATGTCTTGTGAGGTACATTCCAAAAGGGGTGTTGTACTCTATAATGGGTCTAATAATAATGTTAATAATTATTTGATGAAACCATTAAAAATAAACTGTGGTTTCCAGTGTAATTAATTTGTGGTTGCAGTATGTATCTCTTCTCATTTACAATTACAATAAAATCCACGTCTGCCACAGTTTTATGTCTTAGGTACAACAGTGCTTTCATCTTTGTTTTTGCCCCTTATTTCCCCTCAACCATCATGCCTCTCTCCCTTATTAGTTCATGAATTTCTCAGTACTCTAGCCATGCTAGGACAAAAGAAGAATGAAATAAGAGTTTAGAATCATATGTATATATATATATAAAATCCATACAGTAGTTAGGAGATTAAACAGTCCCACTGACCTAAAATAAAGTGCAAGCCAGCTATGCTGGACCAGGTTGCATACCCATACTCTCCAGCTTGAGTGCTTACACATTCCACACGAGTTTCATACTGCCTGAGCCACAAAATTCAGAAGATGCAGTGTCTCGTGTTCCACAGGACAACCCCTGGTGGCAGGAGTCCACCCGCACCCACCCCGTACGATGGGTGTGCCTGTGCTTGCTGCTGACACCCATCTACCTTTGAGTGGCTCCTCCAACACCTGGGCAATAAGAGCAAAGTCTTCCAGGGTGTGGTCAGTGCTCAGTCCCTCTATGACATAGATCCACTAAGTCTAAAATATTGTGATATTCCACCACTGGCCCAGTAATCAAGGAGCCTCAATCTTCACCACTAGTACCAGTGGAGGATGTACATTGGGAGGATGACAAGTACACACACACTATTTCCAGATGCAGCTGTCTGCATCAAGTGCAATTTCCCTTAAGAGCACACAGAGAGCACAGTCAGTCCAGGGCTGGTTTCTCCCTCTTTCTCCAGATCCCCAATAAGACTCCCCACTGGCACAGCTATAGAGTTGAAATCTCAGCTGAGTGACCAAGCCAAGACTTCCAACACTCTCTCTGTCCACCCAGTGCTTCATGTCTCTGCCCAAGTAGCTGACACACAAACACTCTTGGAGATTTGTTTTATACACACACACACACACACACACACACACCTGGGGAAGGCTGACACAGGTTTACCAACTATGCCCCCTTCTGCCCAGACTATAAGGTAGTGATTACTGCCACCAGCCAACTCTTTATCAGCTACTTTAAGGCCCTTAACAAAGGGTGTCCAATCTTACTGTGTACTGCTATCAATACAAATGGTAGTTTGACCAAGAGCGAGGCTATATTAGGAGTGGCCCTCTGTGTCACCAAGTAAATATGCAAGTAGAGTCAGAATTTAAATATGTCTCACAAAGATGAGCCACAATGAAATGTTTACATATATTTAATAATAAATAATAAAAGAACAAGATAATGTTAAATATATATGCACAGTGATATCAGTTCAAAATCACAGGAAATATTTAAAACAACATTGCAGGACAGTCTCAAATAAATAAAGAAAAATATCTAAGCTAAGCTTTGCTATATTCATGACTGAATCTAAGAGAATTATACTGTTCCCTTGTATACTTAATTAGAGTAGTAAGACAGATGTGGTGAGTGACTCCTCTAGCTGATGTTGTCAGGTCAAAGACAAAATACAGAATACTGTCTCACACTAAGAGACTTCCCAAATTAATATCTCAAAGATTACTGCTGGGATAGCTTGCAGAATGACATCATTTCTTGTCATCTGAGTCTATCCCGGGTGAAAAACAACCATTGATACAACTGGTAGCATTTAGCATCTACCTGTGAAAATACATAAACAAGGCTTTTCTTAGATCTAAGGCAGATCCTGGAAGTCATAAAACAATAAAAACACTTCCAAGACAATACAGTGAACCCCTAGTTCTACACATTCTGTCTGTTACTGCACTGAGACTGAAAGTTAACATCTTTTTATTACATGGCCATAAAGTAATTTAATTTCAGCTATTTTTCTGAAGTTAACCTCTGGTGTTCCAGTTTACATTGTTCAAATATATACATTTAAACAGTTACAATAGTGTATATACATTTCTGTTCTTTTCCATTAGGGTACACTGTGGATACATCTTTAAGCTCAATACTTTACAAACCCTTTTCAGCACATGTGTCTGTACAAACCATCTTATATGAATCATGTCGATATTCATAAATGACATATAACTATTTACAAAATTCCAGATAGCTGGGTGGGCAGTATCACCTTTCATGACAAGCATATATTGTACAGTTCACAAAAATATTAAGTAGAATGTGAAAGGTGAATAAGCAGAAAGGCAATTTTATGGTGAGTCTTTTACTTGTATTTTAAATGGTATTCTTTACTCTCCAGTCCTCTGTGTACTTTCTTAACATTTACATTTTGATAACATTATTAACAATTATAAGTGTTTCTGTATTTTTGATTAATTAGTATTCTCTACTTTTACTGAGGCCACTTAATTGTTATCAGATGGCAAAATGTTTACTCTTTTAGCATTTAGCTTATTAAGTCTTTTAAAATTTAATTAATTTGGCTTTCTTAAAAATGTGGTTCATTTTATTAATATTCTGCTAACTACACTTTATAACAGCCATGATAACATAAAAAGGTTTTGAATAAACAGTTTTATCCACCATTATCTAGCACCTATATCTCTGCATGTATTTGCCAAGCAGAATTCATTATAGTAAACGATTGTTAGTGATATTCATGAACTCTTTGGCCCCATTTACTGGATAACCCCACATTGGTTTGGTAGTATATCATGCTCCAAAAGGAGTTTATTGTTAATGCAACAGTTTTATATAAGCATCTGGTTTATTCACATCATAGCAATCAGCAGTTTGATTATAATGATGACACTTTGGTACTGAAGTTTAAAAAAAAGAAAAAAAAACATTTAATCTTGTATACCAATGTCATCTGTCTTAAATGAGCATAAGATTTCCTTTGGCAAATATGGGGGAGTAATTTGCAACTAAGTATTATCCTTTGTGGATTAATTTTCCTTTTTTATTGGCTGTGTTTAATAATATATTTTTGTCAATGGATTTTATTAATTTAACAAGAAGAGAGCAAGAATATGTGGCCCCATTGCTCCTTCCTGTTTGTCTTGTGAACTTGACATATTTTATATTCATTGTCAGTCTTCAAATTACAGTCCATTAGATAGGAAGAACTGTTATATGCAAGAGCTGTGAAATATTGTGTCTGGTCTTTAATCTCTGGCATTCCAGATTATTTTGTTATATACTAAATTATTTTGTTTATACACTTTTGTTTCCATTAATGTGTCATAGTTTAACTTCAGCATCTCTTCAGTTATCGTTTTCTTTTTAATTATGCATGTTGTCATCCTAACCCCTATATTTGCTTTTCTTGTATTTTAAAATCTTGGACCACACTTATTAGTGCCTTGTGACATGTTAGTGACCTCTGCTGAAGTCACCTCTAAAATGGATATGCTATAAGGTATTTTGTTTATGTGGCATGTAAGTTTACAGGCTCATAGTCATAACATTTAATATATTTAAAAACTATCTATGTCCTTGCAGTATGCAATAATAGTCTGTGATGTGATTCTGTTTGCTGAATAGTAAATAAATGATGCACCTATCAGGATTTAGATGCCAATTGAATTCTTTGCGTAGGAATGTTTTATGCATCCATCCCTTCAAAACCCTGTATCCGTCAATTGTAGCATCTTATTCATTCATCAGAACGGTTCTCACATAGTTGTAGACTTAATAATATTGTTGGCAGCATCAATAAAAAAAATGCTCTACTAAGCTGGGTAAGAAATTCCAACAAGTTGTCAGAAAATGAAGCAGCCTTCCCCTTGCATTATTACATATTGACAGACGAAAGGTTAACTTAATAATCAAGTACTCTACCTTAAGTCATATCCCACAAAACAATTGTGTTGTATCTGTTAACATTTTAGTATCATGCAGCAAGTTAACATCACAAAGTCACAAGTGTATATTTGAATTTGTGAACTAAGCAGTTCATCAACTGAAAACATAAGTTGAGTTTCTTGACCCATGCAAGTTGTAATATAGCTTTTGCATGACAATGCACTTGGAAATATATATATATATATGGCTGTAGGTCTTCAGCCTTGACAGCAGAGTGGACATGAAACATAAAAGGAATCTATTCATTCTGTTCTGTACTGTAAGCATTTTACTGACTGCTGGTAATGTTTTATGCAGCTTTTCCTGCAGACTCTACTGTATCCTTGTTTATTCTCACTCCGTGCTACTTTTAGTGTTTTAAAACACTTTACTCATCAAGGCTGCTCTAAAGTTGTGATCACCAGACTCAGTAATTACTTATTCATTTTTTAATAACAGCTGTAATAAATGAATGAGTAAATATATTTATTGGTTGGAGCAAGACAGAACATATGTTTTACTAAGTTGTCTTTGTAAAGCAGCTTGTCACTGTGTGCTGCAATTTCCTTAAAAGGAATATTTGTTTGTTTATTTTGGCTTTTTTATGTTTTATTGCCTTGGCAACCATAGCATGTGCAAGCAGACTGCTGTAATCTGGAACTGGTATTGTGACAGTTATCAGAAAGCCTAGTTATGTCTACCTGTGACCCAAGATCTTTGATATTGCCATTAGAGTGTTTTGTTTTGTTTTAACAAATGTTTTGTTATCTTTTGTGCTTAATTTCCTTAGCAACTAAAACATGTTCTTTTGGTACTGCACACATGAGAGCATGTCAAGGCTTGGCCATTGCAAATTTCTTTAAAGTGACCTCATGGCCTGACATACCTATCAGCAGGAAATACTATTTTCTGTTTTTAAATGTTGATTTTTTTAATCTACACACTAAAAGCAGTGATAGGCTTCAATATGCCCTTTCGCTGTTAACAGCATCCTCTCATAATAACTATGACCACTGAGCTCTTTAATAAATACAAACGCATAAACATTTACTTACACATACACAAGTGAGAGCATACATACACGCATGCACATGCACATACCAAATCAAATAAGAATTTAGGTGTTACAATTTTAAATTTGTAACACAATAAATAATGAATAGTCACATAAGAATTTAATTTAATGATAAAAATGATTTCTTTATTATTGTTGCCACTTGATCTGTCATATCACAGTTCCACATAAAGGAATACACCCAAATTTTATACCTTACACTGTATGCAACTCTTTCTACCTATTACTGATACGAACAAAAATTAAGAGTTAATCGTCTCAAAGCATGATTTGTAGTATTAGGAATTTTGTGATGTAATATTCAATATAATACTCTATCTCTCATTCAGTTCTATTAATTTCATAACCATGCTGTTTGACTGCTCTAATAGACTTAGCAAAAAATGTACATACATAGGTTCATAGGTTCATAGGTGTGTACTAGGCCAACGGCCCTGGAGCCTTTACAAGCCTAGCCCAGAGAAGTGCACTGGCATCATGTCACCATTAGTTCCCAGTGCCTCTATCAAGTAGAGCTACTGGAGTGATCCCCAGGGTGAACTTTCTATTTCCCATCCACTCATCAAAATTTTTCTTGAAAAGGGCCAGTGAGGTGTTCTACTTGACATGTATGGGAAATCTATTCCAGAGCATGGACAGACTCTGGGTTATGAAACTGTCCCTCCAGCATGTTCTGTTATGTGGTAATGAGGTTGAGGTCACTGGAGCATGTGGTGTTGAGGGATTGGGATTTCTTTAGGTGTAACATTTCTAATAGGGCTGGGTCAGACATGGCTTTGTAAGTCAAGCAGAGATGACATGAGACAGAGCAAAGCTGGAGGTTTTGAGTCTGTCCATGTAGGGAATGTGTTTAAGGCCTAGGATCCTCTTCATGAGGTACTTTTGTGGCCTTTCCAGTGGTTGCAGGTGTTTAGTGAGGTACGTGCCAAATGGGCCATTATACTCAATGATTGGTCTAATGAGGGAAGAGTAGTGAGAGATGATGACCTCTTTCTTCCTGGATGCAAAACCCTTGGTAATGAGATGTGCCACATAGAAGGACTTTCTGACCACAGTGGCAATGTGGTGGTTGAAGGAGAGGTTGCTGTCAACCTGTGTCCCCAGATCTCTTATAACGCCTTCAGTGTTGAGTGGGCTACCATCAATGTAGTAATTACTGGGAACTGAGTTTTTCCCAAAGGGAATGATGATGCATTTTTTGGCATTAAGCTTAAGGCCATGGTTTCGACACCAGTCGCTGGTCTCAGTGAGGCCTTTCTGTAGGATGTCTACATCACTTGGGGAGTTAATAATGGCTCCCACCTTACAATCATTGGCTAACTTGGTCAGCCTGAGTCCCTCCATGTTGGCCTGGACTTCTGAGAAGTAGATGCCAAACAGGAGAGGACCCAGGACAAATCCCTGTGGGACTCCACTCATGACTGATTGGCAGTCTGACTTGGGAGTCTGCTACTTTCACACTGTGGGTTCTATCTGTGAGCCAATTTGCAACCCACCTAGTGATATAGGAGTTGATGCCTAGATTGGTGAGTCTATCAATAATTCCTGAGTGGGGAATGGGATCAAAGGCCTTGGCCAGATCAAGGTAGGCTGTATAAACTGGCTTGCTCTCATCCACATCTCTGGTGACTGACTCAAAGAAGTCAACCAGGTCGAGCAAGCATGATCTACCATTCACAAAACCAAATTGTGTAGGATCCAGAGTTTGAAGATTCCCTATATCCATGTTAATTAGGTCCATGATGATGCGCTCCATAGCTTTACATATCAGACTCGTCAGGCTAATGGGGCGATAATTCCCAGGGTCTGTAGTCACTCCCCCTTTATAGAGAGTGATGATTGTAGCAGTGTGCCATTCTGTAGGGAAAAACCCAAGCTGTGTGTGTATGTGTGTGTGTGTGTGTGTGTGTGTGTGTGTGTGTGTGTGTGTGTGTGTGTGTGTGTGTGTGTGTGTGTGTGTGTGTGTGTGTTTGGGCAGACAAGTGCAGTTATTTATTTATTCATTCATTCATTTGTGTTTGTTTGTTTGTATTTGTTAACTGAAGCAGAGTGCTGATCTTCATGGACCTTTTTAGGCTCAGCCCAGGAGTGCTGTCTGGTTAAGTGACTTTCTCAAAGTCAAACTGTAGGAAAGTAGAAGCTGACGGATTTGAAACATGCACTGGAGTAAGAAGCTTGTTCATAGTCCATACCTCCAGTCCTCTAACACTCATAACCTTAATCACCTGCCCTGCCAACCAGTTTATCTCCAAACAGCTCATTCCTTCCTGGAAATTCTCTCATTGACTCTTCTTCATCGTGAGATTTGTCATTGCTAAAGCTATGCTTATACCACAACTACTGCATGGTTTCTTTATTGGCTTTAACAGGTCCTTGTGTAACCAACAAAAATAAATAATTTCTAGTTATGTCTATGCCCCTCTCTCTGTGGGGAACAGTCTCATAATCACAGAAAGGGCTAAGATATTTCTTCGTATCCTGTTGTATAAACTGTAGTTCATAAAGTATTGCCCAGCACATGGACACAAACTTATTTTTAAAGGACAGAATATATAACCATGTATATGATATAAGGAAGATGAATTCCCAAAATGCTTTAGCCAGGCATGTTAGTTCACATGCTGGCCATACTTTTAGGTTTAGAGTACTACAGATGGTACTGCATAATAAACGGGGGGGTGGGGTGGGGGGGGGTAGTAACCTAAACCATTTGGAGTCTGTTGAGCTTGAATGGATTTTTAAGATGAGAGCACATACAGAACCAGGCCTGAATCAGTACATTAGTATTAAACCAATCCTTGAGGCACGTATCTAGATATACATACTCTAGATCTGATATGTGTTCATGTAGTTGCACATACATATATGTATATAATGTTATGCTTGTTATGTTATATACATTATTATTGATATTTTGTTCTATTAGATTTTTATGAATGATATAAGAAAGAAAGAACCACAAGAGTGGGACATGTCAAAAAGCCTGCATAAGAAACCCTAAAGGCTATGAATAGACAGGTGCAACATTATTGTTATTATTTTTACTTTGTAGTAGTTTTTGATATCAGTTAGTTTTATTGTTATATATTTTTTCATTAACATCACAGTGAGTATGTTATAATGTAGGATGTTATAATGAATGCTCTGTTAATATGTTTTATCTATCCATTTATATTTATATATTTTTTCTGTGGTTAGTGTTGTATAAGGAAAACAACATATACATTTTAATATACCTTCTACATATGCATATATATGTTTATATAAGTACTTTAAATAGTATAAGTACCTTTAATACATATATGCATACATATATTTTATGATACATTTTATACATATATATTTTTAATAGAGCCTTATCTGTTTATTTTTAAATGCTGGTATTGAACATTTCTAGTGTAGTTCGATACGTATTTGGTTATAAATATCATGATTTACACTGAAGAGGTTACTCTATATATATTTATTTTCATATATTTGGTTTTATATTTTTGTATATATTTTGTATAACAATAATTTACATTTACATTATATATATGTGACACATGCTTTACTCTATATATGCTTTTACCTGACTTTAAGTTAGGATTAGAACACCATTTTGCTTGATTAATCAATTAAGCAATTAATTAAGTAGTTATATTGTTTAATGGCGAGTATTTAATAGTGGTTCTTACAATGAGTTTTTGAAATCTGAAGAAGCATGCCTGTGTAGCATGTGAAAGCGCTTATTCTGTTTCAGTCTAATATTAAACACTGGTTTTATTATATCGTGGTGGTTGCGTCCAGTTTTTATCCTGAAACTTATATTTAAAGAAGGTCACTACAGCTTATGATGAAATTCAGTTGAAGTGGCAGGGCTACAGAATTGCCCTAACAAAGGTATTCATTTTAATAAATTCATGTACCTGACAATTAATTGCCAGACTACACTTCATGCTCATGAGTTCCCATGACAGAATGAAAGGATCTTGATTTCCCCAATTTTAACATATACACCAACATATTTGAGAGCATATTGTAAAAATTGGACAACCAGTGTTAAATAAGGGTGTATAGTTGTTAGTGTTTACATTGCTGACCAACTACATGAGCATATACTACAGTGACCACAACCGGTTAAAACTAAATCAGTTAACATGGCAGTGCACATGTGCTAGGTACAAATGTTGGTGCATGCAAAAAAAATAGTTTTTTTTCAGAGGGCAAGCCACTCTGCACCCCACACATCTCCTGCTAATTAGATATCCCAACTCTGAGATCACAAAACAGTAGGGAAAGGGCAAAATCCCATGCTTCACTGTATAGCAATCCTTCACGCAAAGCAGTTGGCACCCTGTGATGAACCATCAGTTAGAATAAACAACCATTCCAATAAAATGCACAATCAAATGAATGTATTAAACCCATTGTACTCATAAACACACACATACACACACACACACACACACACACACACACACACACACACACACACACACACACGTATATATGTATAGGAATATGTACGTAGCATAGTAGTTACTGGTCCTGTCACACGTGTTAGCCTAGTAGGTTCAGATAAAATAGTGGTGGATAGTCCCTACAATGTAGTTTCCTATGAGGGTCTCAGAACATGATGGTAGTGGATGAATTAATTAAAAAATTAATGTAGAAACAAGCACAGGTATTAGAAATAATGGACATCTACACAAAGAGATATGCAAAGTGCATTGCCCTAGAGCACAGCAGAATAAGCAGCTTCATTACTTTTGCATCTGAAAATGGGCTAGGAAGGACTCTGGTGGAGGCTGTACAGACCAGAAGGAAAAAGAAAAGCAATCCCTAAGATATCCTTTTTAGGCAAAGGACCTGGCCCTTAAGAAGAGAAGCTAGCTGGATTTATTACTGTCAGGGTAGAAGGTGAAGCTGTTTCATTGCTCCCTATTGCAGAATTTGGGAAGAGGGCTACTCTGCCATCTACAGGTCTTTGTAAGTACTGCTTTATATTTTTCAGCTACTCTGCCAGAATCCTATTAAGAAAGGAACAAAGAATCTAAGTATAAAAGTGTGACATGCTTTCAAAAGCCTGCCTGAAGGGTGAAATTATTTATGTAGGACTACAGACTGACTTGTTTGATAAGAACTGGATTCTTTTCCAAACATTGTTCATTCATCAATAAGTATGATTCCAAGTCACAAAACTGACTATGATGACTGTTTTGTTTGTCACAAGCAATCATATATACTACACTGGTTATTTATGTATGTATTTGACATTAATAAAATCTAGACCAGACCTTTAAGGGAGAAGTGTGGCAGCTGAACAACACCTGACTCAGCTTCAGTAAAGAACTATGTAGTGAGCAGAACAACTCATGGTCACTTTACAGAAGACATGCTGCCACAGATCAACACCTGTAATGCCTCCAGCAACAGATTTTCTCCCTGGTTCACCAGACATCCACCTTACAGGGAGTCGAGTGTTCCAGTAAAACTCTTAAGAAGCTTGGATATGATGGTATCATGAAGGCTTACCTAGCTGCTTTTAAACGGTATGTAGCTAAGGAAAGCTATCCCAAAACAAAACATGCCAGAATACTATTGTACACCTAACTGGAGAGGCCCCAAAAACATAAATGGATATGAAAGACTCTGATACTGATGATTAACAGAAATTAAGAAAGAGATTTTAGCAATAACTGTGGGTTTACCTGAAACATAGTTCTGTAAATTTCAAACTAGGCAACTACTGAGAGCTCAAATGGCAGATTTGCTGCATATTTTTTGAAACGACAAAATGTGCAACTGTAGTAGAACGGAAAGAACTACTAGGGTAATTGGTCTTGGGTAGCATACTTTACATAGGATAAAGCACAATATATTTGCAAACATAGAACAACAGGTAAGCAGAAAGTCATTGCATGTAACTGGACACCAGAAGGAATACCTTATAACACAAGTAGAAATGCAGACGATTTTGTGTAAAGTTTTATATCTTGCACTCCTAATTATTGTCTAAGATCCTCTCCAGTTTAAAGAACTATGAGGTTTCAGCCAGATACTCTATCCTTTGCGCAGGAAAGTCTGACAGAATCTATAACTTCACTTAGTGACAAATGTTCTACTGTAACAATTATGGTTATGGCTGACAAAGTTTGCAGATGACTGCAAACTGGGCGCCATAGTAGAAAACACATCTGACACAGATATCCTTCAGAAGGGTCTCACAGAAACGGATAACTGGTGCCAGAGCCATGGCCTAAAGTTAAATGCCAAAAAATGCATAGTCATACCCTTCGGGAAAAACAAGGTTACCCCTAGCTACCAAATAGGTGGCAATCCACTGAGCATAGAAGAAGTTATCAGGGACCTGGGGACCCAGGTTGATAGTAGTCTGTCATTCGACACCCATGTAGCTAAAGTAGTTAGGAAGACCTTCTACATTGCCCACCTTATCATGAAGGGATTCTCATCTAGATCAAGGGAGGTCATAGTCTCCCTATACTCATCACTCATCAGACCAATGATTGAGTACAATGCCCCATTCGGAATGCATCTGACCCGACACTTGCAGCAGCTGGAGAGGCCACAAAGTTCCTCACCAAAAGGATAAAGGGTCTCAAACATCTGTCCTATGCTGCCCGACTGAAAGAACTCCAGCTCTATTCAGTCGCTTACCGCTTGCTCAGAGGTGACCTTTGCCTAACATACAAGGCCATGTCAAACCCAGATTTGATGAATATGCTTCACCTCAAAAAATCTAGATCCGTCAGAGCCACAAGGGCGGGAGACTTAAACCTCGACACGGCTATTAATAGGACACGCTGGAGGGATAGATTCATCACCCAAAGACTCCCTATGCTGTGGAATAGAATCCCGGTATATGTGAGGCAGAGCGCCTCGCTGGCCTTGTTCAAGAGAAATCTTGACCAATGGATGGGAGATCGCAGATATACCCCAGGGATTACCTCAGTGTCACTGCTCAACAGAGGCACAGCAAAATAATGGGTATAGTTCCCCATACTAAAGGGGTGGCGTAAGCCACAAAACTATGGGCTAGGCTTGTAAATGCCCTCGGGCAGATAGCCTAGTATGAACCTATGAACCTATGAACCTATTAGTTGTTCACAAGACTGAGGGTTACCCTAGACTATCAATTTTTTTAAGCTACTACTAGGGAGTGCCCACTTAAAGAGGTGGCCACAGCAAAGTAAAATATGCTGAGTTAGGAGGCCCAAAGGAAACTTTTGACACTGGGTGGGAAAATTCAATTAATGTACTAATGTATCTGTTGAATATGAAGGAACACAATATAGGTGCTGTAGAAGATACAGCTGACATAATGGTTAAAGTCTTCGCTTCCAAAGAACAAGTTACATTGTTCGATCCTGACCTCTGACCAATACCTATATGGAGTCTGTGCGTTCTCCCTGCGTCTCTGAGGGGTTCCTCTCACCTCTTAAAAACATGCTGAGTGCTTCCACCTCAAACTCACCCAAGAATGCAGTTGTGTGCAGTAGCATGGGCTCTAGATGTTGGCTAAACAGGGAAGAGTGGAACAGACCAACTGTTTTGGACATCAGCTGTGGTGCATGGATCACAGACTATGTGCCAAGTCAGGGCTAGATCCTTAACAGGTGCAAAAATTGGCCATAGATGATTTGTTTGCATTGTCTAATATTATCAAAAATGGGCATGGATATTTGCCAGTGAGAAGTGGGTTGAGGAATGGCTTACTCTGACCTATGCTAGGGACCCATGCTAATGGTAGAAGGGGTTTATGTGCCCCACTGGCCAATGTGTCCCTGTTCTAAAGCCCAACAGCTCTGAGTCAATAAGCTATTGGACAGCTGGTGTCCCATTGCCCAGTATGGGTTACCTAGGATAGTTCTGTTTAATGAAAGCTGGATGTAAAATCAATCAACCTGCCAAACATGAGCTAAGGATTGCTACAGTCAATGTAGGTTCACTGATGGAATGCAGCTTGGAAGTGGATGTCATGATGGTAAGGAGGAGACTGGACATCTAATGTATCCATGAGAAAAGATGAAAGGGCAGTGCAGAAAAACCATTTGGCATGGAATCCATGGTCTACCACTCAGGAGGAGGACAGACTAGAAATGGTGTAGGAATTGTGGTGAAGGAGAGGCTTCGGAAGACAGTAAGGGATGTCATCAGAATTAGTGACAGACTCATGGCAATCAGATTCAAGTGTAAGGACAGGGCACTATTAATAATTTCACCTTATGCCACACAACAGTATTGTGATAGTGAGGAAAAGAGTACCATCAGGCAGCAGTTGTAGGATCTACAACAGAATGTAAGATAACATGTGCTGGTGTTGATAAAGGGAGACCTAAAAGCACATATTGGGACAGACAGAAATCTATGAGGACTGCCTGGGCCCACATGACTGAGGCAACAGAAATAAAAAAGAGGCCATTCTAAACTTCTGTGCAGAAAATGACTCGATGGTGACACGTGGTGTTTATGGTGATAAGAGAGACAGTCACAAGATCACTTACAAGAGTGGCCAACATGCAATTCAGGTAGACTTCTGTATGGAAAGGGTATTGAATAGCATTAATGATTGCAAAGTTATTCTCAGAAAAGCACTTGATCCACAACATAAAACATTGCTTTCTACAACCAGCTACAAGCAGTCATCTGAGAAGGCTCTAAGGTCAACAGAGAATACGCTAATGGCCTGGAGTTGACTGGAAAGAAAGTGCAAGAGTTCAAGGAATTACTCATGGCTCTAGCACATCAGAAAGAAAATGAAATTGGAGGATTTGAAGAAGAATGACAGCACCTTAAAACAGCATGTGTGAAGACTAAAGAAAAGATACATGGCCAAACCAGGTATGGAAATAAGGTGCATAAGGAAAGCTGGTGGTGGAATGCAGATGTTCTGGAAGTCATAAAAACAAAGAAGGAGTGCTGGAAAAAGAGGGAGATATAAAAGACATACTAGGCTAAGAAGAATACTGGTTGGCTAACACAGAGGCTAAGAAAGGAGTTGCAATAGTAAAGAACAAGGCATCAGAGAGGTGTTCTACCAGCTTCTAGAAAGTGGCTCAGTAGATGGCACAAAGAAAATCTATTAAGTCGCAAAGCAAAGACCGAAAGATAATGAAGATAGTTGTGAGACACCCCTCATAAGGGATGCTACCAAAGACCTGCTCACCAATCCACATGACATCAAAGGCATATGAAAGGAGCACTTTCAGCAGCTTCTGAATGAAACAAATTCCACAGAAGCTGTACTGCCCCAGACACAGCCTATGATGAAAGAAGAGAAGGAGCCCACCCTAGAAGAAGTAACTAAAGTACTAAGGAAAAAGGCAGGGAAGACAGCAGACTCAGATTAGGTCACAGCAACTACTATCAAGATGTTAGATGAGTTAGGGGAGAAATGGCAGTATTCACAGTAGTAGTAGTAGTAGTACGGGGGAGAAAAGCATATCCCATACAATTGGAGAATAAACATACTAGCATATGCCATATGACTGGAGAATAAACATACTAGTGCCATTCTAACAGAACAAAAGGGATGCTCATGAGTTTGGGAGGTACAGAGTTATCACACTCCTGTCACACTGCATGAAAGTTCTGGAGAGGGTGATTGATAAACAAATACAAAGAGTAATAGAAAATAAGATGGGAGAATATTAGTTTGGATTCAGATCAGAATGCAGCAAAACTGACCCGATGTTTACAACGAGACAGATAATAATGAAGAAACTAGTGATGAGGAAAGAGTCCAACTGGGTGTTCCTAGACTTGGACAAAAGTATATGACAAGTGCCCAAGAAAGCTGATCTGGACAGTCCTGTGGTGGTACAAAGTCCCAGAAACATTGGTACAATTAGAGTAGATTATTTGCAAAGCCCAATGATTCATGCGGACACCAGTAAATATTTACATACCGGATCGGTCGAGGCCCGGGTTAACAACGACCACCACCAGTACTGTTAGCCAACAGGGTGCTGGTGGAAATTGGGCTACTGTTGGCCGAAGGAGGAGAGGAGGGGAAGGCATGGCCGAAGGCAGGAAGAGAGAAGAAAGGCTAGGACTGTGGTAGTGAGGGTCGGAACTTTAAATGTTGGCAGTATGACTGGTATAGGGAGAGAGCTTGCCGATATGATGGACAGAAGGAAGGCTGGTATATTGTGTGTGCAAGAGACCAGATGGAAGGGGAGTAAGGCTAGGTGTATCGGAGGTGGGTTCAAATTGTTTTATCATGGTGTGGATGGGAGGAGAAATGGCGTAGGGGTTATCCTGAAGGAACAGTATGCTAAGAGTGTTTTGGAGGTGAAAAGAGTGTCGGATAGAGTGATGTTTATGAAGATGGAAATTGATAGTGTAATGATGAATGTTGTTAGTGCATATGCTCCACAAGTTGGGTGTGCAATGGACGATTTTTAATAATAATATATTATTACCATTGTAAGAGTGTATGTATCCTACAGTGCATTGCATTTCTAAGCTAGCTTCATTTTGTTTGAGATGAATGAAGAATTAATATAGTTTTTTACAGAACTGACATTTTGCACAGAGTAAACGTTAACTGCTTGACTAAAATGTTGGTATAGCTTGACATTTCTGACACTGCCATTCACAGTTAATAGTCTTAAAGTGGCAATAACTGCAATGCTGTCATATTCTACTATTCCAGTATTCGAAGATACATAACAAATGTGCCATACTTTCAACTCTGTGGACTGACTCTGTCAATGCATGTTGTCAATATATATGAGCAAGAAACTGTACAGCTACTTATCTGACTTTATTATCATTTCAAAAATAATTTGGTACTTTGACTTCACATCCAGTTCAGGTCACTCAAATATTGTCAGAACTATAACTAAAAATTGAATTGGAACCCATTGAAGGAAAACTTTGGTTACAAGAAACATTGGTATTTTTGCAGTCACTATACAAACAGTCAAGAGGATCAGGAGCAGAAACAATTGATTGCTTCAGCTGGACAGTACATGGTCTCCACTGTAGATAGTCAAGTTTGAACTTCCACCCTTGTCTCAGATATATGACTGAGGTAACTCCTTTCTCGGTATAGGAAGTTTTGTTAGATATTGACCTAGTTATTCTCAACTCAGACCTGTTTTGTTGGTTTCCAGGAGCACTACATTCAAGTTAAGACTCATCAGGAACTATTTAGATTTGGTATTCTATTTCATCTGAGTATAGTATCATCTTCTGATTGTAGCATGCAGGATCTTACTTCAGTAATTTTCTGCACTACAGCACTATTGTGTCCCACTTTTTCCCTTTCTAACTTCAAGCATATAGATTGGCCTGGTTGAAAGATAGTAAGTGCATATACAGAATAGTGCCAATGGTAAAACATTTTACACAGAATCTTAGCTTTTTGGACATTTTCTTTGACTGTATCGCATTAAATAATTGAAGGTTCAAGTTCTGACAATAATGTTTGTATTTCCAATTCATCTTTGTCTTCCAAGAATTAGTGTACTCCTGCAGTCCTGTGTGGAGTAGCTTGAGTTGACATGAGAGATCTATGAGGATGTGGTTGTCTCAGTGCATTTTTAGCTGTTTGACCTTCTCTCTTAGCCTCATTATTTGATTGTGGATAGGGAGGAAATCACATAGTACAGGTGAGACTAACGTAATTTACAAACTGTTGGAACACACTTGACATAAACTATGTAGCACTGTCTGTAACCAGTTCAAATGGTAGTCCATACCTCGAGAACATTCCCTTGAACCCAGCTATTATTTGTTGTCTAGTCATGGTTGGGTCGTGTATTATTTCTATGTCACAGAGTACAAATATGAGATTAATTTTGCCTTCAAATTTATACAAGTCAGCAGACATTTTTTTTTTTTGCCAAGGACCTTTTGGTAAGGGTGCTGTCATTATCTCTGTCTTTGGAGATGGTTTATGCACAATGCAGAATTGACACTTTGACATTAGATTTACAATGTCTCAATTGATATTTGGCCACCATACTGATATTTTGGCTCTTTCCTAACATTTCGTGAGACTCTGATGACTTTTGTGCATTTGACGTAACACTTTTGCTCACTGTAATGAGGGTAATGCCGTTCTTTCTTGATATACTTAGCCATCATGCTCTGATTATTGTACTCTAACTGTTTAGTACTTACAGATTAGCTGTTTGGTTTGTGTCCTGTGATCTGGCTATATATCTTGCACATGTTAGATAATGGCTTGCAACTTTCTGCCATTTTGGGTAAATTGCTTAAGCTTGTGTAGTCTCTTGGTAGTCATTATTATGCTCTACCTATAGTTAGCAACATCTTCAATATTAGATAATTGTTGGTCATGTGCAGGATTTGTGGATAGCACATCTACAACTACCGATTGTTTTCCAAGCATATGGATTACCCTGGCAGCAAACCTTCCCATTCATATTAACAGTCTCTGGTACCTCTGAGGTACTCTGTCTGCATCATTGGAGTTGATTACTGCAGCCAGTGGTTTGGGCATTGTCTGATGTTGGATACTCTCAAGTCCTAATAGGTAAATGGAGATTTTTTCACATGCTCACATACTTGCAAGGTACTCTTTGATCTGCAAATATCTTTGTTCAGCATATATTAGCATTCTGGAGCAATAAGTAACAGGATACATCAACAGGATACAACATTTGTTCATTCATTTGCAGTAATGCTGCTCCTAGGATCATAGGATCATAGGACATTACTAGGCTAATGGCTCTTTGGCCTTTACAAGCCTAGCCAAGTTGTCCTTGTTTCCATGATCAGCACCTATTGCCCTTGCCCAAGTGACACAGGTGGAACTCTCGTGGTGAATTTATGGTTACCCATCCAATCGTCCAGATTCCATTTGAAGAGGTCCAATGAGGTGCTCTGTTTGATGTGATGTGGGAGTCTGTTCCAAAGGTGTGGTAACCTCTGGGAGACAAATCTCTCCCTGCAGCAGGTTCAATTAATGTCACATACCAGGTTATGGTCTTTAGAGCTAGTAACCTGTGTGCCATTTGACTTGTAGACATGCAACATTTCCAATAAAGCATGGTCAGAGATTGCCCTATATGCAAGGCAGAGATCTCCTCTGAGTAGTCTGTATGAAACGGAATAAAGTGACAGTGATTTCAGCTGACCCATATAGGAAAGATGCTAAAGACCTTGAATTTTCCTTGTGAGGAACCTTTGAGGTCTCTCCAGTAGCTGCAGGTGCTTGGAAAAGGTACATGCTAAAAGGGACTTTATACTCAATTATTGGCCTGATGAGGGAAGAGTACAAGGAGGTTATAACTGCTTTTTTTCTGGAGGCAATACCCTTACTTATGGAATGAGCAATATAGAATGCCATTCTTACACCTGTGGAGACATGGTGATGAAAGGGAAGGCTGCTGTCGACCTGTGTGCCCAGGTCTCTCACCACTGATTGCACACTTAGGGTGTTGCTATTGATGTGGTAGTTAACAGAAACATCACCCTTACTGAAAGGGATGATAATACATTTTTGTTGCATTATGTTTAAGACTGTGACTTTGACACCAATCATTTATTTGAGTGAGACCCTCTTATAGAATGTTGACATTGTCTGGAGATTCTATGATCACTGCCATTTTGCAGTCATCAGAAACTTTGTCAGCCACAGACCTTTAGTTTTTGCTTGTACTTCGGAGAAATAGATTCCAAACAGTACAGGTCTCAGGACTGATCCCTGGGGAAGACCACTGGTTACGGGTTTGCTGTTGGATGTAGATTTCCCTATTTTGACTGTATGGGTTCTATCAGTGAGCCATTTGGCAACCCCCCCCCCCAATGATATAAGGGTTGATACCTATTTTTTTTTAATTTCTCCAAGTCTTTTGGGTTTCTAATACCATGACGGGAATGGGCCCCATTCCTAAGTCAAAGTACGATTACATTTCATGAAATGATTATTGCTTCAGTCTTTGATGTCAGCCAGAAGTACTCTTCACAGCACCCACAATGTGTCCTGTAATGACTCCTTCTGCAATTTGTATGGAGTTACACATATTAGTAACATATCTAAATATGATTGCAGATTTTTTTATAAGACCCATTACTCCTACTACTATTGGAACTGTATGGATGTCTGTCTTCCAAATTGCTGTCATTTCTACCAGCAAATCCTGATATTTTATGCCTTTATGTCTCTCTGTACACAAGACACTGTAGTCACTGGATGTTGTGATTGCAATGATCAATGCTACTTTTGTCTTCTTTTCATGGACCTCTATATCTGGTTTTCTCACATCTGTCATTTGAACTGTTGGTAATGGGTGATCCCATGTGATGTAGACTTCATCATTTTCTGTGATGCTTTGTGGCTCATGTTTCCAATGTTTTTCAGCCACTTCAATACCATAATGTTTGCACAATCCCCAATGCAACAGTCTTGCCACATTATTATGCCTTTCAGTATACAGTCCTTCTGCCATGAGTATGTCACAACCAGCAACTAGGTGTGTGACTGTTTCCAATTCTGGTTTACTAAACCTACATTTGTCTGTTTCTCCCACATGTTCAATGGACTTTGTAAACCAACATGTACGTAGCCCACTATCTTGGGCCACCAATGTTAACCTTTTATCTTTTGGTTTGAATTCACCTCTCCTTATCCATTCCTGCTTTCGATCCTGATCAATATGAGGTTCTTCCAGGAGTTTTCTATACTTGAAACTATATTTATGCATTTTTGAAATTGCTTGCATTTTCATCTGATCTTCTACCTTAGAGTCTTTCTTTTGTTTTTGCCACATTAAGTTGCTGCCTGATTTTTATCTACTTCTTATTTGATTTATATTCCTGCTTGACACTGATATGCTTTTACTAGACTAAGCATGGAAGTCATCTTATATTTATTCTCCTCATGTTTCAAAACTTTCACTAAGTTTGGGTCTTGTGAGGTCAGCAGATATGTGTGCAGTCCCATGATTGCAGACCTATACATGTAATCAATTTCAAAGAGGCCCATACCTCCTTTCGAACGAGATATATATATATTCTTGGTATGCACTGATTTTTATATATCATTTGATGAGCATGAAGCCTCCTTCTTGTTTTCCTATCTAATCTATCCAACACCTTTTGGGGCCAGTCAATCACTCCAAAACTGTAACTTAGGACAGGAAGAGCAAATTTGTTTATAGCTTGAATTTTATTCCTAGATGTCAATGCTGTTTTAGGAATTAAAGTCTTCTAAAATATTCCTTACTAAGTTTTATTCACATTTGTTCATGTTTTATTGTTGACCCTTCATCAGTTTCCAAATATTTATACACTCTCTCTTCCTCAAGTTATTTTATATCACATTCCTGTCCCAAAATGATGTTTTCTTGGTGCTTCAGCTTATGCACATTTATCAAGACCAAATGACATTCTTATATCATCTGAAAAACCTTTGACTACTTGCAGTTGTGCTTTCAGTTCCTTGTCTGATGAGTTTTAAATCATCGGCAAAGAGAATATGAGAAATCTTTATACTTTGTTGTTTTCTAGGAGCCAAATCATAGCCATGATCTAATCTGATAAGTAGACAACTTAATGGGTCAAAGGCATGACAGAATAGCAGCAGTGACAGGGAGTCACCCTGGAATATTCCCCTTTGAATTGTTATCCTTGGAATAATAATTTGTTCTTTATCATGGCTTAATTGCAAAGAGATCTGCCACTGTTTCGTGATCACTATAATGTAATCGATCAGTGTAGGGTGTATCTTATACATTTTAAGCACTCTTTTATCCATGAATGTGGGATACTGTCAAATGCTTTTTTGTAGACACTCCATGCCATACTTAGATTCTTCCCCTTTCTACAGTTCTCCACTATGACTTTGTTTAGCAACAAATGATCATTTGTTCCATCTGACTTTCTTTTATTGTCTTTTGTTCTACTGCCATGATTGAGTTTTCATCTAAGTGAGTATAAACTCTGTCGGCATCAATTCCAATGTATAGTTTATATGTCATCAGAAGGCATGTTATTGGTCTATAATTTTTAGGGTAGCTTGCAGGTTCAATCTTAAGTAGGAGCATTGTTTTTCCTGTTGTTAGCCAGGTTGGTGCCTGTTTGGGGTGAGCATATAAATAGTTCTTGCTCATGGCTAAATCTTTGTGGGAAAATAATACTTTTAACCAGAAGTTAGGTACTGCATTTGGGCCTGGAGTTTTCCAGTTAGAGGCTTTTCTTAACTTTATTTCAGTCTCTCTGGCTGTTACTTCATCCCATTTCATAGCCTGTAGCTTTGAACTTCTTATTCTTTCCTTTAGTTCTTCTGCCCATTTAGCATCTTTGTTATGTTCCACAGGATCTTCATAAATACCTCTCTAAAATGTATTAATTTCTTCTTTTTTTGGTGGTCTTTCTGTTCCTTTTATCTTGTTTCCCAATTCTCTATAAAAAAACTTTTTTGGGTTATCAATAAATTGCTTATTTTGTATTTTTCCTTTATATTTATCTGTGTATCGTCTAAGTTTTTCTGCCTGTGCTGATATTTTTAGTTTCTTGTTTGTGATAGTGCATGATAAATCCTGATCCGTTATAATACTGTGCATCGCTTTTATCACGTCTCTTTCTGAGTATTTTTGTTGATTAGTTCCGTCTTCTATACTCTTCTAACAGTGATACTTATTGTCTTAATTGCTTTATAGTTTTCTCTCTTTGATGCTTCCATGATGGTATTCGATTTCTCCCCTTCCTTTCCCTTGCTACTGTCTGTTCTTGTGGGAGAATTTTAAGTCTTATCAATTTAGCTGCACAGTAATATATCCTGTTTACTTCTGTTATCTCGCATGGATTTCTATGGACAGTCCTATTACTGTCTTCATTTCTTTTATCAAACTTCTGACGTTTTGAGTTTTATTGACCTTCAGCAGTCTATTTCTTTCATTGATTTTAATATGTCTATCTATCTCTATTAAATCAAGCAATTCTTATCTTAGCTCATTTTCTTCTAAACTGAGGGCACATTTTTTTTGTTCTCCATTTCCTGCAGGCAGTCTATAGAAAGTTCTATAACATCTTCCTGTGGCACATTCTCTTCAGTTTCATGCTGTGTCATCTGTTGCTCTGTCATATGGGAACTCAAACTCACTGCCCTATCAATCCACAACATTGACTCCGTCAGAGTTGCCATAGTTTCCTGTTCCTTCCCTTGCTGTCCAGCTTTAAGTTAACATATATACTGGTTTCCTGTGGAAGGTTCCAAAATATCTTCACATGGCAAATGACCAGTTGCTTCCCATTCCACTGGTTTCTCCTTAAATTGGATGTCCATTACTCTATCCTCCTGTGGTGCTTTCTGAGTTAGATTTTCTACACTGAATCCTTTACTTCGCAGGCACTCCATAACATCAGTTTCTATTTCTTTAACTTCTTTATTATTAATATCCTTTTCTACTCTTCCTCTTTGTCTTCTTGTTTTTTGAATTGCAAAGTTTTCCATGTCTGGATTCCTTTGCCTGTATTTCTCTTCAAATATATCTGGTGCTGCTTTTTTTGTATTGATTAGTTTTGCTTTCTCCTTTGCATAAATATTACACCATATTAAATCTCTTTTTCTTTCCCATGTCCATATTTCTTCTTCAGATGTCTCTTGATCTTCCTGTTCCTCCTTACTTTGAGGACACTTTCCATCATGCTGTGATGAGACCTGTTTTACACCAAATCCTTCACTTTGCAGGCATTCCATAACTTCAACTTCTATTTTTTACCTAGCTGGGTGAGTTTGTCAATGATGCCTGAGTGGGGTATAGTGTCAAAAGGCTTGGCTAAGTCTAGGTAGGCTGTATGCACAGATTTCCCCTCATCCAGGGCCTTGGTGATTGTCTCGAAGAAATCCACCAGGTTTAACAGGCATGATATTCCTTTGACAAATCCAAACTGAGTAGGGTCAAGTGTTTGGAGATTACCTATATCTTTGTTGATAAGGTCCATGATGATTCCATGGCCTTGCAGATAAGGCTAGTCAGGTTAATAGGTCTATAGTTCCGGGGTCAGTGGAAGCTCCAGCGTTGTGCAAGGGGATAATGCTAGCCATTTACCATCCAGCTGGGATGAAGCGGGTGCTTAGACTATGATTGAAAGGAGTACCTAATGGTGTTGCTAATTCTTGTTGGAGCCCATGTAGGACACATCCAGGGATGTTAGCAGGTCCCATAGATGCTGTGTTTTTGGCCTTGGAGAGGGCATTTATGACGTGCTCTTTAGAGATACAAGGTAGGGGACAGGTGGTAGGGATGCCATGGGTTACTTGTGGTGGGGAGTGAAGTTTAAACAGAACCTGTCAGCTCACAAGTTAGCTTTGTCCACAGGCTCAGTATATGTGATATCATTAACTACCAGTTCAATGTAAATATGGGCTTTCCTTTTAGGTTACGGATGTAACTAAAGAACGCCTTATGATTGTCCTTAGTTGAGGAAGCTAATTTGGATTCGTAATTTGCTTTGAAGGACCTCACAAGAAGTCTTATTTGTTTCCAGTTTAGGGCCCGCTCCCTCTTACTCTTAGATAGCAATTTCTTCCTCTTATTGTAAAGCCGGTTAATGGCATTTGTCCACCAGGCAGGTTTGCTCTTCGTTGAACAGCTTGTTTTGGTCTTATCCGGTATGGCCGAGTCAATGCAGTTATACAGGTGTTTGTATAAATCATTGGTGTAGAGCTTGGAATAGTTGCCAGTTCCATCTGAGAGGGGGAGGTACTATGTAACTATGTATACCATCCATTAAGAGGTTATAATCTGCTTTGGAGAATTTTTTTTGTCTAGTTGCTGCTGGGGGGGGTCAGGTATGATAGTTACTTCAAATGAAACTGATTTGTGGTCAGATCTTACCAGGGAAGACCTCATAATAGGGGTGCTACAGTGGTCCCCCATATTGGTAAGCACAAGATCCAGGATGTTGGTGCCCTTTGTGAGGGTTTCAACCAGCTGGTCCAGGGCATTGGAGTTAACAATGTCCAGAAACCTTTGGGCAAGTGAGTTTGAGCATGAATAATTTGCCCAGTCAATGTCTGGGTAGTTGAAGTCACCCAGAACCATGCTGTTCAGATGTATCTTGATAGACTCAAGTAGATCCAAATAGGCAGAGTGGGTGTCCTGGTTCATGGAGGGGGTCTTGTAGCTGGAAGTGACTTGAATAGGTGTCCTACCAACAGTTAATTGCACCTGAATTATCTCCAGGGAATCATACTGTTTAACCATCTGGAGGTGTATTTATCTTTAATGAATATTGATACACCACCTCTTTTAGTTTTCGCACCTACAGTTTGTGGTCTGAAAGTGTGGAAGGAGGTGTAAACCAGTATGGCTGGGGTGCTATCCACAGCCTTGAACCAGGTCTCCATGACTGCACAAATGTCTGCATCTTCCAAGGTGAGGGCTGCTTCCAGTGAGTGCAGTTGCATGCTAAGACTCCTAGTGTTTAGCAACATAACCTTGAGGTTGTTTTTTGATGAAATTTTTACATTGGGAGTTTTGTCCTTGTGACTTTGTCTAAAAAAGGCACTATGAGGGTAGCAAGAGCCTTTGCCAGTAGCTGAAATCCCAGGGGTGACAGATGAAGACCATCTCTGGCAAAGCATCGAGGTCTATCAATCATGTCATCCCAGGCTGACAGAAACTGGATCACATTAGAATGACACCAGAAACTAAGCCAATGATTGAAGTCAATGATTTTCTGTTTATATCATGGTATCATCCTTAGCTACTAACATCTGCTCCCACAATTGTCAGTTAAGTGAAATCATAGTATGGTAAAACTGGAGCTGTTGTTATTCTTTCTTTTATTTTGATGAACACTTGGGCTTGTGCATTTCTTCATGACCAAGGTATATGTTTCTTTAACAGATCGGTTACAGAACATAGCATAGTCAGCAGGTCTAGTATGAACTTGACCGAGTAATTAATCATTCCTAATGCTAGTCCGTACTCAGTTATTGCTCCAACCTTGCTTGCATTTATTCTGATTCCACTAACACTTATACTTTGGCAAACTACTGCAGCTCAGTTTTGCCAGAGCAGCATTTGTCATGGCTATTTTGATTTAATTTTAAATCAGACCTTATAATAGTTTGGCACACTGCTTTTAACCTTGCATCATGCACCTTTTTATCTAAACCGGATACCAATGTGTCATCTATAACAACAGTTGCACGATCTAGCCTGTTGAGTACATTAGTCTTTTTATACTGAAAGATTTCAGGATTTGAGGTTTTACCAAATGGAAGCCTTTTAAAACAAAGCCTTCCCAAGGGAGTAATGAAGGTTGTTAGTTTTGACTTTCTTTACATAAGGGTATTTTGTCGGAACTCATAAGAAGCACCTGCCATCAAAAACACTTTTGCACTTAGTTTTGTCCTGTCTTTTAGCATTGGTAGCATGACCCTTTTAAAGCTAAACCACCTCATTTAGCTTTTTTGAATCAGTACTTATTCTCACAATCATTCTTTTGAATTACTGGGAGACCTGAAGCATACCACTCAGATAGTTTCACTTACTCTTCAGTTATAGCCATGCTTTTCATTTGAGTTCTGCCTTTACTTTGGACAGCATAGGAAATGGCACCCTCCTGGGTGTGGTCAAGACATCTGAAACTGTGCTTCGTTTTAATTTAAACTTTACAGATAAACAAATAAGCAGACCAATTTCACCAAATATGTTTACATTGATTTAATTTATTCTGGCAATTAAGCCCATCCCACATAACAGTGAACTTCAGATTACATGTTGGGCTACACGTATCACTGCCTGCTTCATGCAACTGCAGACTCTTCAGAAAACTTCAGTATGTGTCATGTGACATCACAGTAACAGCAGCCCCTGTATCAATCCTGAAACTCACTTGAGTACTATGAATAGGAATCCTAACTTGCCAGTCTGATTCTGCCATTAGTCTCAGTGGTGACTGACCCAGAAAAATGCTTTTTAAACATTATTTTCAGCCTTATGTTCAGTTGGTGCTTATTTAAACAACATTGTCTTATACATGACAGCAAAATGGATGAGTCATTTACATTTTTTACACCTATTGCAATATGCAGTGCAGTGCTCAACATGAAAGTGGTCCCACCTTGTGCATCTCTTAAGCTTACACTCACCGTGCACCTTGTACATTCTCTTAGTTTGACCAGAAGTAGGCCTCTTCTTAAACTTGGCATTAACTTTGTATTTTACCTTAGGTAAGACAAAGGATGTTTCTTTGTGATGTACAGGATTGTCAATTTGTGCATCTATGCAGCATCTGTTTTGTTCATAGGTTCATTGATTATTACTAGGCTAACTGCCCTTGTGGGTTATTTTAGGCCTAGCCAATTACCCCATGTGAGAATTAAACCCTGCAATTTGTGTCTGTAAGGTAAACATCTTAACTATTATACCAGCCTTCCACCTTATGCCAACCTCTCACCCAAAACTCATCTTAGCCTAGAACCAAACCCAGGCCTCTTACATGAAAGGTAAAAATTCTACAACTGGACCATTTCTACATAGTTGTATGGCATTGCTCTTTAGCCTTGTACAGTATTTAGTATGGCATATTCATTTTACATACATCCTAATACTTTTTAGCATATAGTATCTCTATTATAATAAAGGTAGATGTTTATTGGTGCCTTTCTTGATATAGATTATATGCTCGTCTGACTGAATTTCCATTATACTGTATTAAATTCATATAGCTTTGTAAATTATGCAATATGCTTTAGTTTAAACTTAGTATTCATACCAGATTGTAAATCCTCTAAAGTGTAGATTATGACATTTGTAATGCATGCTATTTTGCAATATATTTTGTAGTGTTTTTAATATGCCATGTTTTGCATAAGCAATCTTTCCCAGTTGCCTAAGTGTTTGTATTGTTTTGTTGTATTTCTAAATGCACTTTATACTTGTTATTGTTCTTTTATATAAACAGCTGTTTAAACACAGTGACAGGCAGCACAAGTTCAGAAACTCCTTTAGCATCACAGCACCATTAATTAGTGCAGGTGATTATATCTACAGTAACATGAATAACAGCTATATTACAGATGGGATAAGAGGATCTGAGATTGTTAACCATAACTTACTTCTATACAAGTTTAAAATAATTGAACTTTGGTGACAATGCAATGTTATGGTTTCAAAAACTACCTTAAAGATATACATAAAAGCATACCTTTCAACTGTACAGATTTTTGCAGAATGTCCAGATTTTTGCCCCATATTTTTCGTCTATTCCTCATAAAATTTGTGGTTTTCTGGCAAAGAGTACAGGGTTTGGGAAGATGGCCTAATGGTTAAGGTGTTTGCTTTACAAACACAAGGTACAGGGTTTGAATCTCACAGAGGATAATTGGCTAGGCTTAAAAAATGGCTCGCAAGAGCAGTTAGCCTAGTATAAATCATTGAAGAGTGAGTCATTAAATAATAATGAGAGACATTTGAATTTCAGACTTTATACCCTTCAGAACATGCATAATAATGTAAAACCTGTTATTCTAGCAACTTTCTAATTTTATAGGAGAAATATTTAAATTCTGCCCCTGTTTTTGGGCCTTTGTCCCCCCCATTCTTTCTAGCTTTGTCTAGATTTCTTGCACTGAGAGGTATGCCTGAAATATATAATAACCTTTTAAGTTTATAGTAACACTACTTTCTCAGATATGGGTACACTAACCACTTAGGCCTCTCAAGGCTCCGTGCTGGGCCCCCTACTCTTCTTCTTGTTTATCAGTAACATGACCCTTCACCTCCCTAATCTCAATATCATTATGTATGCAGATGACATTCTTCCATTCCACACTAGCAAAATACACCAATCTTTTCAAACAAATGTACAGCTCAAACTTTCATCTCTTTTTAATTGGTTACAATCAAATAGACTTAAAATTGACTCCATAAAAATAATGTCATTTTTTTTGAAAGCCAAAATAAGCTTTCTTCTTTATCTTTACTTCTACTTACAGACTTGCATGGAAATATTATACCAAATGTTAAAGAAAAAGAAATACCTAGGTCTAACGCTTAATCCCCTCCTCAGTTTTACAGCTCATATGGACAATATCATCTCCAAGGTACTCACACAACTAAAACTATGTTATCAGATCTTTCATCTCCTCTTTCTGCAAGGAAAGCCATTGTCAAAAATGTTTTACATTCTAAAGTTGAACATGCCCTACCCCTGAACAGATTTCAATCTGAACAAATCTCCCAACAGCTCCAGACCACTAAGATAAAGATATGCTAATTTGATTTGTTGGCAGATCCTAATTTTCTTCGCTACAACATACTTCAAAAATGCCATTGGTTACCTATCACAAGCAGAGACATGCTGCTTTATATACATTAATACTGAAGATACTATCAGCTACTGCCTATCCATAAGAAAAAAAAAACTACCATTCAGAGAACAAAACTGCTCCCCGAGAGGTAGCCAAGAGTACAGTCTCACTGGGGCCAAACCATGATTTAATGGGTCTATATTATCTTATTGAAGAGGCATTACAGCGAATGCCTTTTCATCGACCCCTAAAGAACGAACTGCCAGTTCCGTAAATGGCCGATTCAGCATTTTTTTTTCCTCTGGAAAAAAATCACTGATCTGGCCAGAAACTAAACATCACTACAAACACATAAAAGTGGGGGGCTTCGCCCCCCACACCCCCCAATGTGACTAACATCAATGTGACAAACATCATCATGTGACAAACATGGGGGTGTCACACCCCCCAACCAAATATACCAACTCCAAGATCGCACTACAGTGGGGAAAGGGGAAAATTCATGCTGATGGCCAAGAGATTTTTTTCCCTAGATAAAAAATTGCTGAATCTGCCATTTGCTGAACTGGCAGTTCATTCTTTAGAGGTCGATGAAGAGGCATTCACTGTAATGCCTCTTCGATAAGATAATATAGTCCCGATTTAAGCTAGGCATTGGAGAAAAAATCCATCTCTACACTCAGCCCTGTCCTCGAGAGCAACCTAAAAACTGAAGTTAAAATCAATGAAACCCTAGAATTCTTCAAAAACTCTCTAAAGGAATACTTACATCAAAATGTCAAGTGTGATTACTTCTGTGATACTGGTTAAAAATTCCCCACTCAGGCATTACACCATACCATGTGCCCTCACTTCCTTCACTCTCAGCCACTCCTGTATTATTGTAACCTTTTAGTATTGGTATAACTTTCAGCAATTCATTCAACACCCGCACTCATGTTTTACTGTATTGCTGTACCTTTGAATTTTCCGTAAAATATTCTGTATGTACTATAAATACGCAAGTTTGTTCATAACCAATCCAATACATTTTTCTAATGCTTTGTATGTCTACATGTGTAACTACACTGTTGTTACATTTCTCTGTTTCAGTTTTGTACTTTTTTACCTGCGTCATGACTGAAAAGGGTCAGCAGATTAGCTCACTTACCCAGTAATCAAATTGTGACTAAAAGTTAATAAATTATAATAAAATGTGTCTTTGTCCATGTGGTCTGTGTCATGGCTGCAATGAGTCCCTGGGCAAGTTCTCTTACCCAGCTAACAGAGAATAAATAAATAAATTACCTCATACTCACCATGTGTTATGTTTAAACTAATATTTTGTAGTGATTTGTATTGCCTTTTCTAAAGTTAAATTTACTTATAGTCGTAGTTTTTTTTTAAATACATTTTTATTACATTTCATTCCATAATCAATATTTAACAAGAAAAGAAGATAGCTACAAAACAAATAAAATCATACAACAAACAACCAATTCAAAAATTTTGGTCATAACAAAGATTTGTTTCCAATATATTTGCAATTAATACTTCTAAATTATCCCAGCAACCAACATTAACAATATTGTATTCCGCAGTGGTACAGCAGTAGCGTTGTTACCTCACAGCAAGAGGTTCTCCCATTCGATTCTCAGCTTGGCTTGGGAGTGCCTTCTGTGTGGAGTCTGCATGTCCTCCCCACAGTTGGGTAGCGTTCGAAAGACATGTGTGCGTAAATGGGCGTTCCTTCGTTGAAGGTTGGGCGTCGAGCTGGCACCTCAACGTTTCGTAAAAATACCTACTGCCAATCATTAGTGGACCGGAGTTCTGCTGTGGCAACCCCTTACCGGGAAAAAGCCGAAAGACAAACAACAACATTCAAGGATCTCAGTCTTATTGCATCTTTTTTTCTTTTTTATACTAATCAGCAACTAGTTTTAAAAATGGCTAGTAGTAAATTCTAGCATTAATTTATTTGTCATGTAAAATGTTCATTGAATTTACTAATTTCTGCCTGACTCTGGTGCAGAGGAATGACAAGCATTTGATTTGTAGCCCAATCACTCAAAGAGCCAGGCAAGACGGGAGAGTTGTGAAGGAGTGTGACTCACTCACCTCTCCCCAGGATTTGAGAAGAGGTGTGTGTGCTTTCCAGGGGAAGGGATGTCTAAAGACAACACCCATATGAAAATGAGGGAACAGCCTCTGTGCTCAGCTTATTGCATAACATCCCTTACTGCTTGACCAATTGCAGGCAGCGAGATAGGGCCAGCAAGCAAAAATGCCAAACCACTCCTGATGGCTGGCTGATGGCCTCTCCTGTCTGACTTTCTCCCAAGTGATAGGAAATGAATGGGTCCATTGGTTAAATGGGACTGACAATTAAGTTCAGAGGCTCATAGGTGTTTACTAGGCTAATGATCATAAGGGCCATTTTAAGCCTAACCATGCATCCTATATATCTGACAAGTTCTCCTACCCTTGATAAGTGTAAGCAGAGGCTTGGGATATGAACCATTTATAGGGTCTCTGTGTCCATTAGAGACATAGGTGCCAAACCAGGGATGAATTTCCTGTCCAACATCCAATTGTCCAAGTTACACTTGAATTGGTTTAGGGAGGAACTCTGCTTCACATGGATGTTCATCTGTTTCAGAGAAAGTGTAATCTCTGGTATATATACCTGTCTCTCCAGCATGTCCTATTTATATCACAGGCAAGGTTTAAGTCTTTAAAACAGGTAATTCTGGTGCTACTTGTATTGCGAATATGCATGAGGTTCATCAAAGTGGGGTCTGACAATGCCTTGTATGCCATGCATAGATCTTCCCTCAACAGCCCATATGAGACAGAATGAGGCAATCTGCGTAGGATATGTTACTTACACCCTGTATTCTTTTAGTGAGAAACCTCTGTGAATGTTCCAATTGTTGGATATGCCTGGTTAGGTACAAACTAAAGGGGCATTGTACTCGATGATAGGTCAGATGAATACCGAATACAGTTGAACAATTACTTCCTTGGACCGAAATACCATACCTTTGTTTATGAGTTGCACAAAAAATAATGATTTCCTCAATACTGTAAACATGTAATGGTCAAAAATCTAGATAATTGCCTATATGTGTGTCCCTAATACCTGACTAGTGGGTCAGCTCTTAGGGATGTGTTGTCAATATGATAGTTACCAGAGGTGGATGACTTCCCAAAGTTTACTATTATGCATCTCTTGGCATTTAATTTTAGTCCACGGCTCTGACACCAATTATTTGTCTCTGTCAGACTTTCCTGCAGAACATTTGTGTCAGTGAGGGATTCAATGACTGCTCGTAATTTGTAATCATCTGTAAATTTAGTCAGCCAGAGGCCGTTTACATTGGACTTGACTTTAGAGAAGTAAATGCCAAAAAGGAGCAGTTCCAGAATCAATCCCTGAGGTACTCTGCTTGTGACTGTCCTCTTTGTAGAGGTGGACTCCCCAATTCTAACTTCCTAGGTCCTGTCTGGGAGTCAGTTGGCTATCCACCGGTTGACATACTGGTTTGTACCTAACTTCTGCAGTTTGTCAACACTGCCAAAGTGGGGTATTGTGTTAGACACCTTGGCCAGGTCAGGGTAGGCAGTGTGAACCATTTTGCCCTCATCCATTCCTTTGGTGACCTTCTCAAAGAAGTCCACCGGGTTGAGTAGGCATGACCTGCCCTTGAATTATGGGTCTGTAGTTTCTAGGGTCTGCCAATAGCCCACCTTTATGCAGAGGGATGACTGTTGCTGATCTCCATTCATGAGGCACGTAGCCTGTTTGCTTGCTACAGTTAAATAACAATTCCAAGGGACTGCTAGATCATGTTTCATGCTATTTAGAAGGTATCCTGGGATATTGTCTTGGCCTATTGATGCAGTGTTCTTGGCCTCAGACAGAGCATTAAGGATCTGTTCCCTAGTGATTGCAGGGAGAGTTATATATTATAGTATTTCCAGAAGGAAGGTTGAGAGGGAGAGAGGGGTAAAGTTGGATCTTAATTTGTCAGTCAATAGATTTGCTATATCTTCTGGATCAGTATAGGTGACTCCATTAACAATGAGCTCTGCACACAATTGTGTATTGCCTTTGAGCTTGCGAACATAGCTAAAGAATGCCTTGTCGATGCCCTTGGCTTGGGAGGCCAAATTTACCTTAAGTCTGACTCTAGTAGACTTTATTTGTCCTCTGAGTTGTTTGCTTAGTTTCATGAGAGTGCATTTATCCCGCTGGGTGCTGCAGCTTCTCATTTTTGCCATGATTTTCTTCCTTCTGTTATACAGCCTATTGATGTTGTGACTCAATCAAGGTGGCTTATGTTTTAAGTTAGATTTGTACTTCCTGGTTGGTACAACTGCCTCTATGCAACTATTACCATGCTTATATAGGGTTTCTGTGAACAGTTCTACATAGGCAGCAATATTCTCGGGGTTTATGGGGGCTTGAAATTTTGCCAGGTTATTACTTAATGGCAGACAGGACAAAATTAAAAAAACTAATCACTAACTTATATATAACACTCTGCCTGTCTGAAAATGAAAAGAAACTGTATATTGCCTCCACTTCATGTCCCATTGAATACATCAAAGTATTTGCCTAGATTTCATCTATTTCTTTGTCTGTTTTGGTTTGTACTTTAAATTGTGCAAATCTTTTTTCTCCACCAGGGCAGTCAAATGGTTTTGAAAAGTCAAATAGCTTTGTGGGTTAAATTTCATCATTATCATTAATAATTCATTTTATGGTCTTAATAATTTAATTTCCATAAAAGGATAACTTTGTGAGGTAAAATAGCTTTTTTTATTGATAAAATAATTTACTCTGAGCTCTGCAAATTCACTTTGGTTGGCCTGGCAAGGTTTTTTAATTGATATTGCATTTTTCTGTTTTCATTCATCAAAATCACAGTTCTGATACGATGTGAAGCTGTACACCTATGAAACTGCAGTATTTGTGAATGGCAGTGTATGACATGTCATAAGAGTTCAATATTTTAGGTTCAGGTTCATAATAAGAAGGAGGCTAGCTGCCCTTTTGTGTCATTTTAAGCCTATCCAATTTACCTCAAAGGTGAGAATCATACACTGTATCTTGGGTGAGTGAGGTGAACACGTTAATGATTATGCCAACCCCTAACCCTAATCAGTCAGGTAACCTTTATTCTATGCAAAATGGCAGTTCAGTAGAAATGATGTTAACACTTCAGTCATCTAAAGCATACTAGCATTACCATAGACTTGGAATGCATTTTGGGATACATGTACTCTTAAAGTGACAGCAATATACAATAGTCTTACAGTGGCAATGGCTGTAGTACATAGTAACAATATATTCAAAACCTTTTAGTAGCTTTATTCCACTTTTGATCAGAAGTGCCATCTCATGCTATTACTCCATTATGTTTTTTTATCTTTGGTTCCAAAAAACTGCATATCACACTCCATATTTTACATATTTCCACCTTACAGCATCACTTAAAATATATGTGGATACACATTTTAAATAGAATGCCATAATTATAATTTTCACAGATTATTAAATGTGGTCTAGGGTGACACAGTGGCACAGCAGATACCATTGTCACCTCATAACAAGAGGTTCCTGGTTCAATTCTCAGCTGTGGTGCCTTCTGTATGGAGTCTGCATGTCCTCCATATGTTACCATGGGTTTTCGCTGGTTGATCCAGTTTCCCACCACGTTCAAAAACAAGCAGTAGGTGCATTGGACACTCTAAACTGGTAATAAGTGTGTGGTATGGAAGAACTTATGTGGCAGAGCTAGCCACCCAGCAGTGTAAACTTTGGCTCTAGATGATTATCACTGTGAAAGTGATACCCTGACAAAGGGGCTGTGGGTGGATGGATTAAATGTATTCTATACCCAGTTCTCTTATCCATGGATGCATCTTGCCAGTTTTATATTCAGTTATATTATTATTCATTTTACAGTTTGTTTTCTGTGCTGTTTATTTCCATTTTTTAAACAAATGTACAATTTTAAGACACACTCTGTATTATATATCATAATGTTCTCTTTTCCCCAAGAGACAAATACAGTTATTGCTATTTTTGTCTCATATTTTATTGAACCCCTTCTAGAGACTGCACAGAAGCTCATTTGTATCTTCTTCAACTATAATACAATATTAATATGAAATGCTTTCAGCACTGTAATCTGTTCAGTTCTGCTCTACCATCTTGTAAGCTTGTTTTGTCAAGGACAACTTAGTCTGCCATATTGCTTCTGCTGTTTTCAGCCACAATGCTGTCTTATAGGTTCATAGGTTGGTACTAGGCTATTGGCCCTAGGGCCTATGCAAGCCTAGCCATAACAATTCCCTGGATATTTCTTCCCACGATATTTACTTCTCCAGGCCCCTGTCTAGCAAGGCGATTGACATGATCCCTGGGGTGAATTTCCTATCTCCCATCCAATCATCAAAGTTCCTTTTGAAGAGGGCCAATGAGGCGCTCTGCTTGATATGTATGAGCAGTCGATTCCAGAGTATGGGGATTCTCTGGGTCAGAAACCTATCCCTCCAGCATGTTTTGTTCATTGTGATGACAAGGTTTAGATCCCTGGAGCATGCGGCTCTGAGGGATTGGGATTTCTTTAAGTGGAGCATGTCCAACAGCTCAGGGTTTGACATGGCCTTGTATGTTAAGCAGAGATCGCCTCTGAGTAGACGATATGCCACAGAGTATAGCTGGAGTTTTTTTAGACGGTCAGTATATGGCATCTGCTTTAGGCCTGTGATTCTTTTAGTGAGGTATTTCTGTGGCCTTTCCAGCTGTTGCAGATGTCTTGTGAGGTACATACCAAATGGGGCATTATACTCTATAATGGGTCTAATGAGGGATGAGTACAGTGGGACAATGACCTCCTTTTTTCTGGATGAAAAGCCCTTAGTGATGAGGTGTGCCACATTTCCTGACTGTTGTGGCAATGTGGTTATTGGAAGTGAGGCCACTGTCCACCTGTGTCCCTAAGTCTCTCATCACACTTTCGATGTTTAGTGTCCTGCCACCTATGTGGTAATTCATGGGTACATGTTTTTTTTTCCAAAGGGGATAATTATACATTTCTTGGCATTAAGCTTGAGCCCATGGCTCTGGCACCAGGCATCTGTTTCTGTAAGGCCCTTTTGTAGAATATCCACATAATTTGGGGATTCAGTAATGGCTCCCAGTCTGCAGTCATCTGCAAACTTTGTTAGTCAGAGTCCCTTAGTGTTGGCCTGTACTTCAGAGAAGTAGATGCCAAATAAGAGTGGTCCCAGGACTGAACCCTGAGGTACTCCACTTGTCACTTGTCTGGAGCTGGATTTGGAGTCGGCTACTTTTACTGTCTGGGTTCTGTCAGTAAGCCAGTTAGCAACCCATCGAGTGACGTAAGGATTTATGCCCAGCTTAGTAAGTTTATCTATGATTCCAGAGTGGGGGATGGTGTCAAAGGCCTTGGCGAGGTCCAGATAGGCTGTGTGGACTGCCTTACCCTCGTCCACAGCTCTGGAGACTGATTTGAAGAAGTCAATCAGATTCAGGAGACAAGATCGGCCCTTCACAAACCCAAACTGAGTGGGGTCCAGTGTTTGAAGGTTGCCAATGTCTTTGTTTATAAGTTCCATGATAATGCGTTCCATGCCCTTGCAAATCAGGCTTGTCAGACTGATGGGACGGTAGTTCCCGGGATCCAAGGTGGATCCTCCCTTGTAGAGCAGGATAACTGTAGCTGTGTGCCACTCATTGGGCACGAAGCCTGAGGTGAGGCTATGATTAAACATGACACTTAAGTGAGGTGCCAGTTCATTTTGTAGTTCATGTAGTACACAGCCTGGGATGTCATCTGGTCCCATGGAGGCTGTATTCTTAGCTTTGGAGAGTGCGGTTTCTACCTGTGTGGCCGTGATTATCGGAATTTGGCAATCTTTTGGTATTGAGATGGGCCCTTTAGGGGGTGAGAGGGGGGTGAAGTTGGCACTAAATCGATCTGCCAGGATATTGGCAATATCCTTGGGATCAGTATATTTAATGCCATTCTGTTGCAACTCAGAGCAGATCTGAGCATTGCCATTTAGATTCTTGATATAACTATAGAATGCCTTGTGGTTGTCTTTGGAATCTTTGGCAATTTTATTTTCGTAACTAGCTTTTGAGGATTTTATGAGGGATCTCAGCTTCTTACTGAGGCTGGTGAGGGAATTTTTTGCATCCTGGGATTTTCCTCTTTTTTGCAACAGTTTCTTCCTTCTGTTGTATAGTTTGTTTATAGCAGGGGACCACCACATTGGCTTCCTTTTTTTGGAGAAGAGCATCTTGGTTCTATTTGGGATGGCACGATTCATGCACGAGTGGATGTGCTCATACAGTGCCTTAGTGTAGGATTCTGCAGTCGAACTTCCAGATCCCATCTGTGTGGGTGTTGTGAAGTTTGTCACTTCTGACTTCAGTAGCTTGAAGTTGGCTTTTGAGAAGTTTTTTAAGGAGGTTTCCTTACTGGAGGGTGGGGGTGGGATGTGGATGTCAAGGGTGATTTGCTTATGGTCAGACCTGACCAATGAGGGGGTGACCACTGGTGTGGAGTATCTATCTCCCATGTTGGTAATGACCAGGTCTAGGATATTGGAGCCCCTGTTGGGACAATGGATTAGTTGATCCAGGGTGTTGGAATTTATGAATTCCAAGAACCGTTGGGAAAAGGAGTTGGTACCTGAGTAGTTTTCCCAATTAATGGCAGGGTAGTTGAAATCACCCAGTATTAGGGTGTTTGGTTGTATCTTAATATTTTCCAGTATGTTTAGAAAGGTGTAATGAGAATCTTGGGGCATCTGGTCTCAGATGAGAATGTGTGATTTAAATATGACTGACGGATTCTCTGTAGCAGAAATTCATTAAAATGACAACTTCAATTACTTATTTATTTTTTAATGCTTCCTTTGGAAACTGTTATTCAATTTATGTTTTCTTTTCATGACAGTAGACTTTTTAGGGCTTCTAATGTATTTGTAGTTTATAATTGACTATTTCAGACCACAATTCTGCATCAGGAGAGGAGGACAGAGTTTCAGTGTAGCTGGACTTTGCCTTTTGTCTGTGATTGTATAACTGTGGAGTTGAGGATGTGTAAAGCAAAGCCCCATGTCAGTGTGCAGAGGGCTTGTTGTCACCTTTCATTTGTTGGTATTTTACATCCCCTCTCTTCCCCCTAGCAGATAGATGGTCTCATAAATGTGTTCATTGACTTGTAAGCAGCTGTACCTTACTATCAATATTTTTACCACATTAGTAGTATACATTATATTTCGATTAAGCTTCATCATAAGTGTAACGCATTTATGCAATCACAAATCTTTTTTTATATATTATATATAAACGAGTGCATTCAGTCAGGCACCAGAAGGACAGAGTCCAGTTATGAACATCAAATCCTGCTACCTTTTCTTTTTCTGCTCCGTTCGGTTCTTTTCTCTGCATCCCTTGTAAATCTATACTCCTTGAAGACACTGTGGCCTAATTCATCATATCTCTCTGATTATCTATGGTTTACCTTCTATGACTTTCTTTGTTCAGTGGCTTTTTCCCTTCATTTATACCTGCTCTTTCTGAACTCACTCCCTTCTTGACTTCCAGAAGTTCTATGTCACTCATCCCTCTTCTTTCTGCTGACAGACATAAGGTGACACCTCCTTTCACTATCCCAAAGGAGTGGCTTTATTCAGTGAGAACATGCAATATATTTTTTCTTCTCTGATACATAACAATTCAGTTTCATATATATATATATATATATATATATATATATATATATATATATATATATATATATATATATATATATATATATATATATATATATATATATATATATATATACATATATAAAAGCCGAAAAGACCCAACAACATTCAGCAAAGCCTACTGCCACACTTGTATTTTTGTTCTGTCTTCCTCACTGTTCCTCCAGTGAAATTACTCAGCCTCAAAAACTGTCCCTAACACAAACCTCTGTCACTTGCTCAACACTATCACTCTATCTGGACAGGTTACCATTGAATGGATTATGTGTTCAGCTGTGTCATCCTAATTCCCTGGTTTGCCTTTCTTCTACAGTGTGGACTTAAAGAAATGTCTTGCTTTACTGTTAGCAATTACCCGTTTTTTGATAATCCAGAGTTTCTTCACTTTCTGTATATGCTGTTACTTTATTCTGAATTATATGACATTAAAAATATATTTGCCTTGCTTTGTGGATTCATCAAATATGCCCACTTAATGCAGCCTAAGACCTTATTTTGATTAAAAAATATATGAAGTTTCAGTTACTCCTTTGAAAATGTTTGTAGTTATAACTGTCTGTACCTTCCTGAAACCCTATAATTATTAGATTTTACCCCTCTGAACCAGTTTGCATTTCATCCATTTTCTCAGTATGATTATTTTTGCTTCTTTGCAAGCTAATTATCTCATTAACACCTATGGAGTGTGGAATGCCACACCTCTAACAGCCTACACACATCTTGCATTCCAGAGCATTTTCAGAAAAATAAACTTAAAAAGCATAAGATAAACAACTGTAAATGTTTTCTGAACAATAAAATGTTTTTAAAAGTGTATAAATAGCAATATCAGTAAGACACATTCTTTACTGTGATAATAGTTAATGCATTTAAACTCTTTTCCATAAATATTGTAATATATAATCTTCTTCTTCTTTCAGCTGCTCCCGTTAGGGGGTCGCCACAGCGGATCAACTCTTTCCATTTCTTCCTATCCTCTGCATCTTGCTCTGTCACACCAACCACCTGCATGTCCTCTCTCACCACATCCATAAACCTTATCTTAGGCCTTCCTCTTTTCCTGTTACCTGGTAGCTTCATCCTTAGCATATTTTTCCCAATATAATCTGCATCCCTGCACAGCACATGTCCAAACCAACGTAATCTTGCCTTTCTGGCTGTGTCTCCAAACCTTCCAACCTGGGCTGACCCTCTAATATACTTATTCCTAATGCTGTCCACCCTCGTCACACCCAGTGCAAATCTTAACATCTTTAACTCTGCCACATCCAGCTCTGACTTTTGCCTTTTTGTCAATGCCACTGTCTCCAAACCATATAACATAGCTGGTCTCACTACCCTCTTGTAGGCCTTCCCTTTCACTCTTACTGGTACTCATCTGTCTCAAATCACTCCTGACACTCTTCTCCACCCACTCCATCCTGCCTGTACTCTCTTCTTCACCTCTCTTCCACACTCACCATTACTTTGAACCATTGATCCCAAGTATTTAAACTCATCCACCTTCGCCACCTCTACTCCCTGCATCCTCACCATTCCTCTATCCTCCCTCTCATTCACACACATATATTCTGTTTTAGTCCTGCTGAACTTCATTTCTCTTCGCTGTAGAGCATATCTCCACCTGTTTCCTACTCTCACTACAGATCACAATGTCATCAGCAAACATCTTAGTCCATGGGGACTCCTGTCTGATCTCGTCTGTCAACCTGTCCATCACCATTGCAAATAAGAAAGGGCTCAGAGCTGATCCTTGATGTAATCCCACCTCCACCTTAAACGCATCCATCACTCCCACCGCAGACCTCACCACTGTCACACTACCCTCGTACATATCCTGTACCACTCTTACATACTTCTCTGACACTCCCGACTTCCTCATACAATACCACAACTCCTCTCTAGGCACCCTGTCATATGCTTTCTCTAAGTCCACAAAGACACAATGCAACTCCTTCTGACCTTCTCTGTACTTCTCCATCAACACTCTCAGAGCAAACATTGCATCTGTAGTGCTCTTTCCTGGCATGAAACCATAGTACTGATCACTAATCATCACCTCCCTTCTTAACCTAGCTTCCACTACTCTTTACCATAACTTCATGCTGTGACTGATCAATTTAATCCCTCTGTAGTTACTACAGCTCTGCACATCACCCTTATTCTTAAAAATCAGTACCAAAACACTTTTTCTCCATTCCTCAGGAATATTCTCACTTTCCAAGATTTCATTAAACAATCTAGTTAAAAACTCCACTGCCATTTCACCTAAATACCTCCATGCTTTCACAGGTATCTCATCCGGACCAACAGCCTTTCCATTCTTCATCCTCTTCATAGCTATCCTTACTTCCTTCTTGCTAATCCACTGCACTTCATGATTCACTATCCGCACATCATCCAACCTTCTCTCCCTCTCATTCTCTTCATTCATCAGCCCCTCAAAGTACTCTTTCCATCTGCTCAACACACTCTCCTCACTTGTGAGTACGTTTCCCTCATTATCATTTATCACCCTTACCTGCTGCATATCTTTACTAGCTCGGTCCCTCTGTCTAGCCAATCGGTACAGGTCCTTTTCTCCCTCCTTAGTGTCCAACCTTTCATGCAACTCTTCATATGCCTTATCCTTAGCCTTTGCCACCTCTCTCTTTGCCATGCACCTCATCTCCTTATACTCTTGTCTACTTTCCTCATCTCTCTGACAATCCCACTTCTTCTTCACCAACCTCTTTCTCTGTATACTCTCCTGTACTTCTTCATTCCACCACCAGGTCTCCTTGTCCTCCTTCCTCTTTCCAGATGTCACACCAAGCACTTTTCTAGCCATCTCCCTTACTAGCTCTGCTGTAGTTAACCAGCTATTCGGTAACTCTTCACTGCCACCCAGTGCCTGTCTTAACTCTTCCCTGAACTCCACCTCACAATTACCCTTTTTCTATTTCCACCATTTGATCCTTAGTACTACCCTCACACTCCTCCTCCTCTTCTTGAACACCAATGTCATCCTACAAACCACCATCCTATGCTGCCTAACTACACTTTCCCCTGCCACCACTTTACAGTCTCCAATCTCCTTCAGACTGGCCCTTCTACATAAGATATAATCCACCTGTGTGCATCTTTCTCCACTCTTGTATGTCACCCTATACTCCTCCCTCTTGTTAAAATACGTATTCACCACAGCCATGTCCATCCTTTTCACAAAATCCACTACAATCTGACCTTCTGCATTCCTTTGCTTAACACCATACCTACCCATCACTTCCTCATGCCCTCTGTTCCCTTCACCAACATGCCCATTGAATTCAGCTCCAGTCACCAGTCTCTCACCCTTGGGTACAGTCATCACCACTTCATCCAACTCACTCCAAAATTTTTCTTTCTCATCCATCGCACACCCAACTTGTGGAGCATATGCACTAACAACATTCATTATTACACCATCAATTTCCAGCTTCATAAACATAACTCTATCTGACACTCTTTTCACCTCCAAAACACTCTTAGCATACTGTTCCTTCAGGATAACCCCTACGCCATTTCTCCTCCCATTCACACCATGATAAAACAATTTGAACCCGCCTCCGATACACCTAGCCTTGCTCCCCTTCCATCTGGTCTCTTGCACACACAATAGACCAACCTTCCTTCTGTCCATCATATCAGCTAGCTCTCTTGCTATACCAGTCATACTGCCAACATTCAAAGTTCCGACTCTCACTATCACAGTCCTTGCCTTTACCTGCCTTTGGGCATGCCTTCCCCCTCTTCTCCTCCTTTGGCCAACAGTAGCCCAATTTCCGCCAGCACCCTGTTGGCCAACAGCACTGGTGGCAGTCATTGTTAACCCGGGCCTCGACCGATCCAGTATGTATATCTGTACTGTTGCCTGCATGTATGATTTGGCAAAATTTTATACCGGATGCCCTTCCTGATGCAACCCTCCCCATTTATCTGGGCTTGGGACCGGCACAAAGAAATCCACTGGCTTGTGCATCCCCAGTGGCTGGGTTAAATATTGTAATATATTATAATGTCCACAAACTCCAAATTATATTTTTCTAAATTTTCACATACAAATTTTCATTTCTTGAAAACTAAACAACTTTGACATATATTGTTAGGACATTTTTGTTAACCAGACATAAGCTTTCATGGGACAAGAACATTCTTTATAAGTACATGTTTATTGACATATTTACAGAAATATGAAAACATCTGTTTAATTGTATAATTAGCAAAATAAATAATACTGGACATCTCTCCAGATATGAAACTTAATAGTTCAAACATCAAAGAATGTTTTCTTCAATTACATCTGTGGTATTACCTAATATCATGCAACAGTTTGTAAGTCGCTTGGTTTTTGAAGTATTAAGTACCTATGGAAATATTGCTTATTTTCATAACTACTAACAACTATTATAGAGTGATATAAATCAGCGCTGATAGTGAATTGTCTTGTTTCACACCATACATCTCAATAATATGTGGCTGTTTTATGAAAATATAAAAACATGAATAATAAGTGCTAAACAAAGATCAATTTCTCCACTGCAGGATAACCTAGACTAACAATTGTGATGCTCTTTTGTTAGTAACTCTTTGCCCTTTCTTTTACTGCCTATTATTAGCAGGTAAGTCATTTAGTTAAAGAAACCAGACTCAAAAGAAGTTCTGGATGCCATAAGGCAGCATGGGTGTGATCTGGAAGTATACAAAAAGGGCAACATAGGCTTGAGGGAGTTAAATCCTCATAATGCTGTCTTAAGAGCAAGTCTCCTCTCTCAGCTGAATCTCCTACTGCATCTTTCCATTTTCTGCTTTGTTAGCTTTTTACATCAATTGTTTTAGTGTAGCACAATGATTTTTGTTATATCTAGTTGAAAAGCATTAATATGTTTTTACTATGTATGTTTTCTTCCATTTTTTTACTTGTTGCTGTTTGGTAGGTTATCCTTTCAATCCAGTTCTATCCAAGCTAGGCAAATACTCTGTATTGTTGAATTGTAATTTTCTTTTTAATTTCAAAGTATTGCTGTTATATTTCTGCATTATTTAATTAGTTTCTGCACTTTTTCACACTTTAACATGCTGTTGCAATTTCACTGTATTAACTGTGGTGGTTTTGCACTTTTGAATTTATTTTGAAGTGTTTTCTTCTTTTTTTACTATTGTAATTGCTAAATTGCTGCACCTTGGGAATTTGTTTAGTGATTTTAAGGTTAGAAAATATAGGACTGCCCTCTAGCGGGATTAAAGAGTAGCCTGGTTTCTTCTGAGCTTGGGATTCACTAAGAAAACCTTAGAGCGTGTTGTTGTCATTGGCCAGTGAGCTATTTTGGTGGCCATTCCAGTTGTTGGATATGCCTGGTTAGGTACATACCAAAGGGAGCATTGTACTCAATGATAGGTCTGATGAATGCTGAATACAGTGGAACAATGACTTCCTTGGGCCTAGATGCCATACCATTGTTTATAAGTTGTTCAGCATAGAATGATTTCCTCACTACTGTAGACACGTGATGGTCAAAGGCTAGATTACTGTCTATGTCAGTCCCCATAGGAATCACCTATGAACCTATAATATCTCATAGAATTAAATCACTGGATGCACATAGATTCATAAGATATGTTTAGATCCCCTTTGAGCAAATGAGGTACGTCAACAAGCATCCATATTTGTTGGCCTCATGGGGATGACAATCTGCACTGCCACTACCATATACTTTAATGTTAGTCTAGCAGTATTACCACTATATGTTCACAATTTTAAGGAAATTGGCAGTAATGACCACAGAGTAATACTGTAAAGTAATGACCACAGAGTAATACTGTAAATGAGTCTTAACAGCACACCTTTTATTACTCGCCTTTAAAAAACACAAATGAGTTATGTCTTGGAGATAAATAAAAACTGTTTTGGTGAAATAAAAAAAGATGATGTAAGCCAAAAATAAGGAAATAAGATGGTTCTGAAACAAGATGGTATCAATGTAAAGAAAAATATATCACTAAGGAAATATAAGAAAACACAAGTGACTAAGACAGGCTATGATAAAAATTAAATTGGAAGAAATTAGAAAAGTAGTTGAGAAAAATGTACATTATGTAATCTAAAAGTAAATAAAACATTTTAGAGATATAAATGGGAAAGACAAAAGTACAAAAAGTAAAGCTTAAAATTTGCAAGGTGATGAAAAAGCATGGAGAATAAAGTACTAGTCTGCTGTGTATGTCTTTATGTAGAAAGGAAAGATAGTTTTCATATTCATGTAGTATAACTACTGGGTCTGTATTCGCTCATCGAAGTCTGATTACAGTGAACAGCTAATCTTTGAATAAAAATCACCAAACGGCCATTTGTTGAACATTCACATCAGCGAATGTTTTTCCCAAGGAAGGAAGTGACTTAACCAGCATATGGAAACTTGCCCACTTCTCCACTGTAGTGTGATCTCGGAGTTGGTATATATAAGTGTGGGGGGGCACTTTGGTGGGTTTGATGTTCTGTGATGTGTTTGTCAGTTGGTCTGTTGGCCAAGTAATTTCTTTACCAGGAAAAAGTGCTCGAATAACAGCCATTTGATGATTTTGGTTTGATGAACAGCAGTTCGTTGTAATTAGACTTTGACAAATTGATATAGACCTGAGCTATCAGTGATACGGATACAATTCCCAACCCTTCCCAAAAAGGAAGGAACATGAAAGAATCCAAAAGACAGGAGATGGCCAAATCAATAGGGTTTCATGATATTACTGTAGGCTTTTTAGGACACAATAAGTTGAGCAGGGAATTTCATTAGCTAATTTCAACTGAGAAGGCTAGGCTTCCTGAAGACTGGAAAAGAGCAGATAGAATTCCTTTTCAAATGGTTGGAAATAATAGAGATGTTCTTATGCTATATGTTGATCTACAATTGGTTGTTTCTTGGCTTGTGCTAGGATGGGTATTACTTCTCTACTGATCAAAATTTGGCATTTTTTAAAAAGAAAATCCCACATTTAGGGTTATCTGCAACCCTTCAAAGCATGGTCTAGTATAACAAAGTAGTTATGTGTGCACTCTTTTCCCCATATCCTGCAAATCTGTCCCCTTGCCAGTAGCAAACACCTTCCTTTAAATCATGAAATAACAACACAGGTTTCACCCGACATTATTAAACAAGTAATATAAAAATATATATTTTCCAGACTTGCAGGGAAGTCTGACAATAGCTACTTATGGAAAAAAGCACTTATCTTTGGGGAGGGTGGCAGAGGGTGCAGGGTATTTCTAACAAATCAAAACAAGACATCTCATAGATCAATTGATAATTAAGAAAGGATGTGTTGTATCTAACATTGAGGATCCTTCTTGATGGGCCCTTTTTTGAACTGAAACCCAAGTTGTTATCACAATAATAGAAGGAATCAGGGGACCATCTTAGGCCAGAGCTTAGATGTCTGAGTCCTGAATAAGGGAATGTATTGGTCCATCTCACGTAATAAGAAATGAGATAATAATCATTATTAAGGCTTATCATGAAGACCAAGTGGCCATGACACAGATGTCCACATAGAAGCACTCTTGAATTAAGCACTGGAGGCAGCCACTTCTTTTGTGGGCTAATCTTTGGCAACAGCACTTGCCAATGTATCCTTGGTCAGATGATGCAAAAAAAACAATGTAGGGGGCGCTCAAAAAGTATATGCTTGCAAGACACAAGCCATAGCATCTGCAGAGTAAAAGGGGCGAACACCCACTCCACCCTTGTAAATCATTCAACTTCCTTAGGTAATACCCGAGGTGCTGGTGAACATGCAGAATGGAAAGGCAATCCAGCCTCAGTTTCTACTGCCACCAATAAAACCACAATATGACTAGACTAGTTCAAGGAAATATCTAATGCCACCTTAGAAAGGAAATGAGAGTTTATAATTAGGGACACCCTGCCTTTGTGAAAAAAAAACAACTATAAGTCTATGCAGCCCAGGCCTTAAGGAATATGTTTTTTTTCCAGAAATAAACTTCAAACGAGAAGAAAAGAGGAAAGATTAGATTCTTCTAGATGGTAAAAGCATTGTTCTCTATAGTTTCTCATTTCAAGAAGGCAGTAAATGTGCATGGCCAATGAATCCCAAGCCCCAGGATAAGGCTACCGGTATAGTTTAGTGACTGTCATCTCTTTCACCTCACCAGGTATGTGAAGTACTGATAGTAAGATGCTTCAGTGTATGGCTTACTGACAGATGAGCATTGCCTTTCCTTACTAGGAGTATAACCTTGTGTGCTTGTGTCCCTGCTTTTTTTTTAATACCACATGACAGACTAGCTGTCTCATCAGATGAGGAACTGCTCAGAAGCAGCTGTTCCTCCAAGGGTTTGAAGACCAGGAGCACTGCTCTTAACTGCAACTGGTGACTACTGAGCTCTTTCTTTGGAGAACCACATTCCATGTACCATACAGGAGCTCAGGTGAGCTTTGTAACTGACAAGCAAAGCAGCAGTCATCAAGATCTGTGATGGGTTTGGGTGGAAATAGGACAGAACCACCAGAAGAGATGTGAATTGTCTACCTCTTAAGAACTGAACAACAATGGTCCTATAGTAAAAGCAGATACATGACTACCCAGTGGCTTTCAAGCCGCTAACACCTCACTCTTCAATAAAAGACCAGCATCTCTTGGCATGCCAGGGAGATCATGATAGCCATCAAGCTCAAAAGATGCCGCTGAGTCCAATCTTGAATTTTGCATTGAGTCCTCATTCAGGTAGCCAAAGTCATGACTTCCTGGTCCCTTTCCAAGGGCCAGAATATATATTGGTGAAGAGCATCCACCTCCACCTTCTTGAAGAACTTCCTCTGAATTGGGACTACAGAGGGTGATTCCTCAGAACTACATCCCCAACAGTATACAAAGGAGGGATACTTCCACGGAGTCTCTAGATGGTGCTACCACAAGCCAATTATCCAGGTATAGGAATACCAGGAGAGTCTTCTACTGCAAGGGTTAGACACCATAGCCAATGCCATTTTAAAGACCACTGGCACTGAGAAAAGCAAAAATGTTTATTCTTCGTACTGGAAATAAAAAACACCCAGAATAATACATGGAATTATTTTGTGTGGACCCCAAACACTGATATGCTAAAAGGAATCCATCATATCCTATAATACTGTCCTTGACCTCATCCCACATGGGAGTGACAATAAAGTTCATTGCAAGGTGATCATCCAGAACTAAATTTATCAAAGGAAGTAGATGAAGTCAACAATGTCCAGAAGGGGATGAAATCTGTCCATCCTCTTTTGGATCACAAACAGCAAGGAGTAAAACCTTTACCTCTCTTCTGACATAAAGACACCATCTATGATCATTTTAACCTGAAGAGTCTAAATCAGTTCAAAAAGCTCTACTGTAATGGATTGATACAACAGAAGGTCCATTTTGGACACATGAGTTTCAGACCATGACCAAAGTTGATCAGTTCAAGAGCCCACTAAGTTTTGTGATGGTTCTCTAACTTGGGCTGAACTCAAAGAATTTCCCTTCAGCTGTAGTCTTGGGCCATAGACATGAATGTCGGAGGACCACTGGATGAGCTGTCATCCTTGGTGCCTTCACCAGCACTGGAGGGAATAGAACAGAATTATTCCTGAGATCACTATCTCTTCTGGGGTCAACATGTTCAAGGATAGAAGTGACAGGACAGGGATCAAAGGGGCTATTTAAGGGCCTGTTTCCTTTTCAGGGGGTCATCCAGCAGATCCTGAGTATACTGACTGATGACCATATGCCCCAAAAAGTGGACATCCTTGCATTTGCTCCTCAACTCCTCATTGAGGGAGGTTAATTTCTGTTGCACCATCCTGTGCAGGTGTACATCCAAGTCTTTGGCTATAGCCATGCTATCAGTATAATAAAACTGGAGTTTGACTCATTGTATCCCAAAGTGGAGGCTGTGAATAGAGTCTTATGAAGATCTACCTTAGACCCAAACTAAGAGAGGTAATCAAACTTTACCAACATGTTCCTCTACAGGAGGACAAGGTACAGGGACATTTGGCTTATTCCCCAAAATGACAGAGGAGTAAACATTCTTTCTACACTTACCCAACATTCTAGATTCATTAACTGGTGTCAAGGTGAGAAAACACATTGATGTGTAAGACCTATGTTGGAACAAATACATCACAAACAAATCCTCACCAAAATGTTTAGTAAAGAGATCCACTAGCCCAGGTGGTGGCTTGTAAAGGGCATCTGCTTACAGGGCTGTCAAGGACAGTCAGAGTGCCTCCAGGCTGCTCTGACAATATCTGTAATGTCTGGTTCCAATAGCATTCTCAGTTTGTTTCCTCAGAAGCTCTGCCAGGTGTTTCTGTAAAAAAGAGATGGAGAAAGAGGCTAGTCTAAGTTGTTCCTCACCCACCTGAGGTTATGTCCAAAGAAGGGGTCATTCAGAGGAGATCCAGCTGAAAGAATAGACTCTTTATCCCTAACCATTACAGAGACAGTGACCTTAGATATTCTGATTTTTACAGGATTCTGTACATGAGGAAGTATCATGATCGCCACTATGTGCATGTGTGAAGTCCTACAAGAGTGAGCATATGATGGATTAGCACTGGTGACAAGGAACTGGCAATTACATCTGGACCACATGCCAGTACAGTGTGAGGAGATGCCAGGTACAAGCCTCATACTGGATTTCCTAATGGTGCACTTCCACATACATGACTCAAACTCTCATCAGACATCTTGATGTCCAAGCCCTAGTCTGCAAGAAGATAGACCCTCCCCATTTGTAGCCTGCTGACCAACACAAGCCTCAGGACCACATCTAGTGGGAGATTCCTTGGTGCTGAGTACACCTTGTCTGTGGTTAGATGATTAATTGACCAATCATCAGGCTCAGGCTGGTCAGCCCTAGACTCTGGGCCAATCACCCAGAGATAAACAGCACAAAATTTTAAGGATACAACCCCACTCTACCCATAGGTGGGAGCCAAGGGTATGACTCCCTGCTGCAAAAGCCTTAGCTATAATGAAGGAAACACTGAGCTTCAGTCCTCATTAGCTGAGACTGAGCCCCACCACCTGAAGGGCTCAGGTAGTCAAGTGGACATTAGATTTATCTCAAAGACCTCTGAGTGCTTGTTTCTGTGGTGATTACTTGATGTATTCCTAATGAAATGAGGAGAACCCTTCTATCAGTCTCCACAGGACATGTTCTGGACCAAAATCATCTTTGTTAAGTAGACTGGACAGTAGGTTTGGCCTCAATGTTGAATAAATGGGGTGAATTTCTAGCACATGCAACCGTTTTCTGAATTGTGCTTTTCCCTGAGTCAGTCAAGAAATGTCAGGTTGAGCCATTTTGGCAAGTAATTTGACAACTGCATGCTCTTAGGGCATGCAAATGCAAAGCTGTCTTTAATGAATGAGAAACACATTGTGCATCAGGTAAAAAAAGAATGTCAGGCTCTGGGGATGAGTGCACTTATATAGCCATTATGTTACACCATAGTATGCATTGGACAGCCATGCACATCTTCCCAGACATAGGATTCTGCTGAAAAAAGCTAATACCCAGTATAATATTTATCAATTAGGCTCCTTGACATTAGGTCAAGGCAGATGCTAAAAGGCTGTCAGCAAGTTTTCCCATACATTTTATTGAGGTTCAATTCTCTTCAGCGTCAACCAGACAAAACATACTGGTCAGAGTTTGAACTCAACAAAGTCATACAAATAAAGCATTTTTTGCAATACACAAGTCCCCTGCACCTTACCCCACACCTTATTTATTTATTTATATAGACTTCACAAACTCTGGGGAAAAGATAAAATGCAACACAAACTGAATCATTGTTAGTGCACAGAGAGATTTGCTGTGGAGAACAGCTATGAAGGAGTTCAATATCAGACAACTGAACTTGATTAGTTCAATCCTTTTCCATTTTGCATTTGACCAAGTATAGGAAAGCCATTAATTTAACTTAAGTTATAAGCAAAAATCATGAAATCAAAGTTAAAGGAAATAAATGTGGAATATTTGAAGGAAAGGGATACCAGCAAATACATCACTGATTTGCAGTGGGGTAGTCATGACAAAAATGTTTAATTTTATGTTGAATGGTTAATCAGAACAATAAAATGACAGTAGGAATGTTGACAAGGTGATAGAAGGGTGAGGATATTAACAAAGTACAAGGTATGCAAAAGGTAGCAGGTAGTAATAATTAGCAGAGATTATTCAGATGAAGGGATGGTTACCAGTAGGGTTCAATAGAGGGTCAGTACTGGGGCTGGCTGTTTTCAACATTAAAGTAAATTATACTGTACAAGTTTAGAAAGAAGATAACAGTTTTGCACATTATGCTAAATATGTAACAAGGTGCATATACAAGGAGGTATAAAACAGGTAAAAAAGGACTTGGTAAGATTGGCTGTATGTTTTGGAAAGACTGATAGTATGGTTTAAATATGCCAGCTTAAATTTTGTGCAAGAAATGCAAAATAATGCACCTGGGAAGGGAAGAAGTAACACAGGAATGGCGCACACAGTTAAAAAGGAAACAGTAGGAACAATCAATACAGAAATAACCTAAATGGTAACCAATCAATGTTGTAAATAATGGGATATATATGAAATGTCACCAGTGGTAAAAAATAAACTGTTTTTTTTTATTTTTATTTTTTTTATTGTTGTCTCCTTATTAGACAGTTGTTAGTCCTCTATTAGAGTTCACCGTAGAGTGCTGGACATAGTCAGTACAGACAGTTCAAAGGAGGACAATCAACAGTGTATAATATTCACATGAAATCGTAGATAGATAGATATATAGATAGACCAGAATAACTTGATTTGTGCTATCTTTATGTATTTACTTCTTTAGAGTGCTTAAGGGGACTAATCCAAATAGACCATTTTCATATATGATATAAACTGTATTGAAAAAACAAGGCACATGGCAAACTATATACATTAAGGCATCTCAAAATAATCAATGATTTAAGTTCTGGTCATACACCTCCACCTCTAAGTGCAAGAAATCTGGACAAAGCAAAAAATGATAGGGGACAACAGTCCAAAATCAGGCACACATTTTAAATATTGCTCTTACTTGATATAGTAATAGATTTTATCTTAGCATGTTTTTTCTGAAGGTTATAAAGTCTGAAACCCAAATTTATGCATTATTTAGTGACTTCAAACTTCAATGATTTGCCAGAAAACTGCAAATTTTGCAAGGAACAGATCAAAAATATGAAGTGAAAATCTAGACTTTCTGCAAAAATCTGGAGAGTTGAGGTATGTTTCTAGTATTTACTGTACTTAAAAAGGTGTATTAAAGAAAAATAGACACAGTTTAAGTTGGCAGTGCAATAGAAGAAAATATTTTTTCACTCTAAAATATAGTGGATGTCTGAAACAGCTATTCTGAAGATGGTGCTGGTTCAAAAACTGTGATGGAATTATAAAGTATAAAAGAGACACAACACATCTACAGCTTAAGCAGTAATTAAGGAACTAGATAGACTAGATAGGCCAGGTCATCTTCTTCTCTCATCAAAATCAGTGTAAGATATGAATTACCTCTCAATTGTCCAGATTTTTGCAGAATGTCCAGATTTTTATCTCATATTTTTGATCTGTTTCTCATAAAATTTTGTTTAAGTCAGAAAATATTGACAGACATTGAGTTTTACACTCCATACCCTTCAGAAATTTCATTCTAATGCAAAACCTGTTATTCTATCAATGTTCTACAGTTGTAAGAATGATATTTAAAAATTGTCCATATTTTTGGGCCTTTATCCCCCCATTATTTATAGCTTTGTTCAAATTTCTTGTACTAAGAGGTTGAGAAGTATGTATAAATTTCCTACTGTTTTAACTGTTGTCTACATGCCCACACTTTGAGAAGTACACAGGATAGATGATGCCCACATATTATTTTATTCACAAATGAAAATACTTAAATATCTGTAAAGTCAGACTTTATCACAGTGCATATACCCTTTTCCTCTGGACGTTTACTGCATGTTCTCTGGAGAACAGTATGATTTATCATGTCTCATTTTAATAAGAAATGAACAGCTGTGAGCATTTAGTCAAATTTTTAAAGTGTTGACTTTCTGTGGTTGGGTCTTGTTTGATCATAGTCGCTGCTTTCTGTTTTGAAGTACTGTCTCCCAGGACAGGCAACTGGAAGTTGACAGAAGAGGTGCTAACTGTGAATAATTTTTCTCTTTACATAGAGTCTATGCAACTTTAAAGTTAGTATATTTATTAATCTGGGGTAAAACATGTACATTGGGGGAATAAATGGAGGCATATCACTACCTGCAAAAATGTTTTGGTCTTTGTTTTTGTAAATATTTTGGATTCCACTGGTATAATGCTTTCAGTACTATGCATTTTATCTGTTGGTTTTTGATTATATGGATATCATCGTCTCAAAACTCAATATTTCATTATAAACCCATTGTGATGTCAATTTGTAAACTGTTCTACAAAGTCACTACACTTTCAAAAACATGATGTTTGGCTAGTGTTTACTCTACTTTCTGCTTCCATTAAATTATAGCAAATGCATTGTGGTCAAGGGATAGTTCACTATATGCAATAGTGCCTGGGTCTCTGATAACCATGTTTCTTTTGAGGTGAGTATCATTTTATTTGGTAGGTACATGGGGGCTCACATTTTCCACAGAACATATTACAACCTTTCAGGATTTAACTTTAGACCAAGGTGCTGATTTGTAGTTGTCTGATCCTCTTGGAGATTTTAGGAGTCCTCAAGAGTGCTGATGACAACATTGAGTTTGCAGTCATCTATGGAACTGAACAGTCAAAGATCTTTGACATCAGCTTTGATATCAGAGAAGTAGATACCAAATAGAGGTGACCCTAGCATTTATCCTGGGAGGACCCCAATAGTAATAATCATTTCAGAGGAGAATACTCCCCAAATCCTAACTGACTGAGTTGTATCTGTGGGCCAGTTTGCTATCAAGTGGGTCATATAGTGGTTTGCATTTAGTTTGGTAAATTTGTTGATAATGCCTAAGCATGGAATTGTATTGAAGGGCTTTGCCAAGTCAAAGTAAGTAGTATGTGCCAGTTTTTAAAAAGGTCTACTAGGTTAAGCAGGCAGGATCTTCATTTCACAAACTCAAACTAGTTTGGGATTAGAGATCGTAAGTGTTAATATCTTTTTTATTGGCTCCATAGCAATGTGTATCACTACCATACAGATGAATGTTAAGGCTCATTGATCAGTGGCTGGGCCACTATTGTGTACAGGAAAGACCACATCTGCTGTCAAAGTCTCTGGCACAAAGCCACTTGGCAGGATGAGGGTGAACAGATTCAGGACCAGTTCAGTTAGACAGTGCTTCATACAGACAATGAAGCAGCCCAGAACATTAGCAGGATCCATACAGCTAGTGTTTCAGCCTTGAAAAGTGCCTTTAGGGCTTACTCTGAGGTAATCCCATACAGACATGATGGTATACCAGGTAAAGGGAGTGGGGATGGGGGAATGCGTTCGGATTAAACTTATCTTCAGATTACAGCTCATTTTTCATGTGCAGTATGGAATAAGAAACCAGGACCACATGGAAACAACCTAACAAAAAACATGACTTAGTATCCCAACAAGCCAAAGTTATTTTGCCTAAGAAGATGAAGAAGAGGAACATGTAAAACTGGTACAATCGTGTAACATTTTCTACCTCTTTTTGTTTACTAGAAAGTAAAATTAATTGGTTCAAACCATAGTTCCCTAAGGAAACAACACTTTTCCCACCAGAAAATCTAAAGCCATTCATTTTGTTGGCAAGGAAGATTAATTTCAGCCAATCCATTGTAACCCTTTTTTGATAATCCCCAGTCAAAGAGAAATTTAATTTGAATTTACATGCATTGTTGATATCTTTAAGTTATCTTTATTGCTTAGTAAGACAAGAAATAATAAAGCAAAGATATGTTTATTTTATTTGAAAATATAACCAGTACTAGTGTAAGTCGGTAGAGACATAAGTAACATTTGCCACCTTGCTAGTAAATATTTCAAAAGAGGCTTAGTATTTATGTGGATAGAATTAACTGATGTGGTTTCCAAGTACTGACAGTTAAGGTATTTGAATTTCATGGTCTTTTAAATTAAAAGTGTTAAAGTAAACATGATCTAAGTTAATATCTCAAGGATTGAGTGTCTTCCGTCAGGTTTTCCCATGGTAAAATCATACATACAACATCAGCATAACTTCTGTTACAGCACGTTCTGAATATGTCATAGGACTATATAACTGTAATCCAGCAAAGAATTGTAATTCAGTATAAAGCCCTTAGGTATAAAAAATTGTGTAAACTTTCCTCTTCATACTGACCAGTGCTGAGACCATATTTCTGCCATTATTAAATGCAATTGTCTCATTTTCTGAGAATCTGAAAATATTCAAGCATTTTGCAAATCAGAGAATGATGTGCATTCCATGTCTCCCACTTCAGTGATATTAAGTTGATAAAATATGAGTTCAACTGACTTACATTCTTGACGTTGCATGTAAATATTTATGTTACGCAACAATATGTGTAATTTTGTCATAATTAAATTCCTGATGTAAGAATAGCAGGTTGCAACATACCTTGTTAAAATTCCAGCCTTGCTCAACAGCATTATATTTGTAACAGCCAAAAGGCATAAAGGGCCGAGGTCAAGGTAATTCTTGAAAAATTTGCAAGTTGTGGACCATGAAACAGCTTAACATCGCTGTGGGCAGGAAGACAAATTTATCACAGTAATCTGTGGTGAATGTATGGTATGCATGGGAGACAAATGTACAAACTGAAGTCAAATGACATAAACCAGTTTGTGAACTTTAATGAATATTTAGGAATGGTTCATATGCACTCATCACCCATAATCCTAACCGAAGAAATGTAGATCAACTTCGCAAAAGAAAGATCATAAACTTGTCAAACATTTCAAGTGCACAGCAAGGTGAACAAATCCTAAACATGTCAGTTTTGCTTCATGTAATAATAATACATTGTTAACAGTGGTTAGATTTCTGAAACAATAGAAAACCCTAATTTTTCTAAGTAAATTGGTGAATGATATGCCCATCAAGAATTTTATACATATGACTGCATTTTATGGCATATGAATTTTGCAGTCCTTTGGTAAACTATGCCAGTTATGTTACCAGCTGCAGCACTTTATACCTGACATGTTTACATGATTAAACATTTTTCTCTTTCTGTCTGATGCACAAGCCAGACACCAAGAAAATAATTATATATTACATGCATACAGATGTAGGAGTGTGATGTGCATATGTAAAAACTGCATACAATTGCAAGTGAAAGAAACAAGGGTCTTAATTTGAGCATAACAACTGGCCTTCCAGAGACCTTTCCTGGTTTGCTACCAGCTATGCTGCTTCAGCAACAGAAATGTGCACGTCTCTAAGCATTGTGTTCTTTCTGTTTAGTTCATGACCTAGTCTGATCAAAACTATACAGTGGTGTACCAGATAGTCATTAAATCATGATTGGAAAAACACAAAAAAAGTGATACTGTTAAACAAATCACGCTAGTCTCTACAAAAATAAAGTAATTTATTCCGTTCTGTTAGCGCTTTCGTGATTTTTTTTTTTTGTGTTTTTCCAAGTTTGTGTTTTGCGTTTTATTAAATCATGATTGCTTAACTTAAGCTACACTCAACAACATTACTCTCAAAAAAACACATTTATACCTTCTCCAATATGTAGCAGTCTCACAATTTCTGTATTTAGTGTGGAGAGTGTAGAAGACTGATAAACAGTAGGAGAAATAATGTCTACTCGCAATAAGGAAGACATAATTTATTAGTTTCACCTTAAATGTGTTTTTAATGACAGACTATGAGTGTTATTCAGAAAACTAGGAAACACAGAGCTTTTTCTGTAAATCAGGACTTAAACAATATGTGCTGCGTATTACACATCCGCAATACTATAATGTATGCATCTATGTAGCCTTCATAAACATGTATAACAGAAAGAAGTAAGTGCCTTAGCTGGAATTTAATGCATACAGTTTGGAATGCTAACAACAGCCTGAACCACTCTTCCGTAGATGAGGGTGCTACAAACAGATGAAAATACACAGCTCCAGATAAGGATATAACCATTATTACCAAGTTTAAACCATGTTTGTCTCAACAAGAGCTTCTCCAGACACATTAAAATCTATGCCTCCTTTTCCATAAAATACTTTAAATCCAATCACTTTCCAGTCTACATGTCATGTGGCTTGCACCAATAAACATAGCTTGAAGCTTTTTCAGCATTTGGTACTTAATCTCATGGCACTTTTTTAAGATTTGACCAAAGCTGGATTTTAGTGAAAACTATCAATTAAACATTTCATATTATACTCCCTTACTGATAAAGTAATCTGACATCAGGATTCTTTGTTTAATATAAAACTGTCACAGTCAGCACCCCTTGCATCATTATACATATGCCTTCCATATTCTGAATTAAAAGTATGTCCCATATCATATTCTAAATGCTATCATTATTAGTAGTAGTATGTGCCCCTTAGTTGTTAAAAAGTTTTATTACATAAAAACTATTGCATAAACACATAACACCAGTGACAGGCAGTACATAGTGATAATTATAATATGCATAGTAAATATGTGCAAGTTATAAACAAAGGTATGGCATCTAGGTCCAAGGAAGTCATTATTCCACTGTATTCAGCATTCATCAGGCCTGTCATTGAGTACAGTGCCTCCTTTGGTATGTACCTAACCAGGCATATCCAACAACTGGAATGTCCATAAAGGTTTCTCACTAAAAGAATACAGGGCATAAGTAACATGTCCTATGCATACCACCTCAAGGTCCTATCCCTGTATTCTGTCTCCTACAGGCTGTTGAGAAAAGATCTATGCCTGGCATACAAAGCATTGTCAAACCCCACTCCGATGGAGCTCTTGCATATCAGCCAAACAGCACAAGAATTACCCATTCTAAAGATTTAAACTTTGCCTGTGATATGAATAGGATCTGCTGCAGAGACAGGTATGTATACCAGAGACCACCCCTTCTCTGGAACAGGCTCCCCATCCACGTGAAGCACAGTTCCTCCCTAACCCAACTCAAATGTAACTTGGACAACTGGATGGGGAAAAGAAAATTTATTCCTGGTTTGGCACCTATGTCTCTAATGGACATAGGCAGCCTGTAACTGGTTCATCTCACAGGCCCCTGCTTATAAATGTTTCACCTCCCAAACCCCTGATTACACTTATCAAGGATACCAGAACTAATCAGAGATTTGGGATGCATGGCTAGGCTTCAAAAGGTCCTTGTGGTCATTAGCCTGGTAGACACCTATGAACCTATGAATCTAAATAATTTAATATTTCAGCTTAGTATATGCTTTGAAAAGTGGCTTGTCAATTTAAGTACTGTATTGTAAAGGATATTTAGAACTGCTTATGTTTCTCAACCCCTGACAAATTAATCTGAATTTACAAGTGAAACTTTGGGCTCAAATGAGTGGCAATTACAGGCTACTGATTATGTTTCCATCTAACACCCTTGTACCACTACTGATGCTAGAACGATCACCTTAGCCTGTTAAATAAAAACATGTTTCAGTATCAGGTTCTTATCTGTATATTACTGTTTTATGATTAAAATAAGGATGGTAATGATGGATCTAGATAAGAATGGGATATGTGATGCTTTCATTAATAATAGTATTTATTTTCTTTTGCTGACCAAGTTAGTCACACTCAGTAAGTGGCCTCTTTTCAGGGAAGACCCAGGGTGGTATTTATACTGAATGCGGAAAACTGGACCAGGACACTTGGGAATTTTGTCTACTCTTTCTGAGAAGGAGGAAGTGAAACTCACTCATCCCTCCCATGCAGAGGCGGCTGGGAAGAGCAGCACAGTAGTGGAGAGCAGAATGAGTTGTGACAGTGCTGAGAAATGTTCTTTTACTGTTAGTAATGTAAAGCAAAGTGAAACAGTTTTGATTCAGCAATTAGAAAGGGAAGAAATACCTGTAAATGACAGCAACTTACTGAATTTTACAAATAGGCAACATTTAGCTGTCTCAGAGATTGGAGTAGAAAAGCAGGAAGTGGTGATAATGGAGGTGTTATCTGGAAGACTGTAGAATGAAGACCTGGCTTGCATGATTAAGCAGAAGGATCCATTGGAGGAGTTAGTATTGTCATAGGCAGAAGCAGCAGATCATGTGTTTGGAACAGAAGGAGGATAACAAAATGTGAGTGGGGACTTATGTACAAAATAGAATAGTATGGATAACTTATAAATGGTTAAAAATCCCATGCAGAAGTGGTCGCAAGGCAGAAACATGGACAAAATATACATGTAAATAAACTGTGAAAAAAGTGACCAAAGACAATAATCAGGACAAAAAAAAACTAATTTATTCATGTATAGATATTATGTATGGGATAACTCAATCATGCCATTAAAATTTAGTGCAGTGAATGTTAGGTCACCCAACCATTTGGTAAAGAAACATTTTGTGATATGACTTTTGAAACAGACATTCTATAGGAGGGGTTTATTAACTGTTGTGAAAGGAAAAAAAATGTATTTCCATGGAATGCATATGATTTTTCAGGGAAAGGCACTATACTGAAAAATAACATTTGAAATTTAGATCAGATAAACTAGAAGAAGATGATATAACAGAATGCTTAATTAAAATGTGTGAAACTGTTAGAAATATAGTGGAAAGACAAAAAGATACTAGAAATGTATGGAATAGGACTGGGAGGTGGAAGTTACTTTGAAAAACTAATTTGGCTGTATAATACATTTGCCTAGAGTGACATACGTTAATGGAATAAGACGTACTTTAAGATATATGGGACAACCTAAAACACAATGAATATGTGTAAATCTTAGTGGAAACTATGCAAATGGGACACTCTTGGTTTGATTGTCAGGACAGATGTGAACATTTTGAGCATCAGATTCAAGGGATTAATGAAAATATAGAGGAAATGGAGACTCAACAAGAATAATAAATGTTATTACAAGCATGGGGGGGGGCAGATACAATAAGGGCAGGACCAAGCAATTGAGAAAGATATTCAAACAGCAATCCAGGAGAAAAAAGTAAAAACTAGACATATGTTTGCTTTATTAGGATATCAGATGTAGAAGAGAAAGACATAGAGTGTAGTGAGCAGTGGAAAATGTTCAATACAACAAAGGTAAGAAAAACAAACTGGAAATGCAATAATTTATCAGCCAGGGTTAAAAAGAAAGGAAAATAATTTTGTATGATTGGTGTCAATTAATGTAAATATTTCAGTCAGAAAGATAAGTGTTTTACAATTATACAGCAAGTTAGATGTTGCTGTGATTGTTTTACAATATATGAGATTCATTTTAGAATTAGATAGAATTCAAATGTGGAAACTGCAAGGAAATAAAATGTTATGGAATTTGGGACAAGACCACTGTTCAGGAGTTGTTTTTTTTTTCATTTAGTAATAAAAGGAGGAAGTGGAGTAACTATACTGGATATTAGACAGGAAAATGGAGTCTTCAAATTGATATATAGGTTGTATGCATACACAGGAGTGAGAGAAAGAAAATGTTTGAATAGATAAATCAATTTGTGACAATAAACATGAAGTATTTCTAATGGAGGATTTTAATTGTAACTTAAATATGAAAAGGAAGAAAGGACAAGCTATAAAAATGAATAAAGCTATGAAATGTAACTAAATTATAGAATCAAAATCAGTAGACCAATAGGAGAAGGCAAACTAAACCATAGACTGACTACTTTTTTATCAGAATGGATAAAGAGGTAGCTAATGGAATATATTATTACAGATTGTACAGATCACGCACAAATTTAAAAAGAATTATCTGAAAAATGAAGATAAAATTAAGGAAGGGAAAGGAATTAGGAAATTGCCAGGAAAATGTTGATTCTAAAATATTTTAGAGGAAATGAACAATTATAACATGGATAATTTAATACAAATATTTTACTAGGAAGGGACTAATGCAGGGGTATCCTTTGAGTAGTGTCTTGTTTTCTTTAGCTGTGAATGCAGCTGCAAATTAGTTGCAATAATTGATGAAAGAAGCTGTGTATTGGCTCCACTGGGATGTTAGTATACCTGTTTTTTTTCCTCTGTAGTTGGCATCACAGTTATTGCTAAGAATAAATCATGGATGAAATGACTTGCTGTTAAAAACAGAGTTGGAGTTGAACAAAGAAAAATGTAATGGTTTGGGAGACGCAGTAAAGACAGAAGGGATATAGTTTTCAAAACATGATTTTTTTTATTAGATATTACATTTGGCAAAAAGGAAGTGATAGTAATTCAGTGGCAATGTTTAAGAAAACATCTGCCATTTAAGACACAGGTATGTTTAATGAATTCAGTAATATTCGGAAAGATAGGTGAGATTCCAAAATGTTTTATGTCAGTGTTATTGACTTACTCCAGCATAATCCTGTCCCAGTTTCAAAACACATTGAGCAAGTCCCAACACATTTGGCAAATGTACATATGATTCCATCTGAAAAAGAAAAAAAAAAGAGTTTTATGGTTAATTATTAGTATTATTTGCGGTTCAAGTCTGAACCCATTTAAAACATGTATATTATGCATAAATTAAAAGTAAGGAAGATTAGGTTTGATACATCGTATAGTGTATGCAGTATCTTTACATTCATTTCTGTTGGGGTTTTTAGTATAAATGATGCACAAATTACTAATATTAAATTCTAAGTATTTGGGGAAAGTATGGTGAAAAAACAAGAAATGAAAACATTGCAAGTGAGGACATAAAGCATTATCAAGAAAAAATATTTTGTGGAAGTTAAATATGAAGAATGTAGAAAAAGACAGAGGAGAATGGTATGACAATATTTTGAAACAGTATTGTGTTAGTCCTTGGAAAATTTAAATCAGAACATTGTAGGGGCTATTAAATAGGAAAAAAGGTGCAAAGGTATATTAGTATATCGATATCTGTTATGTAGATTAACAACAAACAAGTTAACGATGAAAGGTTGTGTGTTATATAAAACAGTGACTGAAACATTGTCTGCTTTGAAAGTAGATAGAGACAGCTGAGCATGCCTTTTAAAGAATGTGAAGATATTTTAAGATGTGATCATATTATGTGCTTTCAAGCTGATTAATGATACATATTCAAGACTGTCAAGAAGTGTGATTTGTAAATATATAACTGTATAAAATGTGAAAGTGTAAATAGTAAATATATGCAAATAAAGGATCTCCACATGTTTCAACAAGTTCCATGATCATTTACATCTATCTCAGCTACCATCAATTCAGGAAAATGGGATCTCAGTTTAACATGAGTTTTATATAGTTTAATTTTTTACTGTCTACTAAAATTATTATATAAAGTGCTCGTACATTTTCCCCAAAATTAGTTACTACCTTTTCTCCTATTATCTTTGTTGCATATGTTGCTCTTAAAAAATACCATTGTTTATTGTATCTGTGATGACTGTATTATGTGTTTCAAGGATATGGAGTTTCCCTTTCTAGGTCTACCTATATAAATGGCCTTTGACAAGAAGTGATAAATCCAGTTAACAAAAAGCAGTAATGTCAAGCCATCACATATATCATTATTATTATTACAAATCATTTTTATTAATTTATATTTTAGTTTCTTAATGTAGGACTCTGACAAGAAAATATCTCTTTATCTGCTTAGAAATATGAATTCCAATGTAAATTCTTATTTGTTTTCCATTTTTTTCTGTACTATTAATGATATATACAGAACACGTCTTATTGAGTTTTGTCATGATACAGCCTCCATTAATTTTGAAAGGTATACATGCTTTAGATAAGACCTACTATGAAGCATCAAAGGACAAAACCCTGAGCATCAGAAGTGCCAAAAAAATGCCTGAATCACAAAAGGGTGAAAAAAGAAGAGTTTTCACACCCTGTTTAACTTATTACAATCTATATGACATGGAAATTGTAGTGAGCTACAGGGTGAATAGAGACAAATTACAAGAACTCTGCAACCTCTGTCGTCCTCAACTCAGAGTCAGGGCAAACTGAAGAGAACCCATACCAGTGGAGGCAAAGGTTTGCGTAGCAGTTAGAATTTTAGCTACAGGTACCTTTCAGAGACCAACAGAGGCATGCTGACAGTATCACAGGCATCAGCATCCAGGATCCTCCATCAATACCTGAATGCTATGCTCCAACATGCCAGTGAGCACATGTATTTTCCCTGTACTCCTGAAGACAGGGCCAGAAATAAGCAGGAGTTCTACCCTGTACCGCACTACCCTGAAGTACTGAGTGCCGTAGATTGCACACATATACACATTAAGGCACCACCCAATGAACAGGGAAGGCTGCACATAAATAGAAAGAGCTTCCATGCCATTAACTGCCAAGTCATGTGTAATGCCAAGGGAATCATCTTCAGCTTGTGCGCTGACAACTCAGGCAGTTACCACAACTGACATATCAGGCACACCTCCCAACTGTATAAGATGTTCACTGGGACGATATCCCACAGGGTCATTTACTGAGGGATGCAGGTTATGCACTGGAACTGTGGCTAGTGATGCCTATCAGAAATGCACACACATCCAATGAAGAATGTATGTTTGGGCTTCTGAAGTCACTGTTCCTGTGCCTAGATTCATCTGAAGGAGCACTACAGTACAATCCACATACATGTACTGAAATATTCATTGTATTTGCCATGCTACACAACATCATTATGAGAAAACAGCTTCAACAGGATCAACAAAGGGAGAGGGCACACATCCCACCACCATTGTCAAGGTCACCATAGCCACATGCAGATGAGTAGTCAGAGGGGGAACCAGCAGCTGCTGTGGCTGTAGGCAGATGTAAGTGTGCTCAATATGCCCTCAGATTGGCTAAGAGACAATGCTTAGCACACTCACTCACCACCTAAGGGGCTAAAACCTTCCTCCTACCCACATAAATATAATAACATTGATGCCAGGCAATGTTCACAACCTTACCTACCCATATAATGGCTGTGTACTGCTAGCACCAGACAGAGTCATCCCTGAACTAAAACTATTGAAATGCTGGATTTACAAGGTAAGTGTTGAACCTGGAGTGTATTGTGTAATAATTTGAATGAATGGCATATCCTTGCATGTTGTTAATTGGTAATGTAAGCAAGTAAAAGGTGGGTGATTTGTACAGAAATGACTTTAACATGTGACAGCAGAGACTTATGTGACTTATATGTGTCCATTATCAAGTAGTAGGCCTCAGGCATCAAAGATTCACACAGTCATACCTCTCAAAAGTACTGATGGTCACTGAATGTCCTCAGTTTAGCACCATATGTTTGTACTGAAAAATCATTAAAGAGAAAAGTTAGAAAGTAACGAGACACATTTCAGTTTCAGACTTCACAACACTAGGTCATTAACAATAATGCTGCAAAAAAGTTTGATGCTATCAACTGCCTAACTTTCTAAGACCAATATAAGACAAAGGGACAATTACCAATTCAACATAACAAATGCTGGTATACTAAGCACTAAGTCAGCTATGCACCCTGAGCATCAGACACAAATCTTATGTATCCCTGAATCCAAAAGATAGAAAATAGGGTTATGGCACAGTAATTATCACTTGCACAAGGTGTTGTGAGTGGCAGGATCAGGTGGAGGATAGACAGCAGGCCTCCTCCGAGCACCCCTAACAACCGCCCTGCATGGCACCTCGCCCACGTTTTGACTATGGCCAGAGTCAACAGGCACTGAAGCTGCAGTAACCACACTTCCCTGATCAACTTTCTCACCCTCCACCTGTCCAGTATCTGAGGGCTCACTGGAATGGGTAGGTGTAGGCCTACTGGCTGTGTCCAATGGAATTATAGGGGATGGCTATATGTCAATCTCAGTGTCAGATTCAACCTCTGCACCCCTCAACTGTGCCTCATTTTGGCCACCATCATCATAAGAATCTGCTGATACTCTGATATCAGGTAGCAGGAGTCCCATGCTTCCACTGTCAGGATCACCTGTGATAATAAGCAACAAACACAGGAAAAAATTAATACCTACACTACTATAGACCAATATATGCTAACAAACTAACAATGGTGCCACTAGTATAGACAGCACAGCAATACACACAACATGGATGACACCAACATCACAAACTAAATATTTATTTGAACTGCTCATAAGTACTAACATAAAAATTTTTGGCTTACCATGTGCAGATGAGTCAGCTCCCTATGCTGGATAGTCCTGGAAGAAGTTAAGTAAAAGGTAAGGACATCATCACAATTAACAGTGACACAGGGCATAACACTTTTTTTTTTATATGTCCATTAACTATACTTTCAACAAGAACTTGAATGCCAAGTCCAACATATGTGTAATTAATCAGAATGTGTTGTTAACTGTAGCAATCTACAATCCCTCCCCCAACCAACTAACATATTGATGTAAATATTTTACTACACAAACGTATTTAACAACTGAGATACATAAGCCTACCTTGAAGCTCTTCCTGGGACATACTTGCTGTCCCTAAAAGAGTAGCACCAATGTCAAGGACATGCTATTCTGCACTTTCCTGGGAGCTGTAGGGATCTCTGACAGTGGACTGGAACTCTTTATTTGCTGTTAGTGGTGATTCTGTAGCAGCGCCCCCCCCCCCGGTACCCATCTGATCACTGGCTACTGCAGCTACTGTCATCCATGCAGATGAGATCATGTCAGGTGCCCCTAGGCACACCTGATCATATGTCCTGCTATGACCACCTACTGCATTCACATCTGCAACTATCTGCTGCCAAATTTGCATTCTGCCTGACATACCTCCATGTCCCCTCTCATGCAGAAAGGCACCATGTCGCCTAAAGGTTTTCACAATTAACTGATTCTCAGGTTCACTGATGTGCAGTTTTCAGGGACTGAGACACCTGGGTGCCATAGTTCTAGGTGTCCTAAAACACAACAGAAGGATAATACACATAAGTATGGAAAAACTAAAAAAATCTTGTTCTAGATAAAACAGAAAAGGTAGTATTTCAGTATTATCCACTGGAGAAACATAAAACAGTCTAGATATTTGAAATATGAACAACAGTAATTGTGTGTCTGTAACATATTACATTTAGACATACAACAAGGCTGGATGCAAAACAAGGGAGTGTAACAATAGCAACATGTCCTTGTTTGTGCCAAAACAGAAATGCAGCTTAGCTCCCTCACCCCCAAAAGAACAGGCAAATGACACATTTTGTTAACAAACCATCAGTGAAGTGCTGTCAAATAAACTGTCCCTGAAATGTGTGTACAGATTTAACACAGAACATTACATACATTCCATTTTAAGCTATTGCCAATCATATATACCTGTGAAATGCAATGAAAAACATGCCCATGCCATGAAGCATACAGATAACAGTAGCATTTGCTATTTTATATATATATATATATATATATATATATATATATATATATATATATATATATAAACAGATTTTTCTTAATGACATTACAGTATCTGCAGTATATAGCTGAAAAATGCAAGCATGCCTTCTCAAGGTCAGTAGTTTTCTGTGCATTATATCCCAAAGTAATAGCCTCTTCTGTGTTCTCCACATGAATAAGTCTCTTCACCTTCAGGTTCCCTAGCTACACAGTTACCTTTTATGGTGTAGATTCAGGGTTGTTAGCATGGTGAATATGCAAATGAGGTGTGAACTCATTCAAATTGCCGAATCCCAAATACTTGACTCTCTGTAGCATATGTAAATATAGTGCAGACTCTCCCTCAGTGTTTATTGCTAATGGATTGCAGCTGTGAATGATTACTGGTAGGGAGAAGGAAAGCAACAGTAATGCAGACTGCCCTACCTCCAGCAGGTGTGTCAGGTTAGACTTAGAAAGTGCACAGAAGTAACTTTATCATGGTTGTAAATGTAAGTAAGCAGCACACAATTCACAGGTTCTTTTCATTAACATTCAACCTCCCCATTTATTGACAACTGTATATTATTGCAATTTAATATCCTCACACACTTTAAGGACAATGATACAGAATGCCTTACAGTATGTCTCAGATTACTGGTCAGGAAAGACAACAATGAGCAACAAGCACAGAAAGGTGAAACAGAGATGCATTTTTGCAAGCAATAGTCATAAATGTTGTGTGATTACTCAGTGCACTACATCCAAAATTAATACATATACAAATAACTGTTACATGGTTTCTTAGTACTGTGGATGATGTTGCAGTTGGTTGTATGCCAAATGATTTCAGTTCCCTGTTGCAAAGCTATTTGTGTGCAAAGAGGGATAAGGCACCCTTACTGTGTTCTGAAAATTCATTGCAGTGAGAGTTCAAATCCAGACCTATGTAGAAATATTTCATGTGTACTAACAAATATTTTGTAGTGTTTATTTCATAGATTGCTTTTTTTTTTCATTTCAACTACTTTACCCTTTTTTTTTTTAACCATTGTTTGCACAGTGCCCAGCTTAATACAAACAAGGGAAATGGAGAAAATGAATGTCAGGTTTGGCTGTGCTTATCTCATTTGTGTGACACTTGGTGTGCAAACCCAGACTAGTGGCCCACACAGGAAGCAGACAGAACACCTTCAAACAGGGCATCTGTAAAAGTGTAAAGGTGAAAAAGGATATATTGTTGCAATTTTTGCTTTATATCACACAACACTGCTATGTGGTACTGGGCTGCAGTTAGCAAGGTTGCCCAACACCTGCAGTCATCAAACACCTGCAGACAGGATGCAGACATTCAATCATTGAAAATGGATACATTCAATTAATTCTGTTGAACATTGCCAAACATGCTAAGCGGCATTGTGCAGCAGTTAACACAGAGAACTTAAGAATGAGTAGAAAATTATGGAACTGTCATCTAACTAGTCCTGTGGCAGCAGGTGTAAGTGTAGGGCTGGAATACAGATGGCCCTTGGTTCTAGTACAGGGTGTGCAATCCATTTTTACTGTTGTGATAGTGTGGTTTACAGAAATGACCTGAAAAATATACAAGCATTATTTCAACATTCTTGTGGTAACAGGTGTAAGTGTAGGGCTGCAATACAAATGGTCCTGAGATCCAATACAGGATATTCCTCATATTTTTTACTGTTGTTCCATTTCCCATTATATTCACCCTCACTTATAACACTTTAGATAATGGAACTGATATGAATTATATGTATGAGGGATAAGACATCCTTATTGTGTTTTCAAATGTATGAGCAAGAGTATACTGTCTACTATATTTCTGTAAGTATGATTCTGCTATCTCGACTTGGATGGCATTCACAATTAAATAAGATGCATACACAACTGGATCTATATACAAGAATCTTGTCAAGTCACACACATACATGTGTAAGACCTCAAACTGTCAACTGTATATATGAATTATTCCTATGTGTGAGCTGCACTTCTTCTGTGGCAAATATGGAATATCACCACTGTGGAAGAAAATGTTTGGTCCCTTATGCCTAGGTCTGAATCCCACACTTTCAAAATCAATTTTACCAGTGTATAAAGCCAAAAACAAATGTGTCAGATCATGAAATTTATGCCCCCAGAGCATACCTGGAAACTTAACTCAACTAAGAGGTACCTTCAAATTTTCAATATATATTTCCAAGCTATAACAGCAAACACCCCTCAAACTAAGGTCAAGTGTCAGATTATCCTTCCTATTTAAAATACTTTCCCCTCCCTGCCTGGCAGTGCTGCTCCCTGCTTAACATAATGCAAAAGAAGTTGGAATTTTTGCTCGGGTTTGCACACTACCAGTAAAAGCAATAACATGAATGGGCAGGAAAGCATTACTTACCATTGCTGTACTTCAGTTGTTAGACATGTCTGGAGTTAGAGGGGAAGCTGCCCGGTTTATGGTACAGATGTGGTGTATCCATGAGTCCAGGATATGTACTGAACTCCTGATAACACACCACAACCAAAGGCTTCTGCAGGGGACTATTCTGGCTCCCAGTACAAGATGGAGGCTTGGAGTAGCTTGGCTCAGGCTGTACCCAATGCGACTGGCATCTCACACACTGGAAAACAGTATAGGCATCATTTTAATGACCTACAGAGGTGCAAAATGGATATCTTCAACTAGTGGTTGAATGAATTTCCAACTGCTTACATCCCATAGCTGCGTAAGTATGATAATGGGTCTACATTGAATCAATGAAATTACATTTCTCCAAAATGTAATTTCATGAGCCCATCTTTCTGAAAGTGCATTCATCTGCAAATGCACTTTCACAAAAAAAGATTCAATGTAAACCAAAAAATTTAAAAAAATTAAAAAAAAAAACAGAACAACACTAAACACATTTATGCAGAGGGGCAAGCCCCCCTGTGCCCTCCACACCCACACTACTTATATATTCTAACTCCGAAATTGCATTACATTGGGTATAAGGGAATATTCCCTTATCCCATCTGTGCTGCGATCTACAACAGCAACTTTACTTGCTGTTCATTGAAATGGTTTTTCACAAAAGTGCATTTTCAGGTAAATGCACTTTTGGAAAAATGAGCTTGTGAAATTACATTTCGAAGAAATGTAATTTTGGTGGGTCGAGGGAGACCCATGATAATATAGAGTATTTGTACTATATAGAAAGCTAAATATAGGTAAGACTGGTATGCATAATGCTCATCTTTTCTTTTCTGTTCTTTCCAGAGTTAATGCCAAAAGAGAGTTCAATCGACAGGTTCATGCTGATTGAATGGAGAGACTGAGGGAATTACATGGTATGTATGCAGCACAAGAGAAGGATTATTGTAGCTTTAAAAGTTAAAAATAGATTTTGGGGTTTTTTATACAGTTGTAGCAAATTGAGCATATATATATATATATATATATATATATATGTATATATATATATATATATATATATATGTATATATATATATATATATATATATATATAGATATATATATATATATATATATATATATATATATATATATATATATATATATATATCCTAACTGTAAAGTTAAGTATGCATGCATTAGTCTGTAACACAAACCAACATTAGGAGTCAAGTATAATACTGTATTCAGAGGTTGTGGGCTCAAGAACCACAAGTAACAACTATACAATACTGCATTTCTTTAATAATATTACATTAACTTAAACTATACACAAGTGGCATAAATGCCCTGCTGTTAACTGCATTTGGTACAATAGGACCAAGCATATGTCCAATATGTACACATTACAAGGCTTACTTTCAGCAATCTGTGGTTATAGTGTGCAGTTATTAGGACATACATTTAAATGTAATACTTCAGATAAAATAGTTGTATAATTGTGTTAATGCATTATATGTCACATATGATGGTACTAATTTTATCTTTTTTCTCTCACCACAACCCTTAACTCTCTTTTTTGTATTTTCTATTATGTATTGTCAAAATGTCTCCATGTCATACATCTGTACCAAATCACTAAATGCTTCATAGCACAGCGAGGTAGGCCATCCCCAGTGGATCAGCCTACCCCCACTACACTAGCTCCAGCACTGATGCCCAGCACATCTGGAACCCAACTTTGCATCACTGCCTCCACTGCCCCTGTACTACCTGCACCTTCAAGTAGTACTGCCCCGGCAGCTGGAGTTGTGGTACCCTCTTGGAGCAGTGGCAGAGGTGATGATTTCATCATCCACCAAGAGATGTCAGGGTTGGCGCATAGGGCTGTGCACTGCACCATCGGTCTACACTTACACCAGATAGAGAGGCAGCTCTCCCTCATGGTACGCAGGAAGTGGAGATGTCAAGCACTCCAGCCACCAGTGGAGTAAGGGGACAGTGATGTCAGCTCAATGGGTTAGGACTAGAGTCTCACTGTCTCCATTTTGGAGGAGTATAAGCCTGTGTTGTCCCCTCCATCCCCATGTTGTTCCACAACTGTTTGTATCCCTCACTGTTTCAGTCTCTTGTCTTGTTTGTTTGCATTTGCTTCCTCATGTACCCAACTTACCTGACCCAGACATACATATGTTCATTCCCCAACATTCCTCTCTTCCTGAAAAAATGGGCACCTGTCCCACAAAAAAAAAAAATCATCCCGTATATAGCTCTTCATTTCACACACATGTCTTCTTGACACACTTGATTCAGTCCAGCTGCCTATAGAACATGATTACGTTGTTGTCACCCCTCTTTCTGGAGGCAACATTCCAAATTCAGCTAATATTCTGCACATATTTTTCATTTTTCTCTATTGAAGAAATGGATAGCTATGTTTCTTTCCTACCTCCCTCCTGCACATTCCTGTATTGCTTTCTCTTTGTTCTCCTCCCTGCTTGCTCCCCATTTCACCACTTTCCTATCTACCCCATTTTAATACCTATAATCTGGTCAAAAAAATAGAATCACACACAACAGACATAATTACCAGAAAAAGCAATGAATCCCTTCATCTTTTGGCCTCTATGCTTGCACGGAGATTGGCATTTAAAACCAGTGCCAAGTGACAGTGAGCAGCCTTGCGATGCTGAAGTTACCTACGTGCAGTGCCATATAAACCTACTGTGGTATGCCAACACATAGCAACACATGTACTATAAAGAACTGATGTCATTGCATTATCACTGTTTATTTAAAAGTATTAGATATACCTGGATTCAAACCCAGTATCACCTGGGCTGAAAAAGAAATGTATCAATGCATTTACACCTGCTACCACAGAGTCAGCTAAGCAGCATGTATGTTTCATAGACTCAATACTAACTCTCAGAATTTTAGCAATGTGGTTTGCATTTGTGCACTGCTTAACCATGTGCAAATAGAGAAAGTAATGGAAATGTGTATCTCGCATGCACACTTTGGCAACAGTCGCACAATCCCATTGCTATCCCATTGATCACCTCTGTGCTATGCAAAGTCACTATTAGCAGTGCTTTTTACTGTCCATTTACTCTTTATGCCATGAAACTACATGTGGAAACATAACAAACTGAAGGACTTATCTAACAAGAAGTCACACATTTACAATGCAGCCATGTATTGCCTCCCCCCATGCACTGCAATCCTGGTCTTTCAGTACTTGTTCACAAATATATTAACTACACTACATAAATTAATAACAAACGTGTGATATGCAATGGACATAGTTTAAATAACCTGTCTAGTAACAAATGTAGAACAAGAACTACAGAACTATCTTCACAGTTAAACATGCCTACACATCCATCAACTGACCCTGGGAACTATCGACCCATAAGCCTAACCAGTCTTATCTGAAAGGCTATGGAAAGAATCATCATGGACCTTATCCGCAAGGACATAGGCAACCTTCAAAACACTTGACCCAACCCAGTTTGGTTTTGTCAAGGGTAAATCTTGTTTATTAAACCTAGTGGACTATTTTGTGAATGTCACCAAAGCCCTGGATGAGAGAAAACAGTACATACTGCATATCTTGATTTAGACAAGGCCTTTGGCACAATCCCTCATTCAGGTATCATACAGAAATTCTCCCATCTAGGGACTAACCCATACATTACTAGATGGGTAGCCAACTGGCTCACTGACAGAATGCACACTGTCAGAATTGGGGAGTCCACCTCCACCAGTAGATCAGTTATCAGTGAAGTACCACAAGGGTCTGTGCTGGACTCTCTACTGTTTGGAAACTATTTCTCTGAAGTCCAGGTGAAGGCAGATTGCCTGTGACTTACCAAGTTTGCAGAGAACTATAATCTCTGTGGAAGCATATAGAGAGTCCCCCAACAATTTTAACATATTACTGAAAGGACTATCACAGACAAATGATTGGTGCAAAACTCACAGTTAAACTTAACACAAAAATGCTTCGTTGTCCACTTTGGCAAAGAAGTAGCCCCTCCCTATTATGATATACATAGCAGCCCTCTAAGCTCAAACTCAGTGGTGTGAGACTTGAGAACACAGGTTGATAGCAATCTAAACTTCAATCACCATGTGTCCATAGTGGTAAGAAAAAAATCTACATTGTGTACATCATAACTAAAACTGTCTCATCCAAGACAAGGAAAGTCATAGCTCTGCTGTACTCTACCCTTATCAGACCACTAACTGAGTACAAGACTCCCTTCCTTATGTACCTCACCAGGCACCTGCAGCAACTGGAGAGACCACAGAGGTTTCTGACCAAGATAATCCAGGGCCTACAAAATATGACATACATGTAAAGTCTGAAAGCCCTGTCACCGTACTCAGTATCATACAGCCTGCTGCGAGGCAACATCTGCCTGGCCTACAGAGCAGTCTTGCACATTACCCAAATGGAAATGCTGGACATCCACAAATGAAATGGGACAAGAATAACTTGCTCCAGGGATCTCAACCTAGTCTGTGACAGAAACAGAGCATGCTGGAGATACAGATATATCTCCCAGCAATTGACACTCCTCTGGAATAGGACCTCAGTGCAAGTGAAGCAGAACTCCTCAATGACCCTATTGAAGCATAACCTTGACAACTGGATGGGTGACCATACAGTCACCACAGGGGTGGCACCTCTGTCCCTCATGGACAGGGTCAGTCAATGCTGATCACAAAATTGCTCTAACAATGACCATATACCTATGGTCAATAAGCGTTCTCAGGTTTTTACAAGGCTAGGCTTGTAAAGGCCCTAAAGCCTAGTAACCTCCTATGAACCTATGAACTTATGTAGGCCTCTCAACATCTTCCCTCCTATATCCACTGCTGATGTCATTCACTATATGTTGTCCTGAAGCCTTGTGAAAGTCAGAATTGTGCCATGGCCCTTGCATAAAGTACTGAGCAATCCCATGGATTGACAGTATTTGACACTTGCACATGCCTACACATCCATTTCACGCAGGACTCCCATTGCCTTCTCTCCAATATCCACTATAAGTTGTCCTGCAGCCTTGTAAAAGTCAGAGTTATGTTGTGCCACTTGTGTAAAGTACTAAGCTTTGTATTCTGTATACTTAGATAGGTAGGGGGTTCTATTCTCACTGCAGTCAATTGTGTGTGCCTGTGTGTGTGTGTGTGTGTGTGTGTGTGTGTGTGTGTGTGTGTGTGTGTGTGTGTGTGTGTGTGTGTGTGTGTGTGTGTGTGTGTGTCTTTGTGCACTTGCTTGATTTACATAGACCCATTTCTACCAGCATGTGGGACACTGTTATTACCATATTCTCCTCAACAGACTCTGCTGATGTCATCAGCTATAAAGTGTTGTCTGAGACACTCAAAGTCAGTCTTGAGCTGTGGCACATGACTTAAATGCAAAATTCTGTGGTCTGTGTACTTACAAAGGTAAGGGTTCTGTTCTCACTGCAGTCAACTGGTGTGTGTGTTTGTGTGTGTGTGTGTGTGTGTGTGTGTGTGTGTGTGTTCACTTGCTTGACATTACAGAGAGCCTTTTACATCAGCATGTGGGACGCTGTTATTGTCATAATCTCCTCACCAGACACTGCTGATGTCATCAGCTATATCTTATTTGTGGATGTGCACTATTCTCACCAGGACAGTGTCAGAGACTGTCCTGGTTGTCAAGCAGATGTCACCTCATCCTATAAAATACAGATTACAGTGACATAGCTTTCAGTCTATCCACATACATTATGGCATGGTTTGTAGGCCCTGTGTTTTCTTGGTGAGAAACTCATGTGCTCAATCCAGCTGCTGCATTTGTCTGGTGTGGTATATGCAAAATAGAGCATTATACTCTATTCGTGTTCTGATGAGGTTTAAATACAGTGCTGTAGTATAATCCTCAGATTTGATTATGATGGCATGACTTATAATGTGCACATAGGCTTTCAATACCCATGTGGATACTTGGTGGTTGAAGTAAAGACTTCTATTTAAATGTGTTCCAGGTCATGCATCACTGGTTTCAGCATAGCAGAACTGTTGTCAATGCTGTAATTAGTAGGGAATTCCACTTGGCAGAAGGACAAAATAAAGACAAATTTTAGCATTTATTTGTAGACAGTATGGTTTTGTCACTAATCATTTGCTTGCGTTAGTCCATCCTGTAGTATGTTATCTTCATTGGTGGACTCAATGATTGCACCCGGCATGCAAGAATCAGCAAACGCAGTAAGCTGAAGTCCATATACTTTAGCATGAATTATCTGGAAATAGATTCCAAAAAGTAAAGCACCAAGCACAGATCCCTGGGGTATGCCAATGGTGACAGCTCTACTGGTACAGGTTGATTCCCCAACTTTCACAGCATGTGTTCTATCAATGAGCTAATTACTTACCCATTTAGTGACATAAGGGCTTATCCCCAACTGGGAGTGCTTCTCAGTGATACCTCCATGGGGGGTTGTGTCCAGTCCCTAGGCCAGATCAGGATAGGCAGTATACACTGCTTTACCTTAATCCAGGCCTATCACATTGAATCAATGGGCTATGGCAACATCACAGATCACCTATAGCTTGAATTAGCACATACACCTTCCTGACATGGTTGAATACACACTTCAACACACCAACCACACCGACTATGTTCCTGTAGAAGGGTGTATATCAACATGCATCCATCTGACTTAGGGATACAGCACCCAATGCATGTATGTATAGGCACAGCCTGACTGTCCTCATCTGTGATGTAGACCAACATGTCATCATGGACCTTTACTAAATGGACACTAGTAATATCCTGGCTGTGTGCAACAGACATGTGCGAGTTGTTAATGCTATATCATATCTGTTACATCTGTTAAATGTCCTCAAAGAGGTCATCAAGAGCATGCATGATGACAACACTATCATCCTTTTGAACGTGGCAAGCCCAAGGCCTTTGACACAAATCTGCAGTGAGGTATTCACTGAATACTGTCAGATGTGGCCATAAACACCTATACCACCAAGTGGGTAGACCACTGTATCACATACATGGCATCTAATTATGTTGAAATGTGTGAAGTGACCTATATCTCAGGTCCAGTGATCAGGTCTGTACATCAGGGCTGTCTGATAGGCCCTTTCCTGTCCATTAATTAAGTCACAGACATCATGAATGACATACACATCCTTTGTCCAAACAGCTGTCTGAAGTACTACAGATTGTGGGCAGTCATTGAATCTGACTGTGATATTAGTATAATACAGGAATTATCAACAAACACCAGAGATTGCTGCCACAGCCAGGAAAACATCTGCAATGAAATAAAAGCATGGGGTATGTGCTATGTCAGGGAAAACAACAACCAAAGGATAATGTAGACATCACACCCTATAATCATATCAGTGCATATGTGTTCTGTGTCCTTGGGTAGATAGTATGTGAAACATCCACCAGCATGTGGCCATAGTGCTGACTACTCCCTTGTATGTAACACAACTACTGAGAATGTGGAGGACATCCATATCACAGGACATAATAACTCCATAGTTCACAGTCTTCATCACACCAATAACATAGTACAATAATCCCTTCTTCATTTACCTTCCTATACATCTTCCAGTGATGTGCAACCAAAGTGTACTACCTTTGCCACAGTGACCTGTCACACATCTTATTGGCCATACTCGGGTATTCTTTTTGTGGCATACACATTACTGCCTGAAGGTGAGGAGCCCCTATCAAGTTCTTACACCAGATCCATGTGTGCTACCAGTTCCTGTGATGCACACATTACATATCTAGCTGTTTGACAACATTGATGACATTGGTAATATTCATAACAGTGTGGTTTGTGCCATATATAATATATATATATATATATATATATATATATATATATATATATATATATATATATATATATATATATGTGTGTGTGTGTGTGTGTGTGTGTGTGTGTGTGTGTGTGTGTGTGTGTGTGTGCATGTGTGTGTGTGTGTATGCCATGCGCACCAGTCAACTAGCCTGTATTGCTCATAATGTAATGTACAGGTATAGCAGTGTCCCTCCTATCACCTCCAACAGATATTACAGTGTTGGGACAGCGTGCATGATTACCCTCATTGAATGTAGACGTCATAATAGTTGTATAAGTGTGTTTGTGCAGAACCATCTCTGATCACTCTAAATCAAATATGTTATGTCAGAGACATGGGATTACTGGTGATATTATTCTGATATTGTCCGTGATTGTGCATGCTTCGTTTACTGTTGTCCATGAGCCTTTACCTGTGTCCCACATGCTGAAGACCTCTGCTGAGATTACACTCATATTCAGGCAAATCTGTTTGCACAGCTTCACAGTATGTACCCTGCCCCAATTGTATATAACATCCCTGATAGATGCCCTCTGCATTGTTCATGTAAGGATGCTTGTCTCAGACAGACATCCTTCCCATTGTTATGGCACCTTGTGTGACAGTCACATAATACACATTTTCACTGTGCAGTCCGTACTGTACCATATCGATATGTGAGTGGTGTTTCTGCTACAACTGTCTTCCATTGACATGCCCTCATTTGTTGTACATTAAGTTGTTTCACCTGTAATCTTTCCCTGTGCTCATTCTTACAATTATGTGTGTTCCTATTCAATACACAAACTTCCCCTGAGTGTTTATTTTACATGGCAGTCCATGTACCCTTACAAATCAGTTGCAGAACTTCAGTACAAAATGCCTGGAATGGGATTTTACAATACTCTTTATTGTATATACTGTCCTGTACTGTGTTTGGACCATATACATAACTATCACAACTCTCAGCTGTGTCCAAATTTTCACAGAATGTCCAGATTTTTGCCTTATATCTTTTGGTCCGTTTCTTATAAAATTTGGGGTTTCCTGCCATATCACCGGGATGATCTCAGGACTGAAGTCACTAAATAATTACATACATTTGAGTTTCAGACTTCAAATCCTACAGAAAATGTATCTCAGCACAAACATTATTACTCTAGCACATTTCTAAGTTTAAAAGAGCAAATATGTAAAATATGTCCATATTTCTGGGTTATTGTCCCCCCATTATGCTGGGCTTTGTCCAGATTTCTTGCACTATAATTATATGTTAAGCTCTGGTGATCATTGTGGCATTCCATGCAAACTCACTAACCTACTGTGCTCTGATGTAAACAGGTTTGCTATCTGTGCTGTTTTACATGGTTTCCTGGTGGGCAACACTGTTGCCGGCCATGAAACTGTGCTTGTTTATGTTTAAATGTGGTGCGCAGCATGAATATGTAATTAGTGATGCTGCACACTGCGCATCACCGTGCACGCACATAAACTCCATGTAGGATTCACACAAACCTACAAGGTGTTTATTGAATCCCAGAGCCGGTCTAAATAATATTAAATGTTTGACTCCGTAAAGAAACTTATAGGAGTTATAGGTAAGCTATGCCATCTGCCAAGGAAGAATATAAAGCAATGTTATTCAAAAGCTGCACATACTGAATCAGTAACAAATATAGGTTGGTGGTGCATGCATTGTGGTAACAAAATTAGTATTTTTGTTCCTCTGTAAAAATGAAATTTATATAGTGTTTGTCACAAATTCACACTACTACATCCCTTCTTCTCTTTTATTATTGAAGAAATTAAGTTATAATACTGATAGATATTTCTAAAAATTCTATGCCTCTTTATTAAACTTCTAGCACATGATATACATAAATTATTGTAGTATTTGTGTCATAGAGACACACTGTTTTTTCCATAATTCTCTTCATTTATTACTGAGGAAGTCAAATTATGACACCAATGGATATTTCTAAAGTGCCTTTGCCTCTTTACTAAGTGTCTCGATCTGATTTGCCTCAGTGATCTACTCACATCTGTCTGGGGGAGACAGCTATTGTAGGGGACAGGGGGATGTCACAAGATGTTTGCCTTCAAGGGGGGGTAGGGTTTGAGCTTCAGATTACATCACCATATGAACAGGGATCATCTTTTGCTTGCTCATTTTGCCCCTGAAATGGGTAAAATGAGAGAGTAGGGAATACACCCCCCACAGCCATCCAGAAGCATGATGGCATAGTTCTCCTATTCTTCTTCTAAAGTGATTGGCATCCACACATCTATGAACTGAAGGACATCCTACATAAAGGGGACCCTCCAGGAATAGGGTTATACCTGGATATTATCAGTAAGCAGCAAGAGCTAAGAAAGATGGAATGATGGGAAGAACCTGGAATCTGAGGTCACTGTTAGTTGGAATGGAAGAACAGAAGGAAGATATGTAATTATCATCCATGTGATGGGTAAGACCAATCTGTAACCAAATGGGATAGGTTATTTGAGCACAAAAGAAACTGGCTAGGCTTAAAAATGTCTTGCAAGGGCAGCTAGCCTAGTTCTTACCTATGAACGTATGAACGTATAAGAAGTGTCTTTCTTGCAGACAAGCTATTTTTCTCTTAAGGTCTTTCTAATAATACATTATATTTGACTTCTTTCTCAGCTACGTATTGGTATTAGTCTAAAAAGAAAATATATTAAGTGTCTCTATTAACAGATACAATTTTCATATGGATCCCATCACATTCTTGTGGATCATTGTCCACTTACTACTGTCAAAAATCAAAAAGAGAAAGATTGAAAGACTAAAAGACAATTTCTGAGGGCTGTTACACAGTTAGCTCAGTTTTATACCATTTCTCATCACCCTTTTTAATAATTAAGTTAAAATAAATTCAGAACCTTAAGTTTTTACCTAAAATGAATATTTTTTAAATAATGATCTTTCTTGTCTGCATAATACTAGAAATTTTGCAAGAGAATTAATGTCTACGTCAGTGCTTTCATTCCAAAGAGTAATATACAAAGTGGAAAGCGGTTTTGTAGGCTGAAGGAAAGTTAAACATTTCCCTTGTAGTGTGAAAAAAAAAAGAAAGTCTCTGTTTATTGAAAGGTTTTGCAGAACTGTTGAACTTGACACTATTTGATCAACAATAACTGATCTATTTGCTATTATTGGGGTGGGTTACCTAATCAATGTGCTATATGCAACAATGTTTCAAGAAATACACAAAAAATGTGTAACAAGTCTGTAATATTTGTGCAGAGTTTAGATACTGATCACAAGAATCAGGAATTTCCTTTCGGTGCCCCTTACAATGACATATCAGTGTGGTTCCACTTCATATCGTCGAATTATCATTTCATCGAATTTCAAATCATCGAGACTCAAATCGTCGAAAACTCAAATCGTTGAAAACTCATAACATCGAATCTCAAATCATTGAAAACTATAAATAAGCTAGAAATAACATCCAACAGAGTTTGTACTACATTTATGCAGGGGGGCAAGCCCCCCTGCACCAAGGTCGCACTACAGTGGGGGAAAAAGGTAATTTCCTACCCCACTGTAGTGTGACCTTGGAGTTGGTATATTTAATTTACAGAGGGGGTGCAGTGGGGCTTGCCCCCCTGCATAAATGTAGTAATCAGTGTCTGGGATGTTATTTCTAGCTGCTTTATAGTTTTCAATGATTTGAGATATGCAGTATATATTCTGATAATAGTATTTAGTAGATTCAGGCATAACATCAGGCAAGTATGTCATTTGCAGTGAAAGGGACTGTGGACATAGCTTACTGGCGTGATGAGATAGCACTAGGGGGATATTCAAAGACGATATCACCATAGCACTGCTAGTACTTCGTTGGTGAGTTTTGGTAGTGGTATGATGATAAGTTTCTTAGAGATGTGCCGAGGTCACATTGAGCAAAAATTTATTAGCAACTCATTTCCATGTGTCTGAATTAAACAGTTAATGCACTTGGAACAACTGCACTGGTACTTAGCACAGAAGCATAGACAACTACAATTACATACACATGCGCGCGCACACACACACACACACACACACACACACACACACACACACACATGCACACACGCACACACGCACACACACACACACACGCACACACACACACACACACACACACACACACACACACACACACACACACACACACACACACACACACACACACACACACACAGCTTGCCTGTGCTAAAAGACTGTCTGCCATAAACAGCAATAGGTGTGCAGCCATGCCTCTCAACTGTCCAGATTTTTGCAGAACGTCCAGAATTTTGGCTAATATTTTTGTTCTGTTCCTCAACAAATTTGTTTTCTGGCAAATCACTGGGATGATTTGATGACTGAAGCCACTTAATAATGACATATATTTGAGTTTTAGACTTCATATTCTTCAGAAAATGTATGTTAAAACAAACCGTTGTACTCTACCAATTTTCTAAGTTTATAAGAACAATATTTTAAAATATGTCCCTATTTTGGGATCTTTGTCCCCCCCATTTTGTTGGGCTTTGTCCAGATTTCTTGCCCTAAGAGGTTGAAAGGTATAGTGTGCACTATAAAAAATGGTGAACATTACCTCTGCTTTGTTCTAAAATAACACAATAGAGATTGTGTTTGCATCAATATTCTGTGCTGTTCTGATAATGGAATATGCTACAGTACAAACAAGATTGCGCAGTGCACCGTGCATTATATATTCCTGAATACCCCTTTGGGTCACTCTCTTCATAGGCTGTCAAATATTTTTTCATTGACTAACCAAATGCATGCACATTTTGTCTTATTTAACCTTTTTCACATACTTATCGCATTATCCCACTTTTCCATGTTTCTTTTATTCCCTTGCTGTGTATCACTAATACATGAATATCTACATAAGATTATACTTCATGGGGAAAAACTCATAGTACCTAATTGTTTTCACTCACACATTCTTTACCTATCACTTCTTTATAGTTTATTAATATAATAACTGTTTTCTTATTGATACTAAAATTCTTAAGTGTATGTTTATAATTATTGTATCCAATCACACTGAGCATTATCAAATGATCTTATTAAAGTCTTATAAAAATGCATAGCCTGTAGCCAAATTTTTCCTTCCTTCTTCAAAGATTTCTCATAGAATTGGAAGGGAGTCCAATAATTTTCTACCCTTTTCTACACATAGCCTGGTATTTATAGATTTCTTTGGTAACTCCTCCGCTATTTTATTAAGAAATACATAGATAGCTTTAATGCAGAAGAGAAAAATCAGCTTTACAGTTTCAAAACAAACTGTTTTTTTCACAGGAGATATGTATATTGAATTTGTCATCCTCTCCCGTTCAAAATAAGATTCAGTGATCTATAAACTCTGTTTTAAGACATATTTTAAAATGTCATACATTTCATACTGTAATCATTGAATCCCTAGTACTTTCCTATTTTTTTTAAGTTTCTTAGCATGTGTTCCTATTACCAACAGCTGTTCTTCATTTACAATTCCCACTGTTTTATAATCTTGCCTATCAAATCTGCTGGGATCTTTGCTTTCAGAGTCACTTATTTCTCAGTTATATCTTTAAGGATATTCCATTCCATATTCAAAGGTTTCGTACAGTCAGCATCCATGACTGAGTATATGGTTTTAGATACTGGAGTCCAACTAGCTGGCAAACGCAAGTAGTTCAGACACATTTATTACGACAACAATTAGAACCAATAAATAAATGACAAAAGCACGAAAAAACAATGGAATGCTCCTTAATAAACCCAGAGCTTCTAAGCAAAGAACTTCAAGGGATTACACTTAATTACCAATTAAAAACAACCGATAAAAACATAGAAACAGTTATGCAATGAAAATCAATCAATGCAGAACAGGACAAGAATAACAAACAAAAAACTTATAAAATCAAAGTAAATTATTTCTAGTTTTATTGCGAATTAAATCCATTAAGAAAGAGGGTGTGGACTTCAAAATAGGAGTAGCTTCTATATATTCCAGATTGTTTTTAACATCAGAAGTCCTACAACTATCTCTTGTAATCTGTTATAATACAATACAGACTGTCTGCCTCTTTTAATTTCTCCAAGTCTTTTGTGTTTCTAATACCATGACAGGAATGGACCCCATTCCTAAGTCAAGGTATAATTAAAGTTCATGAAATTAGTATTGTTTCAATCTTTGATGTCAGCAAGAAGTGTTCTTTACAGCGCCCACAATGTGCCCAGTAATGACTCCTTCTGCAATTCGTATGTAGTTGCATGTATCAGTAACATATGTAAGCACGATTGTAAATTCATTTTTTATAAGACCTGTTGTTCCTGCTACTACTGGAACTATCTGGTTATCTTTTTTCCACATTGCCCTCATTTCGGCCTGCAAATCCTGGTACTTTATGACTTTGTGTCTCTCTGTTTGCAAGATGCTGTAATCACTGGGTGTAGCAATTTCAATAATCAATGCTACTTTTGTCTTCTTTTCATGGACTATTATATCTGGTTTTCTTGCATCTATTTTTTGAACTGTTGGTAATGGATGATCACATATAACATAAACATCATTTTTCTTGATGCTTTGTGGCTCATGTTTCCAGTGTTTTTTTTCAGCTACTTCAATATTATAATGTTTGCATAGGCCCTAATGCAACAATCTTGCCTCATTGTTATTCCTTCAGTACAGTCCTTCTGCCATTAGTATATCACAACCAGCAATAAGATGTGTGACTGTTTCCAATTCTGTTTTATAAAACCTACGTTTGTCTGTTTCTCCCACATGTTCAATGGACTTTGTAATCAACATGTACGTAGGCCACTATCATAAGCCGGCAATATTAACCTTTCATCTTTTGGTTTAAATTCACCTCTCCTTAACCATTCTTGCATTCAATCCTGATCAACATGATGTTGTTCCAAGAGTTTCCTTCAGTTGCACCTATATTTATGCATTTGCCACATTTCTTGCCTTCTCATCTGATCCTTCACCTTATATTCTTTCTTTTGTTTTTTGGCACATTCAGTTGCTACCTGATTTTTATTTACTTCTGGTATGATTTCCATTCCAGCTTAACGCCAATATGCTTCAGCTAAACTAAGCAGGGAAGTTATCTTCAACTTGTTCTCCTCATGTTTCAAAACTTTCACTACATTTGGGACTTCTGAGGTCAGCAGAATGTATGTAGCCCCACTATCGCAGATCTATGCATGTAATCAATTTCAAGGAGGCCCATACCTCGTTCAAAACAGGGACTACATAGTCTTGGTATGCACTGATTTTTATAAATCATCTGATGAGCATGAAGCATCCTTCTTGTTTTCCTGCCCAAACTATTCAACATATTTGGTTGTTCTTAGATGTCAATGCTATTTTTTAAATTAATTTTAGCCTTCTAAAATATTCTTACTCAGTTTTATAAGTATACAGAGAAAGAGGTTGGCGAAGAAGAAGTGGGATTGTCAGAGAGATGAAGAAAGTAGACAGGAGTATAAGGAGATGAGGTGCATGGCAAAGAGAGAGGTGGTGAAGGATAAGGCATATGAAGAGTTGTATGAAAGGTTGGACACTAAGGAGGGGGAAAAGAACCTGTACCGATTGGCTAGACAGAGGGACCAAGCTAGGAAAGATGTGCAGCAGGTAAAGATGATAAAGGATAATGAAGGAAGCATACTCACAAGTGAGGAGAGTGTGTTGAGGAGATAGAAAGAGTACTTTGAGGGGCTGATGAATGAACAGAATGAGAGGGAGAGAAGGTTGGATGATGTGCAGATAGTGAATCATGAAGTACAGTGGATTAGCAAGGAGGAAGTAAGGATAGCTATGAAGAAGATGAAGAATGGCAAGGCTGTTGGTCCAGATGATATACCTATGGAAGCATGGAGGTGTTTATGTGAAATGGCAGTGGAGTTTTTAACTAGATTGTTTAATGAAATCTTGGAAAGTGAGGGTATGCCTGAGGAATGGAGAAAAAGTGTTTTGGTACCGATTTTTAAGAATAAGGGTGATGTGCAGAGCTGTAGTAACTACAGAGGGAATAAATTGATCAGTCACAGCATGAAGTTATGGGAAAGAGTAGTGGAAGCTAGGTTAAGAAGGGAGGTGATGATTATTGATCAGCAGTATGGACTCATGCCAGGAAAGAGCACTACAGATGCGATGTTTGCTCTGAGAGTGTTGATGGAGAAGTACAGAAAAGGTCAGAAGGAGATACATTGTGTCTTTGTGGACTTAGAGAAAGCATATGACAGGGTGCCTAGAGAGGAGTTGTGGAACTGTATGAGGAAGTCGGGAGTGTCAGAGAAGTATGTAAGAGTGGTACAGGATATGTACGAGGGTAGTGTGACAGTGGTAAGGTCTGCGGTGGGAGTGTAGGATGCATTTAAGGTGGAGGTGGGATTACATCAAGGATCAGCTCTGAGACCTTTCTTATTTGCAATGGTGATGGATAGGTTGACAGATGAGATCAGGCAGGAGTCCCCGTGGACTATGATGTTTGCAGATGACATTGTGATCTGTAGTGAGAGAAGGGAACAGGTGGAGGAGACCCTGGAGAGGTGGAGATATGCTCTAGAAAGAAGAGGAATGAAGGTCAGCAGGACTAAGACAGAATATATGTGTGTGAATGAGAGAGAGGATAGAGGAATGGTGAGGATGCAGGGAGTAGAGGTGGTGAATGTGGATGAGTTTAAATACTTGGGATCAACAGTTCAGAGTAATGGTGAGTGTGAAAGAGAGGTGAAGAAGAGAGTACAGGCAGGATGGAGTTGGTGGAGAAGAGTGCCAGGAGTGATTTGTGACAGACAGGTACCAGTAAGAGTGAAAGGGAAGGTCTACAAGAGGGTAGTGAGACCAGCTATGTTATATGGGTTGGAGACAGTGGCATTGACAAAAAGGCAGGAGTCAGAGCTGGACATGGCAGAGTTAAAGATGTTAAGATTTGCACTGGGTGTGACAAGGGTGGACAGGATTAGGAATAAGTATATTAGAGGGTCAGCCCAGGTTGGAAGGTATGGAGACAAAGCCAGAGAGGCAAGATTACCTTTGTTTGGACATGTGCTGAGGAGGGATGCAGAGTATATTGGGAAAAAAATGCTAAGGATGAAGTTGTCAGGTAACAGGAAAAGAGGAAGGCCTAAGATAAGGTTTATGGGTGTGGTGAGAGAGGACATGCAGGTGGTTGGTGTGACAGAGCAAGATGCAGAGGACAGGAAGAAATGGAAACAGATGATCCGTTGTGGCGACCCCTAACGGGAGCATCCAAAAGAAGAAGAAGAAATTTTATTCACAATTTGTTCATGTTTTATTGTTGATCCTTCATCAGTTCCCAAATATTTATACACTCCTTCTTGCTCAAGTTCTTTTATATCACATTCCTCTCCCAAAATGATGTTTTCTTGGTGCTGCAGCTTTCCTGCTTTAAAGGTTACTTTTGTACATTTATCAAGACCAAATGACATTTTTATATCATCTGAATAAGGTTTGACCACTTACAGTTGTATCTTCCTTTCCTCGATTGATGAACTATACAGTTTATAAATCATATACAAAAAGAAGATAAGTCTTTACACGTTGTTGTTTTCTGGGAGCCAAATTATAGCCATGACCTAATCTGTTAAGTAGACAGCTTAATGGGTTAAGGGCAAGACAAAAGAGCAGTGGTGAAAGAGATTCACTCTGGATTATCGAAGTGTCAAATAGAGAAAACTATAAAGCAATTAAGACAAGAAGTGTCACTGCTAGAAGTGTATAGAAGAGGAAACAGATCAACAAAGATATTCAGAAATTGTCTTTATTGCTTTATAGTTTTCTCTATTCAATACTTCCCTGATGGCATTCTATTTCTCCCCTCTTTTTCCTTACTACCCTGTATTTTTGTGGTAAGACTTTATCTGTTATTAATTTAGCTGCACAGTAATTTATCCTATTTACTTTTGTAATATCACATGAATTTCTGTGGACAGTCCTAATTACCGTATACATTTGTTTTATCAAACTTCTAACTTTGTGTGTTTTATTGACTTTCTATAATCTGTTTCTTTCACTGATATTAATATGTCCATCCATCTCTATTAAATCAAGCAATTCTTCTCTTAGGTCATTTTCCTCCAAACTGAGCGCACATTCTTTGTTCTCCATTTCCTGTGGGCATTCAGTGGGTAGTTCCACAACATCTTCATGTGCCACATTCTCTTCGGTTTCATCTTGTGTCATCCATTGCTCTTTCATATGGGAACTCACTGGCCTATCACTCCACAACATTGGCTGTATCACAGTTGCCACAGTTTCCTGCTCCTCCCGTTGCTGTGTAACTCCAACTGAACATTTGTACTGGATTCCTGTGGAAGGCTCCAAAGTATCTTCATCTGGCAACCGATAAGATGTTTCCTGCTCCATTGATTTTGCCTTAATTTGCAGATCCAATCCTCTATCCTGCTGTGATAGTTTCTGAGTTAGATTTTCTACACTGAATCCTTCACTTCGCAGGTACTCCATAACCTCAGTTTCTATTTATTTAACTTCTCCATTGTAATCTTCTTTTCTACTTTTCCTCTTTGTCTTCTTATTTTTTGTATTGTAAAATTTTCCATGTCTAGATGCCATTTTTTCTCTTTAAATATCTTTGGTGCTGCTCTTTTTATTTTGATTATTTTTGCTTTCTCCTTTGCATAGGTATTACACCATATTACATCTCTTTTTCTTTCCCATGTCCATATTTCTTTAGAAGAAGAAGTCTCCTGATCTTCCCATTTCTGTTTACTTTGGGGACTCGTTATTCCACCATGACATGATGTAACCTGTGTTAAGTTTTCTATACTAAATCCTTCACTTTGCAAGTGTTCCATAACTTCAACTTCTATTCTTTTAACTTTTACTTTACTAATCTTCTGTTTAACATTCCCTCTTTGTAATCTTATTTTTTTATTGTGAAATTTTCCATATGTGGATGCCTTTGCCTATACTTCTCTTCAAATATCTTTGAGGCTGCCTTTTTTGTATTGATTTGTTTAGCTTTCTCCTTTCAGATCTCTCTCTCTTTCCAATGTCCATATTTCTTTTTACACCCTTCAAAAGTCTGTAGATTTTGTTCTTTGTATTTTTGCACTTCCTCGGTTGCTTTTTTTTGCAAATGGACCGAGATTTCTTGGTTTATATATATTTTTCATAAATCTGTTAAAGTAATGAATATACATTTTTATTTGAAGCTTCTGGCAGTTTTTCTTGTGGAAGTATTTTTCTTTCCTCTAATTTCTTTCAATCTTTTTGCATATCTTCTGTCTGGAAATTCTGGGTGTCTTGCATAATGGTGGCAATACATAATATACATAATTTCTTTCTTATCCTCAATAGTCCACTCTATCGCCTTTATGGCTCTTCTTTGGACTATCATTTTTTGTGATTTTTATGGCTTGTTACTTCCTTCTAAAACGGGGGGCCATCCTCCCCCTGGGTCTGGCCTGGCCCCATTGTAGGAATGTTTCCATATTTTGAGGATTCTACATTGTCATTTTTTTCCAGTCCTGACACCACTGCACCTACCAGGATTGGGCACTTTTTTTTATCCAAAGTCTTGTGCACCCAGCTATCTTTTATATTTTTTACCCTGCTTCTATCCATGATATATGCTATATAAATACAGTCTATATATCAGTGTCATCTTGGTGAGGTTTCGTAAAAACAACAGAGTCCATCTCATGAAGGTACTCATCAAGACTGAGGATGAATTCAGTTTCAACAATACTACTCTATTTTGCTTGCTGACTTAGCATCTCTCCATTTGGACCCCTACATGGGAATTTTCATTATGTGCCAGGAAATGTAAGGTAGTATAGGTTCTCCATTTACCTTTGCAGTCGATCAAAGCAGTTAAACTGAATTTCTTCCACATTTATCAAAAAATCCCATAGGATTTTGTCCTTTCATCACTTTTGTTCAATTTTTTTCAAAAAATGTGAGATCCCAAAGCTTTGCCTCACTATTCATTTAAATAATGCATCCCATCCCCTCATTTGCTCAGCAAAAACAGTTGAGACAAAAGTAAAGCATGCTTTACATCCTTGCAACTCCGACTCAAAAACTCATCCCTCCCTTTTCACTTCTATAGCAAATTCATAGCATCACACCTCTAACTGATGGCACAGGCTTGATGGCAGTAAAAATAATAAAATATCTTGCAATGCACTTAGAGTCACAGTCTCAGTTTCAGTGACAGTAACCATTCTGTTATTGCCAACATCTATTGTATAGATTTGTTAACCAGTTGTCTAATAGACAAAAGTGTCCCTTTTCAGGGACATCCTGGGAGAACTGCCGAGTTAAGTGACTTGTTTAAAGTCAGACTGTGAGCAATGGAGGATGAGGGAATCAGACCCTCTTGACTACAGGCAGCAGCTCATTAACAGTTCAGGTATTTATTCCTCTATACTAACTGCCAGATGTCACTAATGTTAGGCTCCCTTGATAAGCCAATAAAGTTTCTGTCTCATGATGTCATGTCCCCTTTAGCCAGTACCAGCCTGCTGCCCAAGCTCATATTTGGTCACAGAGAAGCAGAAAGAAAACATGTGACAGCCTAACAAACAAGTAATACTTTTATAGGTCCCTACAAAAGACATAACCAAAGATGAATAAACTCGCGTCCAATGCGCTACGCATCTTATAAGATTTATCATTGAATTGCTTTATAATAAAGATACAATGGAATGTTTTCCTCAGTCAACTGGTGTCAGATAAGTTGGCATGATAGGTACAACAGCCCTGACTTCAGTATGGAGTTCACAAGCATTTGAACAAGAGATCTGTTGGTGGGGTATGATAGTAAGAAATTATATCATCTCTGTAGCACCAGAACAGTCTGAAAGCATATTCGGCAAAGACGATGGCTCACTGAGGACCACAAATGATGCTGAAGCAAGGTGTCAGGCTTAAAGATGATTAATTCATGAATGTTTCTTAATCTCTGCTCATTTATTATTCCAAAGACATGCACCTGGAGTATTTCTCCCTGGGACCCCGCTGAAAATGGGCTCTGTCCCAGTCAAACTTTTCCAGTAAAGAAATGTTAAACAAAATAAATAAAATTAGTTTTTGTCAAATACTTAGTTACTTAAAGAAAACAGGCTACTGCATGTGCAACGATTGTTAAACTTAAGCTAAATTTTGTGCTAGTTCAGCTTTTTCAGTTAACTGAGGAAGCTCATAAACCGTTGTTAAGGAAAAGAGAAGAATAGAAATTTAAAGGAAAATTCCACCATCTCCCACAGTTTAACTCAACCCTTAGGTTACTATTCACTGTATAATATGTTTCCAGTATTGTTCAGGCACCAGTATGTTTGTATTTCACAAAACTTTCACTTCCGTGCCTTGGGATCAAAGGAGGGGAAAGCCCACCCACTTTTTTAACTTTAATTTCTCACATACTTTGGCAAAGCATTTTTGTTTCTGTCGAAGTGACAGCACAGACAGAGAAATATGCAGTTCTCCTTGTCAGATACTGCCCACAGTCTTGCAGAGGTAATTAGTCCTACTGATGTTAGCAGATCAGTAGCTGATATTAAAAAAAAAAGACATGCTATTGCAAAACTGCTTTTCACTGCCTTTATTGCAGAGAGAAAGAAAAATAGTATACTGCATCATGTTGATAGGGTGGGTCTGTATCACTTCAGTGAAGTGACAGTTCAGCGAACGGCATTTCATCAGAAATGCTGTTGACTGAAATCCGCTCAGCCCCCCCACACCCCCCGCTAATTAGATATACCAACTCCAAGATCGCACTACAAACAGGAAATGGCAAATTTCCTGATCCTCACTGTACCGCAATCTCAGTATCAATAGTTCGATGAACGGCATGTTCAATGTAAGTGAACCGAAAAGGCCGTTCACTGAACTGAATTTTCACTGGACCCAATAGGGTTACCACCTGTCTCTCTTTCTGCACAGCAGTTCTGATTTGGGCAGTTCTGTTCTTGGGGAAGGGCACAAAAAAGACAAATGTTTTGATATTTTACAAGAAACAATATGTTCTTACTTTTCTCTAAATGTCACAGAAAGCTGACATACTACATTTAAGTCGTCTTAGTATCATATAAAGTATTACAACTAACCACCAGCAGTACATTAGCACATTTCTCCAACTTTCAGAATAACCAAACAAACAAAAAACTTTCTACTGCTACAGAGTAACAGAGCAAGATTTTTAAAGTGTTGATTAACAGGTCCTGGATTACAGCGTTAGCTCTGGCACCTCAGCAAGCCTGTGGGGGAGGGTCTGTCAATGCTTAGAGCTCTGGACTACAAACTGACAATCTTTACACAAGCCTGCAGTTTAGCTACTGTCATTGGCTATAGCTGTAAAATCAATTTGAATTGTTTACAATAGACTGGGAGAGAACTGCATATGATGGGCATTCAGGAATAAAATGCAAGCACTACTGCTAAAGAAGGTGTGTAAAATGTCTGTGACTCACACTGCTGCCATTCTGTCTCAAACTCTCAAGGGACTAGGAAGACAACATAACTTCCTTATATCTAGCATGATTTGTATAAAGAGGACTTGAACTGGATTGTGGGAAGGGAAAAGAAGCACTTAAACAAGATCACATTAGTATATCAGCCATTGGTGGAAAATATATTAAAATTTTATAGGAAGCACCTAGAATTATTTCACTGCATTAAATAGCTCATAAAACAAAGATATAATGAAAAATTATTTTTTTGGGTTCCAGTGCAGTGTTTCCCTTTAAAATGGACCTGGATGACTATTAGTTAAAGTGTCTGTGTATTCGGTATTGAAGCAGTAAGATAGTCCATTTTTTGAAAAATGTTCAATGATCTAATGATAACAAACCAGCTGTAGGTAAAAGGAAAAAGAATGAGGTTAATAATGCCATTCTATTTCTTATACTGCTACATGTGTATAGCGGCAGATTGTGTATAACTCTTATGGGGTTCCATAGAGGAATAAAGATATTAATTATTTGTTAAGCTCATGGCTCATCTTCAGAGCTTTCAGTTGCACAGATATGTTCCCTAAAAAGCTATCTGCAACAGGAATAAAAGGATTAGCCGTGACTTACTAGAAAATTGTCAGGTTTAGAACTATTGTTTTTACCCATGTTCACCACACTGCACAATACAAAGTTCCCTAAACTGGCCTTCAATTCACACTATTATCCACCTGACTCACTTGCATTTAGCTTACAAAATGATATACAAGTATGTGTACCCTTCACCACACTTTGTAGTCAATAAAAGGCTTCCCACAAGAACCCTACAAGCGGTCCAATCAATTCTCCAACTTCTGAGCAAATCCTAAAAAGATACAGTGCCATTCCTTCATGAACAAATCACTAAATAAATACAGTGATGACTTCTTCTCCTGCTGTATATATCCACATTTTTGAAAACCGTGACATTTAAAATCTGAAACTACACCACCTCCTTCATTCACTTCATTGGCTATTTAATACCTGATTACTTTACCTAGTTGCACATGGTATCACTTGTTTCACTCCTCTTCCTTCAAATTATCCTTTCACTCTACTGCCAGCAGCCTCACCTCCTGCTCTAACCCTCCAGTCCTCTCTCTGACTCCTCACTTAACCATTAACATCCCTTTCACTTTCTGTTTGAATTTGACTGTCGGTGTTATTTAAAGCATCATAAACTATAGAATCATGTTTTCAGTGCACAGATGCACACATTGTAATGTCTTATGTTCCCTGTGTAATCAGGGTATATCCACATTTTGCATTCTTTTTGAAATTCCGTGAGCTTTACTGTACCATGTACCATGTATCAGAACAACGTATGTATCTGTACCTAGTACAGGTATCATTCTATAGCTAGAAATATTGTTTTGTACTGAATTATGCTGTACATATTCCTAAGTCAAACTCAGTTGTGATTTCTGTTGTAAACTCTGTCTGGATATAGAACTTTTCTTGTTGGGAGTCACTCTTCACAGTAAATAAAACAAACAAATACATAAAGACTATGGGAGAATTCAAAGACATTGTCACCTTAACACTACTAGTACTTCATTGGTGAGCTCTAGTAGCACTGTAGTGATAAGAAACAATTCAGAGGCATTCAAGAGCCACATGGCACAGAAGCCCATGAGCAGTTAATTTCAATGCCTCTGAAGTGAGAGCATAGTACAGTTAGAACAACCACACTAGCCTTCCTCCTGCCAACCCATGCAACACTGTTGCACAGTGGCATCTACACACACACACACACACACACACACACACACACACACACACACACACACACACACACACACACACACACACACACACACACACACACCTTTGACTGTGTTTGTTATAAGAAACTGTGACAAGTTCTTAGAAAAAATGGGGATACCAGGTCATAAATACACAAAAAAAGTCACTTGCAGTATTTACCTGCTGTGGTGCTAACAGCCGCCACTCCTGTCATAGACAGCAATAAATGTACACTATAAAAAGATGGTGTACATTTCTGTGACTTCACTCCAAAATAACATAGTACAGCTTGCCTTTAAATCTCTGCACCATGCTGTACCATGCTATTTCAATACGTGTGTAAGCTTCAGGGAAAAGCACATGGCTAATTTGCATTAGCCTTGCCCCACAGATTGTTTTATTTGCATGAAGCAATGTCTAATGCACCACTGTAACTCTATCTATCGATTGATGCATACTGCTGTAGCACTGCAGTGACCAGTGAATCAGAAGTATGCATTGCTTGAAACACATTTCCGAATACCCCCTTAAATTTGAGAAAGTTCTTATCAATATTGTGACAGACTGATAAAAATACTGCATAATTATCCAAACAAATCTAGATATAGAAAATTGGACTGTTGCACACTAAGAAAAGAGGAAATGCTTTTCCCAGAAATAATAGATACCCTAGAAGCATTTCTCAACCAGTTCAGCTTCCACTTTAAGAGCAACTAAGGGACAGTATATTCAGAAAAGCAAAAAGAATACAGTAGCTCATTCATTTACCAAAGGAGAAGTTAATGTTGTACTTTCTTAGTGCTGCCACTTAAGTCTGAAGGGAATGGATTGCATTCAAGGAATATTCTCATGAAAATGAGGCTAGCCTAGTAGAGCCAATAATAATGCTATTCGCTGAATACATCAAAAACACCATCCATTGCTCTGGTGTTCCTATAGTCACATTGTGGTCTCTTGGGACTAGCATCCTGTGTTTATCTTTTAACTTATTTTATTGTTTTGAAATGTTGCTTAATCTGTTCCTGAATTCGTTATCTAAAAAAATGTATTTTAAAATAAGCAATATCATGGTATGCCTTTCCTTTTTAAATAAATGAAATATTGCATTGAGAAAGCAGTTTGCCTAAAGATACTGTAAGTTTTGCAATTATTATTCATTACATCCCAGAGAAGATACCAGGATAACCTAACTCTCTTCTTTTACAGAAAACACTTCTCTCCTTACCTGTTTTCTACCAGCTTTCAGAATCCAGCATCACTGAATCTCCTAATGGCCTGCAATTCCTTGTTTCCTTGTTCAGTGCTACTTTCCCACTACCCGACATTTATAAAATACAGCCCCCTGTACTTAATTATGATACTCTTCAGCTTATCCTCTATTCTTCTCCGCCTACTATGATATCTGTCATCCCACCATGACTCAATAATATCTCTCAGCATCTCGGTCTCTCTGTCCCAAACACATATCCATACCTATCCTCTTTACACCCTCCACACATTGCAACAAACCTATTTACTATTGCCCTGCATATTTATTCTAAATCTAGACTGATTAACTACACCTAACTCAAACCAAAATAAAATTAAGTGCAAGAATCCTCTCCAAAAAATTTTTAAAAGTATGTATAATTCACCAATATACTAAAATTCTTCCAGAGGACATAGATACCCTAATCCTACCCCCACCTATCACAATGAACACAAAGATAATTCTCTCCCACATATTTCTCTAACCCAACAACAGCTAATCCCCAACCCTGGTGATCTAATTTTTGCTGCAATAAATGTTAGAAGCATAAGAAATAAAACTGCTGAACTACATGCCTGGATTACCCAACATAAGCCTGACATTCTTGCTGTAACTGAAATTTGGCTTAATCTCAGCATAAATGACTCTGGAGTTACACTTCCTGGCTATATTATTATCTGTAATGACCATATAAAGAGGAAAGGTGGTAAATGGTATTGCTTTAATATTTCCCAACACCTACCACATTTCCCCTTACAGCAGGCCAATACCAAAATTCAATTCAGCAGACCTGCTTATTGCTTTCTTGAAAAGAAACAGCGTTTTAACATTTCTAAAAGAAAAAAATACTACCAGGTGATAAGAATATCAATTTGATGGACATAAATTCTAGCTCCCCTACATCTAGTATGAATTTATATGGTTTCTCACAACTAATTAAAAGTCTTGCACATTATAGCAAGACATCAAATTACCAATTAAACTGGATCCTAGTATCAGATACTAACAAATATACCACCACAAGTACAATGTCAGACCCTGTCAATGATCATCTCCCAATCTATATGACCAGACATCTCACACATCTAGCTGAACAGCATATTTATAAAACAACATGCAACCTTTCCAAGTTCAGCCCAGAAATGTTCATTACCACACTATCATCTATTAATTGGAACTTCCTAAAAATCCTCCCCTTAGATGATGATGTAAATAAATTCAGTACAACTTTTTCTAAATATTCTAAGTAGCTCTGCACCTTCTAGAAGGAAAACACTAAAAACAAATAATGCAATTTGGCTATCCAAAAAGTGTAGAATGCTAATGCAGGATAGAGAAAAAGCATAGAAAAAGACCAAAAATATAAAACACCTCAGTATCTTGATAACTTCTGAATGCTTCACAATCATACTAAAAATGCACAAGTGAAGACAAAAACTATACTATACTATACTATAATAACTTTAAGAAAAATACTAAACAGAACCTTAAAATTTGTTGGACATCCATTAAAGAAATCTTATATCCCGGCCAAAAATTCAACCCAAACCTTTCTCCCAATAGCTCACCTCTCAAATTGCAATACAGTTCACCTCTTATTTTTTAGATAGCATAGTATCTCTAAGCAAGGATTCCTCAATATCTAATCCCACCCCTGCCCAACAGCCACATATCATCACAACCACTTTCACCTTCAAACCTGTACCCACATCCTATATAAAACTACTCATAAACAAACTTAAACCATGATGCCCTTCCAAGTGAGTATCTAAAAATAGTAGCCAATAGCATTGCCTATCCTGTCTCAGCCTTTATAAATAGGTCAGTCCAGAAATCCCACATTCCCTTTCTCAGGAAAAAGTCACACATTTTCCCTCTGCACAAAGGAGGATATTTAACAGACATTAATAGCTTTAGACCTATAGCAGTTATGTATCCCCTCACCAAAATACTATATCCATTGAAGTAATTTCTCATAGCAAATTTTTAGAGGTGATAGCAGATGACAATCTTACATTCAATCTGCATATATGAAACTGCATAAGAAAAACTTATCAAAAACTAGGGATGGTTTACAGAGCCAAAAGCTTTCTCACCAACATAACTAAAACTACACTTGCTACTACTTATCTCCTCCACACACTTCTTTATGACACTCCCATCCTCACTATCCTCCAGGCTTCACAAAAATTAAAACTTGAACAATGCTCTAACAACGTTACTAAATTTGCAGCAAATACTCCTTTCAGAACCCACCACTGTATAGTACTGAAAAGCCTAAATTGGTTAGAACTGTTTAATCAACTAACATATACTACCTATAAAATTTATCCAGCATCCATCTGCCTATCCAGCACAAAAAAAAATATTCTACACAACTATGTTTTCAGTCAGTCATTGCAATCCAGTTTCCAAAAACTCTTGCCTGTCTACAAACCTATCAAATATGCCGGGCATTGTCTGTACTCAAAGTTGTTAAGGTATGGAAGTCCTTACCTGCATTCATCAGGTCAATACCCTCCCATCTTTCAAAACTACTCCAAAAGACTTCCTAGCTAAAATCTGGCTCTGTTCTTCCTCAAAACCAGGATAAACTATATCCTTAAATGTGAAGAAATACCTTTTCATTCCTAAATATTAAATGATTGTCATATAACCTGTATTACGTCTTAACCAATGTTTTATATTATGTCTAATTTGTTATGATTATTTAAACTGTAAACATTTTTGTTTTATTTTTGAAGACTGTAAAATTATTGTTCTTAAAATGTTTTGTAATAATTTGGAGCTTTTCTACCTGGGCCTCCACTGAAAATGGGTTTCTACGCAGTTGGACTTTCCTGGTAATCAAATGTCAATCAATCAATCAATCAATAAATAAATAAATGCCTTGAGATATAGTGAGACATAATTGAAAAGGTATGGCCATCAAATGCATTAATTAAAAATAAAGCTACTGGGATATAAAAAACTCCCTGGAATTCAGAAAAAAATAGCTCACTGAATTATGCAAAATGGCATGATGAGCAGTGGTGCATCGGGTGAAGACGATTCAAGGACCTACACAGAGAAATAGTGCTACCAGCTAATTAGTACAGTCAGCTTTATATGCAAGTGACTGAATAATGATATGCAAATTAATTACATTATGGAAATAAGACTAAATGGGAATAAAAATGAGATAACCAAAATGACAGAGTGATTTAGAAATGTATAAACATTTTGAGATGAGCTATAGCAAGCACTGACTCTATATATCATCATTTCCTGGTGAAGTGACATACCGAACTCTCTAGGATGCTAGCAGTAACATCTGCTTTAGGTGGAGATCACATGTTGGTGGCCATTCCATGACTGCATGTTGTCCTTCCATGTTGCAGATGTGTCCATCTACAGCTGACCTACCATTATGTCAGAGACATATATAAACACTACATTGGGTTTCAAAGCACCATATGGGAGCTTGAAGATGTGTCATCCTCATATGTAATTATTTGGAATTCGTGCCTTAGACTTGGCTTGAAATACAGTGACTAATTTATGTCTTTTATCTGATCTAGAGTCAGACATCCCGGAAAGTTAAGTTAAGTGTGGCCTAAAAATCTTTGCTAATAACAAGACTACGGGATGTGATGGAATTTCAGCTGAATTGTTTAAAATCCTGCAAAATGGTATTGTTACAATGCTGCTTGGAATTTGCCAACAGGTTTAGAAAATAGGACAGTGGCCATTGGATTGGAAAAAGTCAGTTTATATTCTAACTCAAAAAATGGGCAATGTTAAAGGATGCTCAAATTAATAAATGATTGCACATGCTTCATATTCTGACACATTAATGCTCAAGGTCCTAAAAGCTAAACTTCAGATATGTATAGAAGAAGAGTTGCCAGATTGCAAGCTTGTTTTAAAAGTAGTAGAGCCACAAGTGTTCAAATTGCCAGCATTCACTGGGTAATGGGAAAGCATGAGATTTAAACTTTTCTCTTCAGCTTTATTAGGTTCATACATGTATACCTGGCTAACAACCACAGGGATCTTTCTAAGTCTACCCATAGATTCTAAATCTAACTGACAACTTTTAGGAACGTTAAGATTATTCTGAGGGGCATATGTAGACTTCTGCTTGGGTGGTCAAGCATTCACAGGCTGCTTCTATCTATTAGGAACATAGGTACCAGTCCAGGGTTGAATTTCCAGTTCCCCATGCATTGGTCCAAGTTACACTTAAATTGGATTAGAAAAGAACTCTGCTTTACATGGATGAGAAGCCAATTCCAGAAAAGAGATGATCTCTGAGATACATAGCTGTCCCTCCAACATGTCCTGTTTATGTTGCAAGCAAGGTTTAAGTCCCTTGATCTGGTAATTCTAATGCTGTTTGCTTTGCATATATGCATAAGGTCCATCAGAGAAGGATAAACGGATGATTCAAATGTCAGGCATGTATTGCCCCTCAGCAGTCTGTAGAAGATTGACTCCAATGAGAGGGCATTGACATGATCAACAAAGGACATGTTGTTTACACTCTGTATCCTTTTATGAGGAACCCCTGTGGACATTCCAGTTTTTGCATGTGCCTGATCAGGTAAATACTAAAGGGAGCATTACACTCAACGATTGGTCTAATGAGCGTTGGATACAATGGAATGATGACATCCTTGGACTTAGAAGCTATACCCTTGCTTATATGTTCTGCAACATAGAATGATCTCCTTACTACCATAGACACATGACAGCCAAAGTCCACATGTATCACTGAATTCCTGACTATTTTATCTATTCTTATGGGTGTGCTCTCAATGAGGTAGTTTCCAGTGGTGATCAGCTTCCTAAGGGATACTATTATGCATTTCTTGGCAATGAGTTTTAGACCGTGGCTGCCATCAGGCCTTCTTGGAGGATTTTAGTGTCTTGGGGGAATTCTGTGACTGCACCTAGTTTGCTCTCATCTGCAAACTTAGTCAGCAAGAGACTCTTAATGTTGGCCTTAACATCAGAGAAATAGATGCCGAAAAGGAGTACAGACAACTGAGGGACTCTGCTAAAGACGGGCCTATTTGTGGAGGTGGATTCCCCTCTCCTAATTTCTTGGGTCCTATCTAAGAGCCACCTGGCTATTCAGAGAGTGACATAGGGATTTATACCTTATTCTGTGAGTTTATCTACAATGCCAAAGAGGGATATTGAATCAAATGCCTTAGCCATGTCAAGGTAGGCAGAATGCACAATTTTGCCCTCATCCATTACTTTGGTGAACTTCTTGAAGAAATCCACCCAGTTGAGAAGACATGATTTGCCCTTGATGAAACTAAACTGAGTTGGATCTAGTGTCTGGATATTTCTTATGTAACTGATAATCATTTTTATGATAATTCTTTCCATGGCTTTGCATAGGAGACTAGTCAGACTTATGGATCTGTAGTTACTGGGGTCTGTAGATGGCCCACCCTTGTGTAGAGGGATGACAGTTACAGCTCTCCATTCATGTGTCATGAAGCCTGCTGGAGGTTACACTTAAATAATGACTCTAGTGGTCCTGATAGGTTATGTTTCATGCTACTAAGGAGGCAGGCATCCTGGGATATTATCTGGGCCCATCAATGTGGTATTCTTGGCCTTGGAGAGCACATAAAGGACTTGTTCTCTAGTGAAGGCTGAGAAGTTATGTTAAATGGTATTTCCTGAGGGGTGGTTGGGGGGAGGGGTAAAACTGGAGCTGAATTTGCGGCTAGTAGATTTGTTATATCTTCTAGCTCAGAGTAGGTGGCTCCATTTACAATTAGTTCTGCCCATTGTTGTGTTCTTGGCCTAGCTATTTTTACCTCAAATTTTATTTTGGTAGACTTGATTTGCCCTATGAGTTGCTTGTTTAGATTGATGAGAGAGTTTTTATCCTGCTGGGTAGTACACTACTAAATTTTTGCCATGACTTTATTCCATTTGGTATATGACCTATCTATGTAGGGATTCTATCAGAGTGCTTGTTTTTTTAGTTTGTTCTGTGTCACTGTCTCTATGCATCATTTAACTTGATAGTATAGGATCTCTGTGAATTCCACAAATGCAGCAGTGTTCTCAGGGTTTTAGGGGGTTTGAAATTTCGCCAGGTTATCAGTTAGGAGTAGGAAGTTTGCCTTAGAATAGTTCCTTAATGTTCCAGGGTTAGCAGGGGTCCCAGGTTTTATTCTTATTTCAAAGCAGACAGGTTTATGGTCTGACCTTACTAGAGAGGTCAATACACTGGGGTGGGGATATGCACTGTTAGTGAGGACCAGATCCAGTAAGTTTGGTCCCCTGGCAGGTATATGGAGAATCTAGTCAAGGTTTTTTTTCTGTTGACAAACTCCAGGAATCTCTGGGCCTGTATGTATAATTAAAAGTTTATAGTGGGGTAGTTTAAGTCCCTCATGAGTACGGGACTGAGTTGAATTGTGAGTGCCTGCAGTAAGTTAATGTACATGTTGTTGGCAGCTAGCCTAGAGGAATAAGGCAGTGAGCTATCGTTCCTGTGGTACAGGCTTAGATTCCCTCATTGTGCCTGCTGTGTGGCCTTGAGCAAATCTCTTAACCAGAAATTGCTCCTCAGTTGCCCTTGAAAAAGAACTGTGTGTCCAGTGGGTTTACCTGGTTAACAAATAAGTATTCTTGGGTCATAGATGGGGATCTATAGCTTGCAATTATATGTTATGAGACTTTGCCTCTGGTAATTTATACATGCTGAAGTTCAAGCACATCATCCTGTTTGACCAGCCTGAGGTATGTTTATTTTTTATGTAAATTGAGACACCTCCCCCATTAGCATTGTAGATTTACATTACCGGGGTGCTCTCCATGGCTTGAAACCATGCCTCATTAATTGCACAAACTGCATTATTCAGGGTGAGGAGAGCTTTTAGGGGGAATAGTTTCTTGTTTGGACTCCTGGCATTGAACAGTAACACCTTTAGATTGTCTAGTGTTCGTTTTGCTGTGATGGAAGGTTTCTCAGTTTGTCATTGCCCAAAAAGGACCAATGGGGGAGGACAGTGTTTTATCGAATATTTGAAATTCTGGGGGGGCAGGTGCAAACCATCCCTAGCAAAACAGCATGGTCTGTTAACCACATCCTCCCATGCTAACAAATACTGAACCCCCCTGGAGTGACATCAAAAACAAAGCCAGTTACTAAAGTCACTCATAATGTGGCATCACCCTTGAAGAATGTTGAATGCAGTTCAATGACAGGCTCATACTGGTCTGGGACACATAATCTGAAAGCTCCATCATGTCTTCATCTAGTCCAGAGAGGTGCATCTCAGGTCCTTACACTCACATGGACCATGAGTCATGCTGGTACTTGCGATCCAATGACCTGAGTGCATGCATGATCTGGCAGATCTGGAACCCACACAGGCAACTGACCATGAGTTTCTCCTTATGCAGCCTGGAGAGTGTCTCACAATGGAGTCTCGTTTGACCAAAATATTGGGTTGTATAGTTGTTTGCCTTATGTGCATAGAAGTTGAGGCTGACTAAACCAGGAAACACTTTAACAAAACTTACTCATTAGTACAGGAGCCAGCAATGAGGTCAGTGAAAAAGCAAACTCTCTAGAAACAGCAACATGGTCAGCAAGTGTTTGTAAGCTCTGTGGAAATGTGCCAAGAGGTGTCACACATGGGAAGGTTTTAACCATCAACTTTTCCACTAACAGGCAAATGCACTGCTTCTGCAGATAATTGACTACTCTAAAGTCTTTCACTGTGTCAATCATAACAGACTGTGGCAAGTTCTTAGATAAATTGAGGTACCAAGTAACCTTATTTACCTCCAGAAGAATCTGTATACAGAACAAGAAACATGGAACAAACTTACTGGTTCAGGACTGGAAAAGGGAGTATTTTAAGGCTGTATATTGTCACCCTATTTACTCAATGTATACTCAATATATGATGCAAAATGCTGGGTTATATGAATCAGATGCTGGAATCGAAATTGCTGGCAGAAAAATAAATGACCTTATACATGCAGATTATACTACTCTGATAGCTAAATGTGATGAAGAGCTTGTTCATGAAGGTGAAAGTAGAAAGTACAAAACTGGTTTATTGATCAATATAAAAACTGCCATCTAGTCCAACAGTTCTTTGAAAACAGATACAGAAAAAGTTGAGACAGTGATAGATTACTTTTTCCTGAGATCAAAGATTTCAGCAGATGGTAACTGCAGTCAGAAATTAAAAGGCAGTTCCTTTTTGGAAGGAATGCTTTGGCAACTCTGGATAAGATTTTAAAGAGCAAAGACAACACATTGTCAGCAAAGGTCCATACAGTCAAAGCTATGTTTATCTTTCCAGTAATAACATATGTCTGTTAGAGTTGGACTCTCGTGTGGTGGAAAACTGATGCTTTTGAATGGTGGTGCTGGAGAAAACTTTTGAGATTTCCTTAGACTACAAGATCAATCAGTCAGTACTTAAGGAAATAAACCCAGACTCTTCACTATAAAATCTGACAGTAAATCTAAAACTCCCATACTTTGACCACATAATGTGAAGATAGGGTTCAGTAGAGAAAACGGTGATGTTGAGAAAGATCAAAGGTAGAAGAAGGGGAAGACAGAAGCTAAGATGGATAGACAGTATTACTGAAGCAATGAATATGAATTTGCAATAGCTGAAAGAAACTTTTTTTGTCAGATAGGCCTGGTGTGCTAAAGTGCTTGAGGTCATGAAGAGTCAAGTTCACCTAAATGACTAACAACAACAACAGCAGTGACTAGTAAAGTAATACATATCACTACAGAGTCTGACATGAGCAGGGGCATTGCTAGATGGGAGTACACATGACCACATGCCTCCCGTAAAAGTGAGCCCCCCCCCCCTCGAGTGCCCATTTCCTGAAATACTAAATGGTCTCGCTCTCTCTTTTAAACATCATTGACTGATAGTCTTATGTCACAGGACCATGAGTGCATGTGCCATTACCGTTAGGAGAATTACATAGAGTCTAAGATGTCTTTTACTACATATTTTAGGTGGAAAGTAGCAGCTAGAAGAAGTAAGTTTTTGTGTGTGAAATGCCCCAATTAGAAGCTTTTGGTTAAGTGACTTGCTCAAATTCACACAGTATTCAAATGGAGGTAGAAAGAATCAAACCCTGCACCCTTAACTACAGGAGGCAGCTCATTAAGAGCTTGAAGGGTTAATCCTCAACACCAACTGCAAAGCCTCTGTTAACATCTTTTTTTTTTTTTTTTCATTAGTTTCATAGCTATCATTGTTCAGAAAATGCATGTCAATGCAACACCTGTTGTAGTTCTGTTAACCTTTTAAGTAAATTGAAGTTGTCTGGTACTTAAGGCTCTGAGTTGTTAGTGTGTTGCTTCATGAATCAAAGGTATAGGGTTTAATCCTCCCACCTTCTTTTGTCTATGGTGTGAGTGTGACTGTGAGCAAATCACTCAGATAGTGCTCATGGGTCACCCCCGAAAAGGGACACTTTCTCCAGTGGGTTTACCTGGTTAACAAATAGATAAAAAATAGTAGTTAATTTTTTTCCCTTTTGGGGGTCTTTATTCCCCTCCCATTATTTATGGCTTTGTCCCCAAAATTATTTTTTTGCTTTGTTCACAATTATTGAGCAAAGAATTTAAGAATTATTTTGGCCTGTTCCTTGTAAAATGAGTGACTTTCTAGCAAACTGTTGTAGACTACCGTCATTAAATAATGTCAGGCATGTGTGTTTTAGACTTTGTGTCCTTCAGAAAATGCCTCACAATGCAACTACGTATATAAAAGAAAGATTTAAAATCTATTCCTGATTATTGGATCTTTGTCACTGATTCTTGAGCTAAAAGTTTAGTAGGGTATGGGGTGTGCAATGGGAAGCACTGTATGGGTCTCAGAGTCGAGAGCTGAAATGCATTATTTATTCATTACATCTCAATGTATGAGGTCATACAGGGGGCTGTAACTGATGGTCACATCTGTCTGTGTGTGTTTTTGTGTGTATCCTGCATCTCAGAATAGTCATGGTATAAAGGAAGGAATCAGTTGTGGTAAACAGGGGCTTCACCATATGACCATGTTTTTTGGCTAAAATCCTTGGTTTCCTTCTTTTGTTGACTGTGCTTATTTGTCTGTGAATAAACATTATAGCATGAAGTCTATGAGTTTAATGTTAAAATATTAACTATGAACGCATTTCTAATTTGACTTGTTTTTTTGCAGACATAATGGTGTGAAATGCACTGTGTTAGTCTTCAACCATTTGGTAGTTATTGCAGATGAGTTAAGGCTATGCGCTGTCAATGAGCTGCCTCCAGTAGTGCAATTTTAATTCCTTCAGCCTTCATTTGTCTAGAGTGAGTCTGGCTAAGTCATTTCATCAGACAGTGCTCTTGGACTGCCCCTGAAAAGAGCCACTTGAGTCCAGTAGGCTGTCCCAAAGTGTTAGCAAATTCATTTCTCATTTGTCTTTTGAATTCCTGTGCTGTCAGATAACCCATAAGTAGTGCTTCATTATATGCTATTTTTTTATGAATCCACATTTTCAATAAATGTGAGTTCCAAAAGAACAGACATTTACTGTTGCTCATGCTATCTATTTTCAGTGTGAGTGTTTTGTTTATCAAATGGCTGTTACTGTTTTTGCTGTAAAAGTTTTAATAAAAGGTTTAAATTTAATCAAAATATTTGTGATCATTATGAAAGGAAAGAAGAAAATAGCATATACACTAATAGGTTTCAACAGTGTTTTATGGTGATGCCGAGAGAAATATTTGTATGACTGCAGGCGGTGGGGTTGGGAGAGTCTGTTCTATTACTATGTTTTGGGCCTCATTTCAACACAATCCAACTCTGTTCACATTGTTCAGAAACTGCCTGGGAGTATTTAGTCTGAATATACATGCACAATCTTTTTGGTTTTCTATCTTTTAAACCGGGTAAAGGGGCAAACCTGGACAACTCTCTGTGTAAATTACATACTCAAAGTCACAAGGTAGGCAGATAAAGATAGAAAGAATCAAACCCTGTACCATTGGCTACAAGAAGTATCTTACTAAGAGTTCAGCCTTAATTCACTAATCCAACTGCTTGACCATCTGTTATGTCTTTATTTTCTAATGAATCACTGAGGGTTAAAATCAGTATGGTTTATAGTCAGTCAGTAATGCCAATTATTAGACTCCCATATTTTTTGTTTTCAAATGTTTATAAAATGTATGTTGATGCAAAACCTCTTGTTCTGTTAACTTTTAAGTAAATTAGAGCAGTTTTCCTCTTATTTGTCTCCAATTTTGCAGAAAATCAAAAATGTTGCCTCATATTTATGCTCTGACCCTTATTAACTTCTTTTTTTCTGGTAAATAATTCAGGATTTTTGCCAATCAATAATTCTAGTCATTATAGTTTCATAGTTTTTATTGTCCAAAGAATGCATGTCTTTGAAACACTTACTGTTCTGTTAACACTTTAAGTGATTCAGAGTTGCTTGACACTTACTGTTAATACACTGCCTCCTGGAAACAAAGGCAAAGGGTTTGAATAATTTCCTCTTCATTTGACAGTTTTGAGCAAGTCACTTAACCAGACAATACTCCCAGGTCACCCTTCATAAGAAATACTTTTCCCATTGGATTTAGCTGGTTAACAAATACTTAAAATAATATTTAAAATTTGTCCCTTTTTATCCTCCATTATTTTTCAATTTGTCCATAATTTTTGAGCAAAGACATTGAGAAGTATTTTGGTCTGTTCCTTGTAAAACTTGTGGCTTTTGGCAAATTGTTGCATATTGTAGTCACTAAATACTAGCAGGCATGTGAGTTTCAAATTTTGTAACATTAAGAAAATGCTTAATAATGCAAATCTTGTTATTCTATCAACTTTCTAGGTATATTACACAAATATTCAAAAGCTACCCTGATTTTATCCCTTGTTTCTGATTCTTGATCAAAGGCATTGAGAGGGCAGAGGGGATTTATACTGTATAGTTCTAACATAAGTGAGTTGAGATACATTTCTGTGCTATTATTTATGAATGTAAAAATCAAACTGAAGACCAAAATCCAAAAGAAAAGTAGAAACGAACCAAGCAGAGACCAAAAAGTTGCACGGACTGTTTAATGTAGTAAGCGCTTTCGGTCGAGGTAATCCCCCAACCTTCATCAGACATACACAAAATAACAACCATGATGCCTTCTTTAAATGTATGGCTTAATGAGATTACATTTTTGTTAATTGAATAATTCATTAATTATGCTTAAACAACCAAACTGTGAATATGCTGTGTGAAATAAATACATACAAGAAGGCTGTAGTTTTTCCCAACGAAACAACAGAATAAATATAAACATTATACATGTAAGTGAATATTTGTATAAGATACATATAAACTATGGTTTAACTATAGATTAATATAAAAATATATAAATATATATATTGGTTCACCATAAAATGACATCACATTAAATTAAAAAGTTAAATTGGTTGAGAATAATAATTATTATTTATCAACCCTACACAATAATATCATGTTTTACTCCAATGTTAAAATTCATTTTTAGCAGCATTTGAGCAAAATAAAATGAAACAAAACAAAACAAAACAAAACAAGACAAAGTTGACACTCGCCAATGAATATCATACTTATAACAATATTATTACATGCCTTATATTGTGTTATGTTTATTTAATAATTATTACTTGTACCTAGCCAGCTATACTAGCATCACCTCATTAATGCTTTTAATTTTAGTATGCTTTTTAATGATGCATACTCATTAAGACCTGGAGAAATATAGGCTGCCGTTCTAATTTGCCATAGTAATTCTTGTTCTTCTAACCAAAGTTGCCATGGTCCACCCCTAATACTGATATTGATTTGTTGAATGACAGAAAATACAAAGCTATGATCAGGTTCATCGTGGATGTGCCTGGCAAGAGCATTTGTTAAATCTTTTCTGCCTACGGCATAAAGATGCTCATAAACTCTCTTCTTAAATGATCTTTCCGTTTTGCCTATGTAAAATGCATAACATTTTGTGCACTCTGCCACATACACAACTCTGTTACTATCACAGTTATATCTCCCTTTTATGGCATAGGTTTTCCCCCTAATACATACACTATTCCCTGTCTTTATGTGCTTACATTGAGGACACATGCCACATTTTGACATACCAATATTTGTCCTTGTTGGTTTATGGCTAGACTTATCCAACAAACTCTTCAAATTCATACCTCTCTTATAAACAAACTTGGGTTTTATGCCAATAGCTTTCACTAATTCTGTGTCTTCAATAATAAAATTCCAGTTTTTGTTTATGATGTCTCTAATTTCCTGAAAATCAACACAAAAAGTGAAAATGAAATTAATGTTAAAATGTGATGTGTCTTTATTTGGTGACTCTACATTAGTTTGTATGGTACCACCTCCTATTAGGGGTCGGAAATGCCCTGCATTTCGTTTTGAGACTACCTCATCCTTAACTTCCTTAATTAAAGTGTTTGGATACCCTCTCATAGCAAACTTGTTGCTCAAATTATCACATTCAATTATGAAGTCATCTTTGTCCGACACCATCCTAGCAGCCCTCACAAACTGTCCTTTCACCACACTTTTCTTCTGGTGAAAGGGATGACAGCTTGTGAAGTGAAGAAAGGAGTTAGAGTGTGTGGGCTTCCTAAATATCTCCGATTTATATTTATTATTCAGGATGTCTTTACTTAGTTTTACATCTAAGAAGCACATCTCATTGATACCTACTGAGTAAGTGAATTGTAAAAAATTAGTCATACTTGAAAGACTTTCCATAAATTGAGGGATTAGGTCAACTGGCCCTTTCCAGAAGAAGCACATGTCATCTTGGTACCTATTGTACCAAGTGATATGTTGTGTATATAAAGTGTTCTGAAAGAGGAATTCATTTTCCCAATGTGCTAGGACAGAGTTTGCAAAGCTGCAACCACAAGGTGACCCCATTGCAATCCCAGTTTTCTGAAGATAAAATTGTCCTTTAAAGGTGAGAAAATTATTGAACAAAATAACTTCTAGTAAGGTTTCAACAAGATTCATCTGGTCATTAGAAGCTTTTTTCCTTAACATAAAGTCCCTTGTCCACTCAATGCCTAATTTCTGGGGTATAACTGTGTATAGATCTTTGATATCTACCACTAAGAATATACAATTTATATCAAACGCCATATTGTCTATACCTTGTAAAAAGCTCCAAGAATCCTTGCAGATTTGAGGCTCTGTTTTTAATAAAGGTTTCAAAATCTCATCTACCAGTTTGGCACAAGCATATGTAATGGACCCTCGTCCGTCCACAATTGGTCTAAAAGGAGGGTTTTTTAGATCTTTGTGGATTTTTGGTGTGCCAAACAAAGTAGGAATTTTTGGCGCTGACATGTTTAGATAGTGGAAAGTGTCACTGTCTATCGTACCTTCAATAAACAAATCATCCAAAATTCTTTTGATTTTATTATATGCTGTATGTATTTCATTCAAACTGGACTGTATATAACTATCAGAGTCTAGATGTTCTAATAACCTATTCTCATAGAGGTATTCATCCATAAATACCAAACCCCCTCCTTTGTCTGGAGACATAACCCTAATGTTGCATTCATTAAGAAGAGACAAGAATGCTATTTCTTCTTGAGATGTGTTAGATTTCCTATTGTGAAGATTAGGTCTATTGTTGACCATTGATCTTAAATCATTCTCACACACTTTCTCAAAGACATTAAGGGAATTATGTAATGGGGGATTAAAGATGCTTGAAACTCTGTGAGTATCTATAAGAGATGGTGTGTTACCTAGTCTGAATGCCAAATTTAATTTGCGCACATATAATTTCAGATCTACAATAGTTCTAACTGCTTTACATTTCTTATCCGGCACAAAACTAAGACCTCTCGATAAAAAATTAATAACATTCTGTTCCACAGTAAGTACTGTATAATTGTAGATCTTAAAATCTCCTGACTGACTAGTTAGAACACTAGGGCAACTGTCATCTATATTACTTATCTCCTCCGTTGGTTCCCCTTCCTCCTCCTCTGTGTTCTCCCTCTCTGATTGGATGTAGAGTTGTTGTTGTTCCTGCTCGTGCCAGGGTTCATGGCATCCCCCACCATGTGAAAACCCTGATTGTTGGCATTCAAATTATAAGCCTGTTGACCCTGGTTATGATTGCCACCATTTATATTAACATTATTAACATGATGGCTTTGATTTCTGATGCGCTCACTTCTTCTAATTTGGGGCGCTTCAGAGTTGTCGTTAATGTCTTGTGCATCCACTTGAGGAGGGGAATCAATAACTTGATTATTGTTTGTATTAAACAAATTGGTTTGATTCAAAGGGGGAGGGGGGTACGCCTTTTTGTTACCATATTCTTTTAAATCTCGGTCAATTTTTCTTTTCTTATTAACCACTAATTTGTTAATGGTTGCATCAATGCTAGATAAAATCCTTGCATAATCGTATTTATATCTGATAAACTCAGAATGACTCTGAAGAAACATTTCTAGTTGTGTTAAATCCACTTGCAGTGTATTGAGTTCCACATTATAAAAATTAATCAAAGAATTTAAGAACTCAATGCCCTGTTTGTCAAATAAAGCAATGAGTTCTTGATGATACACAGAATTATTAATTAATCCTGCAGGGTAACGCCACTGGCGTAACCCTTTTGGAATTATTTTTAAATTTATACATTCCTGTAAATATGAAACTTCTAATTGAAGTTTTCTACAGTGAAACAGCTTGTTATCAAATAAATTAAGTTTATCAATGAACATAGATGAGCTCACCATATTGTTCACGTCAGAAATAGTGGCTACATTAGAATTATTATTGTCCAATGACGAAAAAAAGTCCTTCTTGGCTAAAAAGCTAGCCATCGATGGAATAGGTGTGCTATCATTAGCCCCATGAAGTCGCAAATCTGTGTTATTCACCATGGCATTATTCGATGTAAAAGCTGCTCCATTTGGGTTAGTTTCCGTTGAGCTCGTAGTTCCCTGTCCGCTGTTAGGCGTGCTACCACCCTGTACACGCTGAGCTGGCTGAATCAGCCCCGTTGACGAGGAACCAGATGCACCCACGCTGGCATTCCCATCAGGTACAGCTTGTTGACTAGTACTGTTCCTAGTAATACAAGCTTGAACTTGCTGCGATAAATTGTCTACTTTGGTTAACAACATATTAACCAAAGCCGTAAGGTCTATTGGCGAGTCGCTAGTATTTGCTGCTTCTTGACTGTTCTGTAAGTTAGTTCCAGTATGTTGAACACCAGGAACTGACTCTTCCTCTTGGGAAAAAAGAGGTTGTGACCCAGTCCTATGATGCACGCTGCTCTGCCCCATGGAAACGTTTCCACTCGACATGACAAACTGAGTAAAAATCAAACTGAAGACCAAAATCCAAAAGAAAAGTAGAAACGAACCAAGCAGAGACCAAAAAGTTGCACGGACTGTTTAATGTAGTAAGCGCTTTCGGTCGAGGTAATCCCCCAACCTTCATCAGACATACACAAAATAACAACCATGATGCCTTCTTTAAATGTATGGCTTAATGAGATTACATTTTTGTTAATTGAATAATTCATTAATTATGCTTAAACAACCAAACTGTGAATATGCTGTGTGAAATAAATACATACAAGAAGGCTGTAGTTTTTCCCAACGAAACAACAGAATAAATATAAACATTATACATGTAAGTGAATATTTGTATAAGATACATATAAACTATGGTTTAACTATATAAAATAAACGAGCCTCCGTGAGGCTGAATCAAGTCACAGTATAAAGCACAGCACTGGCACGTTGTATAATAAAAAATTCACTTTAATTCACACTGTTATTACATAAAACTAAACTTGTGGTTAAGCGCTTTCATCTAACACCGTAGATTTCTTCAGAACCATCTTTCATTCAATTAATCTCATTTATATATACTTCACATTTAAACAATTACCTACTCATTAAAATCATGTGATAAAAAAACAATTTCATTTGCTCATTAATTCCTTAAAGTGCACAGTGCTAAATTCCCTATATATGCCTAACTATACTTATATCTATCATTTAAAAACCAAACTATTATAATTACTAATAAATACCTTTTTAAAAACTTATTTTAAAAACTGTCCTGGACTTCATATACTGTACCTGTTATCTATGTACTCAACTTACTATGTTTGCTTAAGTACAAGATGTATGTGTTTATATTCCTATCACACTATCATCATATTAATAACTCCATTCTCAGTGGTGCATTATCTGACTTATGCCTCATAAAATAGTTTTGATGGATAAATATTCATTTAACCCCGGGTAAACTGAGGCATTCAACTTGATTTGCCACCTAGTTTCTTTTTCTAATAATATTTCTTTTATATTCCCTCCCCTGGGGTTAACATTGACTTGTTCTAATATTGCAAACTTGAAGTTCCTACACTTTGTGTTATTGGAGTTATTAATATGATGATAGTGTGATAGGAATATAAACACATACATCTTGTACTTAAGCAAACATAGTAAGTTGAGTACATAGATAACAGGTACAGTATATGAAGTCCAGGACAGTTTTTAAAATAAGTTTTTAAAAAGGTATTTATTAGTAATTATAATAGTTTGGTTTTTAAATGATAGATACAAGTATAGTTAGGCATATATAGGGAATTCAGCACTGTGCACTTTAAGGAATTAATGAGCAATTGAAATTGTTTTTTTTATCACATGATTTTAATGAGTAGATAATTGTTTAAATGTGAAGTATATATAAATGAGATTAATTGAATGGAAGATGGTTCTGAAGAAATCTACGGTGTTAGATGAAAGCGCTTAACCACAAGTGTAGTTTTATGTTATAACAGTGTGAATTAAAGTGAATTTTTATTATACAACGTGCCAGTGCTGTGCTTTATACTGTGACTTGATTCAGCCTCACGGAGGCTCGTTTATTTTATTTAGTGGACAGTCCAGTACTCCTTATACAATTATGGTTTAACTATAGATTAATATAAAAATATATAAATATATATATTGGTTCACCATAAAATGACATCACATTAAATTAAAAAGTTAAATTGGTTGAGAATAATAATTATTATTTATCAACCCTACACAATAATATCATGTTTTACTCCAATGTTAAAATTCATTTTTAGCAGCATTTGAGCAAAATAAAATGAAACAAAACAAAACAAAACAAAACAAGACAAAGTTGACACTCGCCAATGAATATCATACTTATAACAATATTATTACATGCCTTATATTGTGTTATGTTTATTTAATAATTATTACTTGTACCTAGCCAGCTATACTAGCATCACCTCATTAATGCTTTTAATAATATTGTTATAAGTATGATATTCATTGGCGAGTGTCAACTTTGTCTTGTTTTGTTTTGTTTTGTTTTGTTTCATTTTATTTTGCTCAAATGCTGCTAAAATGAATTTTAACATTGGAGTAAAACATGATATTATTGTGTAGGGTTGATAAATAATAATTATTATTCTCAACCAATTTAACTTTTTAATTTAATGTGATGTCATTTTATGGTGAACCAATATATATATTTATATATTTTTATATTAATCTATAGTTAAACCATAGTTTATATGTATCTTATACAAATATTCACTTACATGTATAATGTTTATATTTATTCTGTTGTTTCGTTGGGAAAAACTACAGCCTTCTTGTATGTATTTATTTCACACAGCATATTCACAGTTTGGTTGTTTAAGCATAATTAATGAATTATTCAATTAACAAAAATGTAATCTCATTAAGCCATACATTTAAAGAAGGCATCATGGTTGTTATTTTGTGTATGTCTGATGAAGGTTGGGGGATTACCTCGACCGAAAGCGCTTACTACATTAAACAGTCCGTGCAACTTTTTGGTCTCTGCTTGGTTCGTTTCTATTTATGAATGTATTCATTCAAGTGTTCTCAAACAAATTTATGAGCTGTACAGTTATTTATAGGTGTGGGTATGTGGGGGGTCATATATCACATTATTAGCAATGTAGTGGGTAGGATGAAGTAATGATAACTGAGATGGGGAGAAAGGCTAAAGTTGTATGCCACTGAGAACTTGTAACGAGATGCTAAGAGAGAGAATATGAGAATAATTTCCTTATTTTTTTCTGTGTTTGAAGGTTATGGTATTTTTTAACTTACTGTCAAGTCTTTAATGTTTGAAGACCTGGGAGTGCAGTAAAACACAATATATTGCAACTGCTGTATAAATTTTTTTGTCTTATAAATAGGATGAAAGGAATTTTTATACTGTAACCAAGTGACAGTTCTGGCAAGCAAAGAGAGACTGGGGTTATCAAATAATTTTTATAAGTATAACATCCGCAATTTAAAAAAGGTATGAGTTTCCTTCCTATCTGTTAGTAAAGTTGTCATATTTAACCCATTGTAGAAGATAGTGCAGTATTCCACATTTTGAAGATGGAAGTTTAAATATGACCGTAGTTTCTTTAATTCTTTTTCTGGTTGGTGTTAATGATGGTATGGTATTCATGATGCTGCAACCCTCCTCTTACCTGGATTGCTTGAGGCTGACTGGCATTAATTGTCTTTTTAGGGGTGTTACTTGGCTTGACCATCTGGGCACTGGACTTTTACAATTCGAGAATCTCTATTGGTTGAAGACTTGGGAATGTGATAATAAAGTAACATTTTAACCAGGCTGTAAACTCCCTCCCTAGTTGTTACTATATGTTCCACATTTTGTCCATTTCTTCTACCTTAATAAAGTTAGTATAGTGTTCCATATTTTGAAGATGGAAAGTTGACTATGGCAGCAGTTTCTATAATTATTTTGCTTTTTGGTACTACAGGTATTACAGTAATGCCAAGCCACATTAAACTATCTGAAAATGAAAATGCCTCAGCCTGAGAATTTAACAATATGTAATTTTAATTATCTTGGTCATTAACACTACAGATTCCCAAAGTCTTCTACTGAGACTTGTTCATAGACAGTTATTAATAACATTTAGAAAATCCTGGCTGCATTGTGTGAAATCCCATACATCCAAAAAAGTATTCAAATCTCAGAATGGGTTACTGTGACCAGAAATTCCATTTGGGTGATACCCATACCTCTCAACCTCTGTTTTTGTGAAATGTCTGTGATTTTGCTTCAAATGTTTTTTCCTATACCAATAACATTTTTTTGTTTTCTGGTAAATCACTCATGTTTACAGTCAGTCAGTAATGTCAGCCATTAGAGTTTTATACTTTCGATTGCTCAAAAAATGCATATTGATGCAAAACTTGTTCTACTAATATTTGAAGTGAATTAGAGCAATATTTAAACATTGTTCTTCATTTTAACCCCCATTATTTTTGGCTTTGTCCAGAATTCTTGACCATATAAGTTGGGAGGTATAGAATCAGATCTAACTTTGGTGTTATTTCAGATGACCAGAAACAGAGTACTAAGTGATTTATGTTGCTGCATTTGCTTGATACAAAGTTTTGTCTCAGTGCTGTTTCCTTGGCTGGGGCTGAGAAAAGTAAGCATTTAATTGTAGTGTAAGTAGCTTAACAGGTAGCGCAGAAGGCTGTGGGCTCCATCCTTTTGCCAGGTACTTGGATTCATTTTCCAGTACTGACACTGTAGTGCAGCATGAGGGAGGTGCCACATTCATTGGCATGCTATCCTTTACATGAGACTTTAAACTCAGGTCTCATCTGCCTGAGTTAGTGATAGCTCAGGTGGATGCAAACAATCACACTGCACTTATCAAAAAGAGTAAGGGAAGTTCCCTGGTATCTTGGACAAATTTCTCCCAGTCAATATGAATGCCATCTCAGGTCACCCCTGAAAAGAGGCCATTGGCATAGTAGATTAACTCAGTCAACAAAAAGTATAATTAAATAAATTACTGTTGCCACTATATCTCAGTTACTTCAATATATTATCGTACTCTGATTATTTTAACACATCATAATCATTAAATGGTTATATTTATTAATGCCTCAATGGACCTGTCAAAGTAAAGTGATATTGTTGGTTTCTTTCCAGAATCCACTTTTGAGTTGTGTGTAGTAAATATATATCTGTGACAATTACATCATTTTTAATAGCATGTTTTAGCGTGTTCCCTTTAGTTGGAAATGTGTAGATGTAGTAGCCATAAATAAGGAAAGAGTGGGGTCCTGTAGATAACATTACTGATTACAGGCCAATCTGTCTTACATCACTGGTTGTAAAATGTTTTGAAAGGTTGTCTGCTGACTATTTTGATTCAAAATTTACAGAATTGATTAATGGATGTCTCACAACATGGTTTTATATGTGATAGTTCCACATTTACTAATCGGACTGGCATATAAACCAGTCTTGCTATCACTTGATAAAGGGTTTTCCTCTATGGTGGTTTATCTGGATTTCTCAAAGGCTTCTGACAGTATACCACATACTGTTGTAATAGAGGCAATGTGCAAACAGATGGTTAACCCTTATGTTATTCACTGGGTTGATAACTGGTTGAGAAGAACATTTCAATGAGTACAAATTGAGAACAGTACTTCTAAGTGGGTCCAGGTGAAGAAAGTTGTCCCAAAGGGGTCAGTCCTAGGACCATTGCTTTGTAACATGGTCTTTTCCTTAATGCTAAAAACACCACAAATCTGAATGGCCAAGTATGCTGATGACATACAAATTGGTAACATACTAACTACACCTACTGATTTTATTAAATTTAATCAGTACTTGAGTAAAGTTGCTTCATGGCTGGATCAAAAAGGGTTAAATGTTAAAAAGGAGAAATGTGGTGTTCTCTATTTTGGCTAATGTGCATTTAAATTTGGCTCTAGGAACTACTGATTTACAGTATTTGATGGAATACAAGGATCTTGGAGTTAATGTTTGTAGTAATCTCAAATTTAGGTCTTATTTTCAAAGAAATAAAGGGTAGGTCATTCTAAGTGTTTGATATAACTCATATAATTGAGATAGGGAATAAAGAACTCCTTAAGAAATTGTTTATAGTTTATGATTGCCTAATTATTGAATATATGTAGTTTGAATATAATATGTACTTTTACTTATATAACAATGGATGTGTGTATCATCTTGAATGCTGGCAAAATGTGTTGTATTTGTCTAAAAATATTTTCCTATAATTCGACATAAAATGAAATGTCACACTTTCTGTTCCTGAATTTCAGTTAATAATATTTTTCTCATTGTAAAGCAGCACAAAAATCTTTTAAATTACATTTTCTAACTTATATTGTATTAGTATGTACACTCTTAACTCATCACTGCAGCACACCAACACTTCATCCAAACCATAATCCTTGAGCTTGACAAATTAGTAACTTTTCCAGAATTTGTAAGATTATGGCATTTACAGTTTCAATTTTAACATTGGGTTATGGGTAAATTGTTACTATGTATCATATATTCTATACTTTGTGGTATGGAGGTTGTTTTCACTTCCTACATGCTTAACCAGCTAGCTATAATGCCCCTATTGTGCTCTGGCAAGAAAAGAAACATGAAGACAGCACTGAGCATGAGTAGAATGCAGCATGCCAAATACTCCAACACTTTATTGTTCTTATACACTGCATTTATTTAAGAAGAATATTTTCAATTTTCAAATAAAGACATTTCATGGAGATTATTTCTCATTGATAGTGTGTGTGTGTGTGTGTGTGTGTGTGTGTGTGTGTGTGTGTGTGTGTGTGTGTGTGTGTGTGTGTGTGTGTGCATGTCTGTATGTGTGTATGTTTGCAGTTATTTCCATACATGCAGCTTGCATTTTGTTTTTATAAGAAAGATCCATTTAACAATTGAAGGATTTTGTTTATTTATTTGTGTACCTACTTACTTATGTATGTATGTATTGTCTTGCATTAGAATTTTAATATTGGAGACAAAATGATATTTGTCTGGATGTTCATTTTTTCTGCTCATCTACAGCTGTCAGCCATCAGACATGTCCTGATATCCCTCCTCAGTCATCTGTTCTGTCCTCTCCCTTCAAACTGTTTGACTTACCTCTTCAGAATAGGGGGACTTGACCTAACAGATCCATTGTGCAACAAGCCCAGGACATCAGTAGCTCCATCTAATTATGGTTTTCTTCCAAATTTTAGCACCAAAAATCCATTAGCAGATGTGGGGATGGCACTGTACCAGGACATTTGATATCCTTTCCATCCTCCTCCCCATTCTGCTTGCATTCCCATGGTGCTCAATTAATAGAGTAGTGCTGAAATCACATGACAGTATACCCACCCTACCTCCCAGAATGAGCTAAAAGATGCCACCCCTTCTCATCCATGCACTGCCTGGCATCAACAGTACCCAAGCCATTAATCAAACTTTGGTGACCTCAGTTGCAGTCAGGGCATCTTCCATCAACACCATGCATCTGGGTCTGGATATTCAATTTTAAGGTAGGATTCTTCTTTTTTAATGTAGCATTTTAAATATAACATGTATAATGGCAGCATGTTTAGACTGTGTGGAGGGATTAAAGAGATTTGCAGGATGTTAATTTATCTCATCTGTTTATAAATTTTGTTTTTGACATAAATAAGAAGCTCCAAAAAGTCAAATTAATAGAAAGACTCTGAGAACTGCCCTTAGGTATTGTACACAACAGGTTATTTAACAATGAAGCACATAATTTCAATGTGGAAGTTAGTGTGGTGTGGTAGAATGTTACATAGCTTAGTACACAGTTGCATTACATTAGGCATTTCATTAAAGTATGCATATGCATATGCTTATCATAAATAAAATAAAGATACATTCCATGCAGTTTATGTGGGATGAGAAACCTGAAAGGATTCCTACAAGAAGGCAATGCAAAATACATCAACAATAATGTAGATGAATCTGACTCATCAAATAACACACATGCTGAACTCATGGTTAACCACTGCCCTCTAGCTCATTAACACCTATATGGTGTGGAATGTCATACTCCTAGCAGTCAACATATATCCTTCTATTCAAGAGCAGTTTCTTAAAAATCAACTTGAAAAGTATAAGATAAAGAAACATTAACATTTTGTGAATAATAAAATCTACTAAAACTGTACAAATAACATTATCGGTAAGAAGTATTCTTTACACTGATAACAGTCAATGCATTTATAGTCTTTCCACAAAAATTATCCTATATATTATAATGCATAGAAACCAACCCAGAATTTAATTTTTACCAGAGATTTACAAATTGTTTCATCTTGGAAACTGTGCAACCTGGACATGTATTGCTAGAACCCTTTTGTTAACCAGATATAAGCTTTCACATAAAAGGAAGAAATTCCTCTCAAGTGCAAGTTTATTGAGAGAGTTATAAAAATATGAAACCATGTTAATGTAATTAGCAATATAAATAGCACTGAATATCTCTCAAGATGTGCCAACATGCAGTGCAAATATCAATGACAGTTTATTTCAACAACATCTAAGGTTTCACCTGATACCATGCAATAATTTGAAAGTCACTTGTTTTTGAAGTATTAAATACATATGGGAACTATTGCTTATTTTCTTAATTAGTAACAAACAATTATAAATATTTCTAGTTTAGTGTGATATAATTGAACATTGACAATGATATTTTATCTTCCACCATGGCATTTCACACTATCACCTTCAATAGCAGTTGTGTCTCTCAGTTATGGAAATTTGAACACAAATCTTAAAATATGAATAACAGGCAAACAGTGATTAATTTGTCTTATGCAAGACATCATAGATTAACAATCTTACAGTCATTTTATTAAAAATTCCTTGCCCTTTCTAATACTTCCTATTATTGGTTAGCTAGTTAAAGAAACAAGGCCTCAAAAGGCCTGAATGACATAAGTAGCCATATGTGCTAACTGGAAGTATTCAAAATGTGCTATAGGCTTGAATGAGTTACTAATTCATCACTATAATTTTACATACTAATTCCATGGTTACACAACCATGATTAAAAGAAAAATAACCTAGCAATTTCCAAAATGGCTGCACACTGACCAAAATGTTAACTTCAGCTCTCCCAGTGTGAAAAAAGCACTGTGAAAAAGGAGTACCATTGAAAGTGTTATTTGAGTAAAATTCAGTTACTGGCTAGTACGTTCATTACCTGGATGCTATCAAAGATGAAATTTGGAGAACCTGAAAAAAAACTAACCAACTAAAAGGTAAAGAGAAAACACTGGCTGGGAGGGATCCTCCAGCTGTTCAGCAAAAAACAGATCAAGCTTCAACTTTAGCACAAGAGATGGATTCCGGTAATTAAGAGGAAAAATACATCAAATATATTCAGAAGTGATTAAAATACAGTATATGAAACACTGAAATAATATATCAACTCAAATAACAAAAGGCAGGGAAATAGAAAAAGTTTTAACCAGCTATTCAGCTGAGCTGATAAAACTTTAAAAATAAGAGGGTGGAATGTAGAAAAGGCTGGCTTCTCAAGAAAAGCTGTTTTAAAAATAGTACAGTTAAAAGATAGAGCATGCAGAAAAAAACTGATATTTTTTGCTCTATTAGATAAACTGGAAGGGACAGGCTGCATTCATTTTATAAAAGCACAAATAAGCAAATGGGCTTCTGTCCCAAAGTAGGATTTGTTAATTGGAAGGGCTTATCAAGTGTATGCCTCTAACCTGACCACAAGAAACCTATGTCAGTAAAAATGCAATCATTCCAGCAGAAAAAGTTGATCCTGACAAAATTGTGGCAGAAGGGAAACATATTAAAAATTGGAGACAACAGAGTGTTTGTGAAAAATGTTTATTCACTATACAGCAGGTAGAAGAGAATCAAATTTAGCCCACCAAACAGGGAATGTTGAGAGGCAGGGGTGGGATTCAAGCTGCTGTATACAGCTGTCTTCTAACTACTTTTTTCTTGGAGAACCAAAGATATTTATATGCAGAACAAGCTAAGGAGGAAATAAAAAAAGTTTATCTAACATTCTTCTGACAATAAAGCTCATAGAAAGACTTTTCCAGTATAATCTTTCCAATGTTCCTAAGAAAAATGCTTGAGAGCTAGCAAAAAAGCACAAGGATATTAGAGCCTTGGACGTGGGAGATGGAGATGATCAGGAAGAAGACCAGAAATACTGAAATTAGAGAATAAATGAGAGATTATAAAGCATCAGTCACATTTGTGAAATATGGCTTTGCAAATAAAAGTGGCTAAGAAAAAGAATGGACTTTTGTTCACTTTATTAAACTTGTGGGTGGACTGTAAAGCATATACCCCTTATGTCTTTAAGGTTTAGAAGAACGCTAAAGAGGAAAAAAAGAAGTAACAAGTAATTGTAAGTAAAGCAGTTTTTCTTCTTTTTAGTATTTGTATAAAACATTTCATGATTGAAACTGCATATTATACTGTAAAGCCATTTTGTATAGTATACAGACAGGAGTATTTAAATGTGGGGGTGGGAGCCTTTTCAGAGACTGTTGAATGCATTAAACATATTAAAGTAAACAAGTACCTTTTTAGTTGTAAGGAATATAGGTATTACAAGACAAGAGAAGAAAGGCTGAACAAAAGCAAGCTTAAATTAATATAATGTTGTGATCTTGGGCTGCTATAGTGTGAGTGGGGTGTAAAAGTTTGCTGATTATATTACATGTAGAACTAAGATGATAATTTAACTTGTTTTACAAGGGTTGATGTCCAGACAAAAGCACTTGGCTTAAGACATAAACACATTTTTGTAAGCTTATTGACAGATAAAATGATGAAAGCCACAAAATATGCTAATCTTCTTGCATCTCTAAAATATATTAGCTTGTTTTTTTTCCATGAACAAATATTTTCAATGAGAGATGAGAAGTCTGCAGCTGAAGGCAGTTAGCCAGGAGAATTTTGAGCATTCCATTCTGAGTGAAATTTGCAAAGATTTCTTCATGCATCTGTATGTTATTAGCCATTTCTTTCTCATTGCTGACTGCTTTTACAAGGAGACAAGCTGTCTGCAGGTGAGTTTTGAGCATTCTTTACTGAGGGAAATGAAACATTTAAGGGTTCAGTGACAAGCAGTCTAGTGAAAAATAAAGTCTGCTTTTATGAGAAGTAAATATAAGAGATAGCAGTCTCCCCAGTAGTGCTACTAGTAATACTTGAATATGTTTAATAGAATGGTGCATAATGTAGTTTTCTTTAAACATAGCCAGTGCACTTTTTCTTAAGGCTAAACATTATTGTTTTCTGAAAGCATGGAAGCTATTTTTCATATCTGGGAGGAGAATAGAGATAAGAAAAGAAAAGAACAGACAGCAACTGGTGTACATGGGAACACATGCTGTAACATGCACTTTAGAATAGATAACCTTAATTTTAGATTAGGTTATGCTTGTGGGTGCAACTGTCAGTTTAGAGCAGTTGTTCATGTCTGGAGGGATTATCTGCATTTCTTAAAACTGTATGTAGTTTTCTGGGTTTCTTCTATGCTAATAGGGGGTGGGAATTGTTATGAAAATCTATTAAGTTTTTATTTTTCTTTGAATGTTTTCTTTAAAGCAAAAAGTCTTGCTAAATGTGATATAGGTTCAAATGAAGATAAGAAACAATTGTATAAAGGATTGTCCTGTCACAGATTAGTGTGCATGTAGCACTAAAGTTGGAAACACAAAGGCTACTCTATCCATAGTATCTTGAAATGTAAATGCCATTACAGGTTTATACAAAAAGGAAAGAGTATTGAATTATGTTAAGAAATGCAGAGTGGAAACAGCAATGCTGATGAGAGAAATAAATGAGCATGTAAATTTTATAAAGAAAGAAGTTCAGGATGGATATACAGCAAAATACATAGACAAAAGAAACTGGGAGTAATAATACTGATTGATATAAGGGCTCCCATAGGAACAGAAGAGTATGAAAAGACAATAATGATACATCTGTGGCAGTAAAGGCCTACTGACAAGGGAGGAGGATTATATTAAAAAGTATTTATATTTCACCAAAAATGTTATTATGGAGCTTAAGAAAATTTGAGGAGAAATAATATTCTTTCAGCAGGCAGTATTTTATATATATATATATATATATATATATATGTGTGTGTGTGTGTGTGTGTGTGTGTGTGTGTGTGTGTGTGTGTGTGTAGGACTTGGAACTTGATTTACAATAGCATGTATCAGGGAGACCTAGACTGGAAAATATTACAAAAGTGGGTAGATTTCTAAAGAAGTTTATGAAAATATTTTGCGTGAAAGACATGAATTCAGTAGTAGGAGATCAAAACAGAATTTACATATTATTCCCTAAGGTACAAGAACTGGTCTAGAATGGATGGTAATTATATTTCACAGGAACATATGAATTTAATTGAAAGCTTTGACACACATCCAATAACTATTTCAGATTATTCAACAATAAATACTAAGATAAAAATGCAGAATAATGAAGTAAAAATGAGGCATTGGCACTTTCCCACCTACATATTAAATGAAAGGAATTTAAGGAATGGGTAGTGGAAATTATTAAAGTGTTATTACTGAAGATAGAAATTTGTTCAGAAGGAATAGCTAGAGAGTGGGATAAAATGCAAATGGAGTTCAAAAATAGGGTGGTAATACAATAGAAAGAAATATGGTTAAGAAGTAATACAAATCATTTATAGGGACTGACAGAATAAAGGGAATGTCCCAGAACAAGAAGAGAAGCAACTGCACAGTGCTAAAGGGAAAATAAGGGAGTATTTGGATAAAATGCATGAGTTTAGAAAGATTGCTATTAAGCAACTACTTTTGGTAACAACTCCAGAACACAAAAATGTTTAGCACAAAGACTTAGGCAACAGAAAGTAGAAAGGGTTGTCACCAAACTTATGGAGTCTATGACAAAAAAATAACTAGTGATCCTGAAGATGCATTAGAGATATTTCAGAAATTTTATGAAAATTTGTATAAAGCAGAGGAATGGAACATGGAATCAAGAAAAAGCACAAATGGAAATTTATTGGAAACTTAATGATGCCATGATTAGTGGAAGATGATGCTCAACAGCTAATAGTTAAGATAGATGGAGGTGAGATAAAAGCTGTCAAGTATAATCAATTTGTAGGGAAGTCTCTAGAAACAGATGGTATTCCCATGGAGCATAGGGAAGAAAGCAAGAAAGATCCAAAAGATTTTAACAATATTTTAAAAGAAGGGGGAAGTACCAGCATCATGGAAGAAAGTTGAGATAGCTGTATTACTCAAAGTAGGTAAAGGCCTGTCAGACCTAGCCTCATATAGACCCATTTCAATTTTTAACCATGAGTATAAAGTATTTATGGAAATACTAACTAAAAGAATGTTAAAGGTGCTGCAAAAATTGATAGATATTGATCAATGCCTTTTTGCAGGGGAGACAAACATTTGACAACATTAATAGAGCAGTGATGATCCAGATAGAAGTAGAATGTAATACCTCTCTTGTTGGTGGGTGTTGATTCAGATAAAACATTCAGTAGAGTAAGCTGGGATTTTATGAGTAGGGCAATGGCAGCAATTGCATTCCCTGATATAATAATAAGGTTAATTAGGAAGATAAATGAAGGATCATAGCCAAGAATTAAAGTGGGAGGGTTCCTCTCCAATGCGTCATGTATGGACAGAGACAGTAGGCAGGGGTGACTTATTTCCCCTTTGTTATTTGCTTTATATTTAAAGCCACTGGCAAATAAAATAATGGACTCAGAAATTCAAGGATATAATTGGCAGAGAAATCAAGAAAAGTTGGCATCATTTGCAGATAATATTATTTTGTACTTGATAAATGCAGAAAAGGACAGCTCAGTGTTATAAAACATTTTGAGACAATTTCAAATGTTTACAGAGAATGAAGTTAATAAAGATAAAAGAAAAATCTATACAGCCATAAATAATGTACCCAACCATTACTTGATTCAGTAACACCTATATTTATGGGACAAGTATTTAGGAGTATGAATTAAAAAAGGCTTCTGTTATGACAGCTCTGGAACTGTTTGAAGGAACTAAAAAGAAAATATAAATCTGAAAAACAGGAAGCTCTTTTTTATGGATATGGATATTAAGATACAAGCAGTGAAAATAAATGTTCCCTTTAGTTTTATATACAGGGCAAGCATATTATTATCAGAAAGTTGCAGACAATAATTAATAAAGAGTTGAGGAAAATTGTCTGCAATTGAAAGAGAGCAAGATTTAAGCTGGATAAGTTGATTCTCCCAATACAGCAAGGTAATTTGGGATTGTCTGATTCGAAGGGATGTTTTAGAGCTACACAGTTAATGCTCATATATATAAAACAAGTGGAAGGTTATAATTCAAAGTGGGAAGAGATGATGAAGCGGGGGGGGGTCAAGAAATAAGGAGAGAGTGAGATTTTGGATGCAGACCCTTAAGGAGAATAATAACCACCATACAGAATATTATATTCATAAAGTTGCAAAAAGTATACTTAGAGCTAAGCCAACACCTAAATGGAAAAAGGACATTTTGCTAATAGGGATTACTGCAATTAGGAGTACAGAAAATAGGCAAGAGGGGGATTTAATTTACTGCCAAACACTGCCAAAGGAACCACAGTACTGGGAGTAAATAACTAGAGAGGAAAAGATAATCCAGTGGGATGAGACCAAGAAGAAGGTCGGACTGCAGATTAGAGACTGCTTTCCCTATCAAAGACTGATATCAGAATATAGGCAAAAAGAAGCAGATAGGGAAGTCCTAAGTGAAAGACCTGCTCTGCAGAGTTTTAGTCAAATCTACAACAGAAGTTGCTGTTAAAAGGGGGATAAATAGTAGGGTATATAAAATATTACATGACAATTATAAGAATAAGAGGAGGTTAGAAAAGATTGGGATGAGAGCCTGTAAAAGCAGTTTACACTGGAACAATGGGGGGACAGATGTATGGTTCCCAAGAATGATAAAAGTGCAGAAGATTTAGGAATTTTGCCTGGAAGTGTTTGCATAGGTAATTTTATACTTCAAGCAGACTTCAAAAGTTTTTTTCCTCAGGTAGACAGAAAACATTAGAGGTGTGAGGGGGACAAAAAAAAATCCCATACAGAGCACTCGGTCAGAAATATTGTAGAAAATGGCTGCAACTAAGGAAATTATTATTTAGAGCTAGGATACCCAATCTGAGTTGTCTATACATAGTAATACCTTATTACGTTTTATTCTATTGGCTGACAAAAAATAATAATAATTGTTAGACAATAGAAATCAATATCTATGCTAATTGCAGAAGGGATGAACTGGAAGAGGGATCTTTGTCAAGGGAAGGAGGAAATTACATAAAATAAATGGAATATGTGGGAATAATACATGCAGAATAATGTTCAGGAGGAGGAGTGAAGTTTAAGGTAAGGCAGGAATTGACTGATATGCTGTTTTTATAAAGAAATAAAGCATATAATATATAGTTCATGCAAACTGAAAAATGTTAATATGGTTTGTTTTTCTTTTTTATTAATGCATGTGTGGCTATGTCTTAAGTTCATTATAAAGAGAAAGACACTGAAGGGGTGAAAAATAGTTACACTACTATGATTTCATAGTATAGCACATTTATTTATTTGATTGCTTGTTTCTTAGTTAACCGGGGTAGAGCTCTGATCCAACTCAACCACTTTTAAGCTCAGTCCTGTGACAACTGACATATGTCCAGTAGAATTATGGCACTAATGCAAAAGTAATACAGTGACATTAAAGACAGTACAATATCGCTTAGATAAATGTATTCAATGTTGTTTAAAATTATATAAAGTAAAATACAAATGTAAGATAACCGAGAGTCAAGCATTAAATTGAACAGCTAGGTATCTGACACAAGCAGGAAGCATAGCATTGCATATTAATATCAAAAGTCTATGCACAGTGTCACGTAAGCTATGCCTAATGTACATCAAGGTGATATAATTACAAACTATGAGACAGGTAAAGTTGTTGTTGATAGAGAAGGCACAGAGTGGAAGAAATAGATATACAAAGGGAAGGTGGAGAGAGTTAGGCAAACGTATGAGGAAGATAAGAAATAGTAGTGGGTTTGACAGTGGGAGATGTGCAATAGACTACTAGTAGTTATTAGAGTGAAAGAGGAGTGTTTGTGTGATTGCTCCTTTGGGTATCACTTGCATTATGTTTGTTTGAAGAGGTGATTTCTTAATTCTTCTCTTGAGTTTTTTGATGAAGTTATGGGTGCTATTTGTTAAGGGAAGGCTCCTCACATTTTGTATACCAGTATAGAGAAGCCATTATTGATACTAGGCAGGTGAGTTTGTGGTACCTAGAGAGTTTACGTAGACTGAGAGGTAGAACTTACCCTATAAGCTGCAGGAGGTCTTTCAGAAACTCTAAATGGACATAGGAGTACAGCTGTTTGTGGGGCGGGCAGCCACTTTTTTTTTGGAAGTTTTGTGCAGTAGTGTTCTTTTGATGAGAAGTTTAGGAATTTTCAGTTCAAGAATGTGAGACTGGAAGACTACATTTATTGAATAGTCGATTTTTTCTAATCAAACACTCTGAAGCTGAAGACTTTATAACTTAACTTAAGAGTAAAAGCACCTCCTATCCCACTTTTCACTTGCTTGGATGTCATACACAGTCTGCTGATAGATAAGACCTGTGCCTCTTGTGTATCATGCATCTCACTAAACACCTGCTAATCCAAGACTTTCTACACACACACACACACACACATATACACACACACGCACACACACACACACACACACACACACACACACACACACACACACACGCTCACAGACTAACACACATGCTTATACACACATATATGCATGCAAACATACACGCTAGAAGATATACAGTATACATGCTCAAACATATGCACACACATATGCACATATACTCATAAACTGTAACACATATGCTCATGCATGTACATACATACAAGCACACACACACACACTAGCTCACATATACACATATACAGACACAGACACACCCACACACAAGCCCAGATGTACACATACAGGTACATTCAAGCAGACAGATACTTAAAAGTACTTTCAAGCCTAATCCAATCTTCTACACTGATTTGAGCATCCGCAATCCATTTTGCAGGAAATATGTTAGATCACCAATTCTGTTCTACATTGTTTGTTTTTTTTCTGATAGGCAAAGCCTTTGCTTAAAACAAAATCTCTGTATATTTTTGTTCTCTTGCTATATTTGAAACTTTTACTAAAAATTCATCTTTTTCTTAATGTTTCCTATCAAGTGTATTTAAGTATGTTTTTCTCATATGTTTCCATTACAGGAGTATTACCATTTTAGAAATTCTTCCTTAGGTCATCTCAGATATGTCAATGTTCTATTTAAAATGTGAACTACAGTAAAGAACACAATAAACGAGCTGAAGCTTCTTGTGTTTTATATGCAATATAATTAGTTTCATTCTTCACTTTAAGACAGCTCTCGACATAAACCTTTTTATTAAAAGGCGGCATTACAAGGAATTGTATCTCTTCATCTCTAGTTGTTTTCATTTCTGTCTGTTAAGGCTGTGGAGGTAACAATAAAATTTCATACATAAAATAAAGGCTATATTATTCTTCATTTCTATCACTGCTGTTTGTGGGAGTTATATTTTACTGTTCGTCATTTTGGACTGCACAAATACAGCAACAAGCACAACACCCGCTGCACTCCTTGCATAATCAGTATTCACCCTAAATAACTGAGGATACATTGAAAATGGAAGCACAAAGACACAACAAAAACACTGACAAACTTCCGATGCAAATGTTAATGCAGAAATGAGTGCATTATCTTTAAAAAGATCCAGTCAGATCAGATGTGATGGTTATTCAACATTTGAGTCCAAAGTTGTATTTCTGAGTGTTTTAGATAGGTCACAGGGATACACACAACTAGCATCACCTAAATACATTTCAGCTTTTCATATAAAGGTGGGACGTGCATTATAGAGGCAAACAATTTCCAAGTGCAGGGATGAAGGAGGTAAGCCATGCTTTTAATCTGTTTCTTGTTTTCTGCTGCACTTACCGTGCCATCTGACCTCTACCTTCTGTGGAAAAACTGCTCCTGCTGATAAATGAGAACACATAATGCTATTGGCATTTCAGCCAAGCAAGGAAGAACACACAAGTATGATATGTCATTGTTCTTAGTCAAGTTAAATCAGTACTTATGCTGATGGAAAGACAAATTCAAGAACTACTGTCTAAATTACAATCTAGGGCTCAGAATATAATTCTGTATTAGTATCAGACCTTCATGCATTATATGAAGCAGCCCCAAAGGTTTTATGAACAATTGTCTGATGTAAATTAAAGGCGATGTAGTCTACCATGGTTAGTGCAATGAACTGTGAAACATGGCAAGCTGACTGACTTTCTAACGAATGGATAAATATTTTCTGAAGAATATGTAATTCAGTAAATAGAAATTCCTCTGAAACTGATGATATATATTTGTGTATTTTCTAAGACTGAGCAGCAGTAACCTCATTTGTATCAACTGATTCAATGGTAATCTTTGTGTAAGTAACATACTATAAAATAAATGGCTTTCTCTTAACATTCTAGGGTGGGAAGTTGTCTTCATACAAACTATTGCTCTAAACCAAACACGTAAGAAAGTTACTGACAGAGTATCTACAAATGTCAGAACTCCATACTCTGGCTAATTTAAGTGACACGTTTTATAAAATTCAGTAGTGTTCAAAAACATATTTTCAAGCTCCATTATACTTTAAAGAACAGGAAGCAGTAGGTCATTTTATCACTGTCTGGGAATATTCATGGCAAACTTAAGAGAAGATTGTATGAAGTGCAAAGAGTAGAAACTACACTCACATGTATTACAGCTTCACTAGTCTTAGCAATAGAACAACATAAAACCCCAGAATGCACTATGTTAATCATATTATGATGTTCCAGTAGAATCAAGCAAGTATCTAAACAAATCAGAAAATGGAAAACAATCTCATTTTACTTTTAGCAAAGGTGATATTAAGTGATTAATTAGTGCACATGCATAGAAATTGCAAAGTCTTATTGCAAAGTACTTTCAGATGGAATAATTGCTTTGAGGAGGAATTCCGGGTAAACTTTTCACATTTTTGCATGAAATAATTTTGGGATCTGCTCCTATCCCGCAGTAAATATTTAAAATATCTGTTTTTGGCATGTCACACAGAAGTAGTACAGTGTATGTTTTTCTTCTGTGATCAGAAATGGAAGAACAAAAGTGTCCTGACTGAAATGCAAAGCCACAGTCAGAAAGGCCTTATCATGAAAGCATGTGGGTATTGGCTGAACTTGTGCATACATGTAACAAGTCTTCTGATGACATGATTCCACAAATACTATTTTAGCTAGGTTCTTACAAGATAAAATATCTGCATGTAGTAATGAAGACAAAGGACTGGTCAGAAATAAATCTGTTTTTTTATTATTTATTTTTTTTTTTGCATATTAACTGTTTCAAGAAAAACAGGAAAAGTAGACTACCATTACCTCAAATGGTTTGGTGCACGCAGTAGCACTTGTCATCACAAAGCCGGGTTTTCTATTTTGAGATAGAAGGTGCTTTCAAGAGCAGTAATACTGCCATGAAATGTATTTAAGACAAACTACCTACTGTAAGTGATACATTGGCAAACTTCAGATCTCCACCAAACCAAATTTACTCCACTGAATACACAGAAATGTATACCACCACACTATACCAACATGTAAACAGCTGTATAAATACAGCTGTACCCCACAGTAACAAGTGCAGGACAAACCCCAGAAACAAACACACATGGTGAAACCATAATATCAATGAGCTTTATAATAACAGGAAACAATTTCTGCCCAAAAGTAAGAAGAGCAATTGCAACAATGTTAGAGTACTTGTGGCCAAAAAAAAAAAAACAACTCAGGAGCTTAATAAACTCCACAAAAAACAAGTTTAGGCTGAAAAAGCTACCTAAGGCAAAGACAATCACACGGCAATTTTTAAGTTATATTCGTAATGTCAAAAGCACAACACAGCAATACACTGAGCTGATTGTGAATGATGTTACCTACACTGAAAATATTCCAAACACAAAACCAATAGCAGAACAAAAAGGTTGGCGCGGATCCAGTTTTTAAAACAGCTAAAAAACTCCAGCTATACTCCGTGGCATATCGTCTACTCAGAGGTGATCTCTGCTTAACATACAAGACCATGTCAAACCCTGAGCTGTTGGAAATGCTCCACTTTAAGAAATCCCAATCCCTCAGAGACACACGCTCCAGGGATCTAAACCTTGTCATCACAATGAACAAAACATGCTGGAGGGATAGGTTCCTGTCCCAGAGACTCCCTATACTCTGGAATAGACTGCCCATACATGTCAAGCAGAACGCCTCCTTGGCCCTCTTCAAATGAACCTTGATGATTGGATGAGAGATAAGAAATTCACCCCGGGGATCACGTCAGTCGCCCTGCTAGACAGGGGTCCAGGGAAGTAAATATTGTGGGAAGAAATATCCAGGGAATTGTTATGGCTAGGCCTGTGTAGGCCCTAGGGCTGAAAGCCTCGTACCAACCTATGAACCTATGAACCTATGAATACATAAGCTCTTTCACAGTCTACTGAACTGCTTCCTCAGACATTCAAAAAACAATACTACAGCCTACATTTAAATACCCGCCTCCAATTCATTTCAGGCTGCATTAGTTAAACATTAAAGAAACCCATCCCAAATGCTGTCTACTAAAATAACTGTCTACTAAAAAAAAATATATATATATACATATATGTATATATGCATATTATTACTAAAATGTTAAAACATGTGATATTCAATAAACAAGGGATAAATATACTCTAAGATCCTGCTGGTGCACAGATTAAAAACCCTACCTACCTAGAGGGTCTTGATTTCAAAACTGGTTTTAAAGGGACCTTATCATTTAAACCATTGCTACTACCCGCTCTCATTCTCACTATCCACCTAGTTTCATTCACCTCAATTCTATTCTTAACATCACCCATTCTATCACCCACCCTGGTTTTATCAATAATCAAAAACTTGAAGCTATGTGTTTCCCATTATCCATTATGTGCTTAGCTAATGCACTGGTATCTGCTTGCTTACTAATATCATATAGATGTTCTCTTATCCTTTCCTTAAATTTTCTGTCCTTTTTTCATATATAAAATGCTCGGCATGATAGGCAATGTGCTAAATAGACCACATGCTTGGTCTCACATGTGGCCTCAACTCTAAAGAAAAAAGCTTTATGAAAATCTGGGTGCTCACTTCCCGGTGGTATCAATACATTTACCATAGTTACACTTCTGGCAAGTTATGGTGGCTCTCTTATTCCCAGTAACCCTATCTAAAGCCTCACCCCTAGGATAACATAACATTCTTTTTAGAGATTTCATATTCTTAAAAACAAATTATGGGTTAGAAAACACCACCTCTTTAATTTGTTGGTCTGCTGTTAGAACTGGCCAAAAGTTCTTATAAATATCCAATGCTGATTTAACATTGCTGGAATAAAACACTGTCATTCTAACTGGATTTCCATTTTTATCCATCACAGTAGTTCTTTGGCCCCTATCTTTAGGTCTGTCTTAGGAAAAATATGGCCTTGCTTCCATATCTCTAAGGTCTTGTACTTGTGTCGAGATGTTAGAAAATGTACGTGTACTGTAGCCCCTGTCTGCAAACCTTTTCAGATGTGAAGGTTGTCAAGCATGCAGAGGGTACAGTTAGCATCAAGATCTATAGAAAGGAATGTTATAGAAACAGTTTACTACATAGGAGGAGTATGCATCCTCCACATATATATGACAACATAGTAAAAGGACAAGGGTTAAGAGTATTAAGATTGAGTGCTGATGGAGAGAGTTTTAAAAAGGAGTTACAACAACTTGGGAAAAGGTTTGCAGAGAGGGACTACAATACACGTAAGGGTTCTAACATCTTGACACAAATACAACAGCTTAGGGATATGGAAGCGAGGCCATATTTTTCTGAAGACAGACCTAGATATAGGAGCAAAAGAACTACTGTGATGGGTAAAAATGCAAATCCAGTTAGAATACCAGTGTTTTATTCCAGTAATGTTAAATCAGCATTGGATATTTTGGCCAGTTCTAACAGCAGATCAACAAGTTAAAGAGGTGGTGGATTCTAACCCAAAATTTGTTTTTAAAAAAATGAAATCTTTAAAAAGAATGTTATCCTAGGGGTGAGGCTTTAAATAGGGTTATTGTGATTTAGAGAGCCACCATACCTTGCCAAAAGTGTAAGTATTGTAAATGTATTGATACTACCGGGAAGTTGAGCACCTAGATTTTCATAAACCTTTTTTCTTTAGAGTTTAGGCCACATGTGAGACCCAACATGTGCCCCGGGATTCATGAAGCTCAGCGCAAGGCCAGCGTTAGGCTTGCGCTGACCGTGTGGCATGAAGATAGCCCAGTAGTGCCAAATGCATATTAATGAAGTCGTGCTGCCGCCACAGCCACGTGCATAGGAAACGAGCGCGAGTGCATAGGGCGTGTCAAAGTGCCGAACGGAGGCATGGAAATGTCAGCTGTCGACATGCAACCTAAAATGCTTGCATATAACAATTTGCATGCAATACTAGTCACATCTGTCAGTGTCCATGGATACTGAAACATATGCAAAGCATGCAAGACAGTTCCTGCGAACACAAAATGAAGAAGCAAACACAAATGCACGGTAGGGAATAACGGGTCCCCATCCCTTGAACAAATGACATTGAAAACCATGTGCCCGTAGTCCAATGCAGTGTAGATAATAATACCAAGTGGAAGTGAAACGCATTATGTTAGCGTGCCGCCAATAGCTATGTCCAGCCCAATGGTCAGGGTCACCAGCTGTCCCACATTGTGAGGGAGAGTACACAGCTGGGCAGATGTGTCCATAACAAAACCGTGATAAATGTAAATATCTAGCGACCGTATGACAGAATTATATCCCACAATGCATGTAATAGTCACATACAATAGGTATGTCCGTATTTAACATACCATATGTGACAGGAAATAGAATAAGCATGAAAATGAAACAGAAGGAGCATATAAACTGCTACAACAATAAGGCAACATGTAGGCTTAAAGGAACAGTATTATCCATAGCGTTGACTGTGGGTATGTGTTGTCCAGTACAATCAGATAAGTGTCCAGAATATATCTCATCCTGGACACAGGAAAAGGTGGTATCTTACCAATGATCAGAGCAGTCGGCCAAAATCCGCACATGTACGGTCCAAGCCGTACTTGTCAGGATGTGTCACAGATGAACGGGTATTACCCGGGTGTACCAACCATGTCATAAAAGTTAAGTATGGGCATGTACCTATGTGCGTGATGTATAGCATGTGGAAGGTGAAAGTTGCCAGGGTAGTCCACACAACCATACAGGTACCTGACATATCTAGTGTATGCAATGTGTTACCTTGACCGTGTCATGGGCCATCAACCAAAGCAGTGATGGATGGAGTGTCAGGAATATGTGTGTGTGGGGGGGGTGGGTAATGGTATAATCCTCAAAGGCGAGACTGTGTCGTATGCAATAGGTGAACTGGAGGTGTATGAGGGAGCAGCGGGGGAATCAGAAAGAAACACAAAGAATATGTATACACATCTGCAATATAACCTGACAGGCCAAACTGTAGAACAGAATCCCACAAACATATGAATATTAAAATGTGCGATACAAATGTACAGAAATGTCACCGGCACATACCCACAGATTGGTCCTGATGGAACTGGCCAATTCAAATGCAACACACCTGGATGCATAATGGAATATCCATCATCTCCTCCACAGCACACAACCCACCCACATACCTGAACGTCCACCAAATCCAGCCATACTTGGCCTACTAGCTTGGCGCAGCCATATCTACACATAGTGACCACTACTCATATGTAGTAGTCAGTGTCACCCTAGGCAGTTTCAGGATTGCAAACTATGTATCCCTTGCATGTAAAACCCCCAGCACATTTTCGTAAAGCCAAAAGAATGGTCGGTATTGGTCTTGTTAAATTTTTGGATATCCCTCATGGGATAAGTAACTTGTGTAAACATCAGAATGGGTATCAAGACATGATGTCCAGTCATGTAGACATCTGGACACAGGTTGGAATGTGCAGTAGTGATGCACAAGACTGTCCAGCCCGAGATGGTCATGCAGAACCTACTACCCAGGATCAAACACCTGCCCGTGACACACGTGTTCCGACATGAATAATTGAGAGAATATATTGTACACATTCGCATAGTGACACTTGGAAATAGGGTGATGAAGGCACTGACTTAAACAGGATATCACCTGATCCACTGTGTGAGGGACAGTCACTGTGTGGGTAGGTGTGTCCTGACCAACAATGATACAATGTCAAATGTCCTGTGATTGTAGGAAATAACTATGTACCATACTGCATGTAACAGTTGCCTAAAGCGGTCATGTCAGGATAGAAAATACGTAATTTGTACAAAAAACAGACTAACAACTAAAGTGCTAAAGGTATAGGCTCTTAGCTAGGACAATAATGAATGTTCTAAACCTGCACTGACCATGGGTATGTGTTGGCCTAAACAATCTGGTGTCCCCAGAATATATCCCAACCTGTACATATGACAATGTGTCAACCCTACCAATGGTCAGAGCATTCGCACAATAACTGTCCAGCCTCTTAATCACTCACAAAGCCAGTGACCTTTGGAGGAAAGGTGTTGAATAAGAATGACTAATTACAACAATTAAGAGTAATAGACGCATTTAACTGCAGAAAATTAGTAGTAATACGAATCTGTCAACACGTTCCAAGTTAATAGTACTAATATGGTAGAAGTGTCCGTGATTGTCCCTGATTTGTCATAGCCTTGTCCCTGTCACTGTAGAAACTAGTCCCCGAGTATCACAGTGGTCCATACACATATGTACACCAACCGTCACATTTGTTGACAGGACTATTGCATACCTGTAGTGAATTTATAACTGATGCCCAGAATAATATTCATTGTATATATAAATTAATGAAATAGTCAAATGTGAAGGGAAACATGTGGAAACCCCCCCCCACCCTGTATTATGCAGTGGAACCACTCACCACCCTAAATTATGTAGTGGCGACCTAATAATGTGGTCAGAGGTGCCCAAACACCTGCGTCTGTAAACACAGGTAGAATGTTAAATCTGGACTAACTCTGTCCCTGTGCTACATCTGATATTTGAACAGCTACAGGGCAGTTCTAGTCACCAGTCGGACAAGCCTAAACCCGGACCAGCACATGAATACCCTGCAAATCAAACACACATATGTGCGAGGACTATAAGCGTAGGAGTTCTGAATATCCATGGAGTTAGTAGACATGCAGCACGGGTCCAGAGCAGTAGGAAACAGGGAATGTCAGAAGTGTAGTACTGTGGTTTTCCCAGCAGGAGAATGGACGCCTGCTGTGTAAGTGAAGCAGTGAGGCGTATGTCAGAGTAGCTATGAACCATGGGTATACATGTAAATGAGGCAGAACAACAATAGTGTAGTGGTTAGAGCATCCGCCTTATGTAAAGGCATTCCCGGTTCAAGTATGACTATAGCACATATTAATTTATTGTGTAATGAATGCCTCTGTGCTGTAAAGCCAACATTTATACATGTAAAGGTGACTGTGTGTCTCGCATGGGGCCGTTAACTGGATTCCATCAGTCAAAGTGGTACTTTCATAAGGAATAAGGCACATGTAATCACAAAGAAGTGGCAGTAAACATATGTAACTCAGAATAAGTAGATGCAAGTGTGCCTGCGCGGGTGTATGCAGCTTGCAGCATAGCAAATGTATGTTGTCTTGTACAGCTGTAACGTTTATATATATAGATATAGATAGATAGATAGATAGATAGATAGATAGATAGATAGATAGATGTGTGTATAGATAAATATCCACAGACATAACAGAAATATGCAATTATATATATATATTATGAACGCCGAAAGACGAAAGCAAACATAAGGGTTGTGAAGGGAATCTAGAGCAAGTAAGGTATTATAAAGTGCTCGCAGCATATGTCAGATAAAGCTGCACAAGCGTGAGTAGAGCACCGCTATTCACACCAGAGGCAGGTCTATACCAGTGGCCATAACATCGTTGAAGTGCTACGTCAACATTATACACAGAAGGAATGTAGTACATGTTGCAACCACCTACACTTGTAACCCGCAAATCGTTCGTACTCCATAACACCAGGAAAGGCACGTATGTGCAAATATGAATGGATGGGGATCTTGTGAATACACGAGGCGGTACAAAATGTGTGTAGGGCCCCAATGCTCTGCAGAGGGTAATGTGTAAAGGTGTGTCATGGCTGCGATATCAGGTGGCTAATGGCTGTTATGCGTGGAACCTCAACACGGGTGTGCTGAAGAAACTATGGATATGCGATTATGGACACAGGAGTGTTAGGGTATGTTGCGCTGGTTGCAATGGAGCGCCCCGTGGAGATCAGCTAGTACGTAGGTGCAATTCCCAGATAGAGCGTCGTCTGCATGGAGACATGTGTGAATGGGCATATCGTTGTCAGACGTTGTGCGTCAGGGCTGGCAGCCCGGCACATGCAACCTATCTGCCAACCATGAGCGGAACGGAGTTCTGCTGTGACAACCCCAAACCGGGAAAAGCAGAAAGACACAACTACATGCAGACATCAATATGTTGACGTACAATCTTAGTAACACAAACACTCATTCTATTAACATCAATAATATGAATGTGCACAGAAACAAACACAGTAGCAGGAATAATAGGCTGCACATATGAGTAATAGGTCGAATGACACTGTATCACATCACACTTATCAGCGGCACCCCAGACATGAAAAACGTGCGACATCTGTCCGCTGTATAACGTGCAGTATACTGATCACAAGTTCACCGGAGTGAAGTGTCGGTGTCATAATGACTAAGGCAATAGTATGCTGTTGAAGCAGAGATAAAACCCAACACGCATGTGTAAGTGTCTATGTCCAGGAAATGTATAGGTTAACGGACACACAGATGTATATATAGATAAAAATTTATATATATATATATATATATATATATATATATATATATATATATTTATTTATTTATTTATTTATTTATTTATTTATACACACACACACACACACACACACACACACACACACACATATATATATATATATATATATATATATATATATATATATATATATATATATATATACACACACACACAAAGATATACTACAAAAAACAAAAAAACAAAAAATGACCAACAAACTTCTTAAAAAACGAAGAGAACACTATAAGAGACAGCCAAGTAAAATTAGTGCTATTTAATATAAATCACACTTTCAGCTAGGACAATGCCTCGCCTTCCTCAGACAAACAGCTTAAGCGCTGTTGAAAATTCCTTTTATACAATCAAGTTGGTAATCACATCAATTAGCGTGGGCTGTTTGTTGCCTTGACAACATACCCACAACAACCCACCAAAATGAAAATTAGCCCATACTTGGCCGGCTCTTATAGTGTTCTCTTCATTTTTTAAGAAGTTTGTTGGTCATTTTTTGTTTTTTGTGGTTGTGCATTATGGCGAATGGAACCGGAGCGGCTTCGCAAAGTTTATTCACTTTAAATGAGAAGAGCCAGTTAGAGAACGATGACGCGATTGGTAACCTCACCGCCCTGGTTCAGGTTCTCCTAGGGCGAGTGGATTCCCTCACACAGAAGATTGAAGCTTCTGGAACTTCTGTTTTAAAACAAACAAGCACTGCATCGGCAAGACCTAACGAGGATGGAAACATTATTAGTAACCGAATTAATGGAATAAATGGAGCAAACCGCAATGACCCTCACGGTATGAATTCATCTAATGATGGCAATGTTTCTAATGATAATTTTGTTAATGATCTGGTGGAACATGCAGATAACCAGAATGTTAATAATAGACAATTAACAGTAGGGGGTCTCTCTAATCAGGAAACTAGAATGATTGAGGGCACAATTCCTTCTATGGCAACTTTTTTGAGTGACAATAATTTTTTTAATAACTCAAACTCTCAGACTGTGCCCTCTAACGAAGTGAACAGGCAAGCAGAAAATGTTCTGCTTTCACATATAAACGTTTTTGACACTAAGCTGTTTAAATGTAGAAAATTGCAGCTTGAAGTGTCTTATTTACAGGAATGCATTCAAAAGAAAATTATTCCTAAAGGCCTACACCAGTGGAGATACCCAGCAGGCCTTGTGTAAAATTTAGCTTTTCATCAGGAACTTATAGAACTTTTCGACTGACAGGGGCACGAGTTTTTACAAGCCCTTATTAACTTCTATAACAAAGACATTGTCACTCTTAAAGCTGAATTAGAGACATTAGAACAAGTCATTAAAACACATAGTGATTTTACAAGATATAAATATGAATATGGTAGGATATTTACAAGTATTGAAGCAACTATGAGTAAATTACTTATCACTAAGAAAAAGAAAATAACCAGGGACATTAATGATTATGCTAATAATAGAGCATATCCTAAACCCCCACTTCTCTTTTCAACAAATTCTTCTGGTGATTCTGATGTCAATCACGACAGTGATGAACCAACATCATCTTTTAATTCAAATCACAATAATAATAACTTGGCAGACAACGAAGAATATGTCCAGCCACTAAGGAGAAGTGAGAGACTTTTAAATAACAGTAATAACCATTGTGGAAATAATGGGCCTACCTATAATAGGGAAGGGGGCACTCTAACATAACGGACAGAGAAGAAGGTCAGAACCAACTGGGTTTTCGGGCTGGTTCCAATACTCGACGGAACAATCGGCAGCTCAATCGCAATCAGCAACAATCGAGGAACAAGAGAAGACCACGGAGGAGATAGCCTCCATTACTGTTACTGAACAAATGCCCTGTCTCCATCTGAGTCGAGAAGGTGACTTCATTATATACAACTATACCTCTCTAGACGTTCAGCAGGATATGGCTGATTTTTTATCTAAAGGACTATCTTTTGTCCCTGGAAAGACCCTGGATATTACTAAAACCATAATGGACTTTAAACTCTATATCCAAAATCTTAATCTTAAATTGTTGATGGGCCCTATGCCTAGTATTGTTAATACCCTAAGAGTCTCTAGTGTATTTAACCCTCCATTACATCCAGGTTTAAGCATGTTTGAGAAAATGTGTGAAATCGACTTTTGGGCCATTAAAGAGAAGCATATTCACACATTTCTTCCAGTTAAACCTAAAGTATCGACGATAGAACATGGATTTATTACTTTACTTAAAGGTTGTAACATCAGGGTCATGAAGCCAAATAAGGGAGGTGGCTTAGTGTTTATGGATCATTGTTCATATGTGGACAATTTGATGGAACATCTAAACACCCCTAATTACATTCAGGTAACTCTGAATGAAGTTAATATAGCTTATAGGAAGATTAGGTCCACCTTGGAGGACTTGCTTTGGAAGGTTCCATAGATATGGACCTCTATCAATATTTAAACATGATAGCTCCTAAGACACCTGTACTATTTGGTTCTCCGAAGATTCACAAGGACATCAGGTTCCCCCCTTTCAGACCAATAGTGGACGGCCATGGTTCAATCACATATGCATGTGCCAAATATGTTGATACCATGTTGAAGCCGTTCATTGAGACTGAACCACAAATTTGCTAGGACTCGTGGAGTTTCCTCACTAATATTAATACCTTGAAATATCAACCTGATGTGTATTTCTTAACCACAGATGTTAAAGATTTATACACAGTTATTCCTCAGAGTATAGGTATACAATGGGTAAGGGAATTCTTACATAGTAAAAAGGCAAATGATGACAGTATTTATTTAATCGAGACCTTGCTTGAAATAGTCTTAACTAACAACTTCATGATGTTCGAAGGCATGTTTTATTTGCAGAAATCTGGCGTAGCCATGGGTTTCCCATGTGGCGCTAGCTTTGCTAACGCCACTATGGCTTATTGGGAGAATAATTTGTTGTTTAAGGACCCTTTATTTCAAAATAATGTCACCTGGTATACTAGATACCAGGATGATATGTTTTGCATTTGGAAAGGTGAATTGTCTATGATATCAACTTTTATTGACAATATTAATAAGTCTACAAGTTTCTGTTTCTTGAAGTTTACTTATAGTATAGGTGAAACTTCAATTAACTACTTGGACATTCTATTGGTCAATGACAAAAGTAAAGGTAGATATAAAAGTTCCATTTATAGGAAACCGACTTACTCGAACAGTTTCCTGCATTTTACCAGCAACCACCCCTACCACCAAAAAAGAGCGGTGGTAAAAGGGCAGATGGTTAGGGCTGCTAGTATGATTTCAGAAGACTCAGATTTTGAGTCAGAATGTGACCACCTCTGTGATATGTTTATCAAAAGAGGTTACCCCAGCAACCTAGTTAACAACATAAAAAAGGAAGTGTTTTTTAAATGTAATGTCGGTCAGTTTATTCCATTATTAAAAGGACAGGTTTGTTCCTTACCTTTGACTGAGTCTAACACATTGGTTAGTCCAAGTCATGAGCTTACAAATAGAAGCATTGATTCTGTAAGTTATCAAACCAGTTTTTTGTATACATATTCTTTGGATTATTTGGCAATTAGAGAAGCTTTAAACAAAAATTGGGACATCATTAAAAATGATGAAATACTATCTAAGGTTTTGGGTTCTAGTCCCAGAATAACATATAGACGGGGCCAAAACCTCAAGTCTCTTTTGGAAAACAACAACAGGACATGTTCTGGTAGAACTAATGGGATGTTCAAATGTGGTCCGTGTCCTCAATGCAAGCATATCATGGTTAGTAACCAGGTGGTTATGAATCACAAAACATATAAAATAATTGGTAAATACAATTGTGAGACAAAAGGGGTCACTTATGCTGCATTATGTAATTCCTGTAATGTGTTCTATATTAGGAAAACAGAGCGATGGTTAAGGCAGAGAATATATGAACACTTTTATGCTATAAGTAGAAAAGATCTTAATAATGCACTAGCTAAACACTGTTCTGAATTTCCAAGTCACATTTTTAGGTTTTTAGTGTTACAACATAGAATTGAGAACAACAGAGGGGGACCTTGGCAAGTCTTTTTAGAAATAGATGAATTAAAATGGCAGATTAGAACAAGGGCTCACATGTTCCCAGGTATTAAGGATAACTTTTCTATCAAGTGCCTTTTGAGGCTTTTGACTATGGACAGATAATGTATTTATTAAGTGTCCAACCCAGGGCATCATTGCGATGTAGATTTAATACTCAGGTAATAAGCTGGTATTTTAGGTAGTGTTTGTTAATAATAACTTTTGTTGATGAAATAACATTTAATAGAGAACCTAGTACACATAATTTTAATATAATATAGAGTTATTTATTTATGTTTTATACTATTTGTATTTTATATAATATTTGTATTTTTTAGTTTATACTAAAATGTATTTATTTTTTGGCTTTTTTAATTTGACTAGTTATTAAAGTTTATATACTTATTTTTAATATTTTCATTTTGGTGGGTTGTTGTGGGTATGTTGTCAAGGCAACAAACAGCCCACGCTAATTGATGTGATTACCAACTTGATTGTATAAAAGGAATTTTCAACAGCGCTTAAGCTGTTTGTCTGAGGAAGGCGAGGCATTGTCCTAGCTGAAAGTGTGATTTATATTAAATAGCACTAATTTTACTTGGCCGGCTCTTATAGCGTTCTCTTCATTTTTAAGAAGTTTGTTTACAAAGATATACTACATATATATATATAGATAGATATATATATACACATACAACAGGTATTGATATATACACATACACACAAAACAAATATGTATGTTATTGTAGATATACACATGTACATAACTAGGTTACTTTACAGCAATTAGGGGTAACATATTTACAGTCCGGGCATATGTGACTGGGAGGTCGAATAAATAAACGTTGTACCCCACCACACCGCCCAGCTAGGCTGGTCAGACATACAGACAGGCAATAAAGATAAATACACTGCTGCTGTCCAAAACACCGTCAGGAAAGTACCAGTGGGACAGATCTGCAAGGTCTACACTGTAAACATGGATAACGGTGTCCCTTGCGGGACCCCAAAAATTCAGTGTACGTGTGAACCCATTGTCATCGATGTGAGCAGGATGTAGGTGTACATGGAACAGTAGGTTGTGCAAGTGTGATAATACATGGGTTAACAAAATGTACGACATGTGTCCCGAGACAGGGAGAGTGGGCAATGTGTAGGGGTGTGCTCATACCCCAGCTGCGCTCACAGTAAGTATTTGTCATGAGTGCTGTAGAGGGGTGCCAGGTAAGTGAACCATGGGTATGCAATAATGGGCTTAAGTGTGCAGGTGCTGGTTGGCAGAGATGTAGTAGGCCCATCCAGTGGAAGTCATTAATATTCCTATGTGGGCATAGCAGACGCCTATAGCTCCCAAACCTGAAGAGCACATCTACCAGATAGTCTGTAAACCATCGGGAGAATACAGAGGGACCAAATCAATGCCGTGTACCCGATTAGCATGGACGTCCATAGTTATGAATCAGAATGTAACAAAGTCCAACTAAACACTTCCAGAACTAGTGATATTAGGTGGACAGGTGGCGGAATACAGGTAATGACAGATGACAACATGTATGAGTCATAAACAGCATGTACCCCGACAAACGTGAATGAATACATATGCTCTGTGACTGTCAATGTGTTTGGTTAATAGAACCAATCATCTAAATGTGTCCCACAGGGTGTTATGCAGTGTTCCTGATACAGTGTTCATTCTCCCCCATTGGTATGTGAGGTCTGCTAGTGACGGAAAGTGCATAATTTGCTGACCACCTTAGGTAGATGATAGCATAATAGATGAGGTTTACCACCCGTACGCCTTTGAGGGACACACCCGTCTGGGCAGTTGTGTCCTGCAAAATGAATGTTATGGCACATGGCCTGTGAGTTCGGGAAAGGAGGCCATAAATTGTGTGTAGTGGTGTCAGAAATTAATTTGTTGTATCAGAAACAGCTACATGTAATAGGAAACAGTATTAGCAATTATAATGCTACAAGAATAACCTTAACGTATGCAAACCATTGAAGTAGTCAGTTTACTACTGGCTGTGGGTATGTGTTGCCTTGACACATGTGATAGCTCTACATATAGGATCTATAGGGCCGCCACCATTCTGAATGGCCAAAGTGGGACCTGCTCTGTAGAAATGTCAGACGTACCAAGGCAGAACATACCTACAGCTATGCATAGTACAGAAATATACATATCAGCACAAATCAAAGCATAGTCTAGTAGCAGTAAAGTTGCTTATGCTACTACATATAACATATCGATGTGTCAGGTATACGAGACCTGTAACAAGCAACCACTACAGACACGTAGAATATGAGAATGTCCCCTAATCAGGACAGTTGCAATGGCTAGAGTATTGTCACATGACATATGCCTAATGAGGGACTGTCCCATGCAAAGTGGGAAAGGTGTTACTCCTACAGTCTCCCGTTGTGCAATTTGAAAGGTGGAAAACGTACAGTAGGTACGCGGCAGCATGACTTGGTGGACAGCTGCGTTAACAAAATAACATTCACATGTCAGCATTTCAGAGTATCGGTTCCCATGTATCAGGCAGAGGGGAGCAGATTGTATGAGGAACACGCATATAATATGATTACATCACTGGACAGGCCGCCGAGTCTGCACAGTCAAACGCATGCCGTCGCCAAAGGGTTAGACATACCCGATACTGTAGTCATGTATTCTGATATAATACGCATCACAAGGGATCACACACACCCAGCGTGAGTGACAAATGTAAGCACAAATGTTGGTGAGCGAGCGGCTGTAAGCGTGTTTGTCTACCAGTATGCCAGTAGTGCACTGTCAAAGACATGTGGAGTCTAAATGGGTATAAGGTGCTGTAACCAAAGGTCAACAGTGCTTAACACTGTGCAAACCCACACACAACTGCTCCCACCTGCTGGAATGTGCCTTACCCAGTCCATATCCAAAGGCGTCGGTCTGTCCGCAAACAAAGAACCATCCTATTCATGTGTTGGTAACAGTTCCCTGCGCACATAGCTCATGTGAATTAACAATAGACCATGGCATATGTACAGACAATAGACCACACACACACACACACCATACAGCACAGCCATCCAACAGTATAGCAATGAACTGGCAGATATATCCGGACCACTGGTGTATGCATGCCTGGCCGTCCTGTGTTTCAGTGTGTGAGTATGCCCAGAATGACTGTTACGCATGTTGTCAACCGACATTACCATCATACTGTCATGTGTGTAAGCATGCCAAGTATGGTCAACTGTATCGCATGTGTCACATGTCCAGATAGTCAGTACTGTGTTACCGAACCCTCCGTTCTACACAGACAGGTGTCATGCTGTGTCTGCAGGATAGCTAATAGTTATGTGGCATTGACAGTTGCTACATGTCTGCATAGCGTGGGGGGACATCCAACCGCATCCACAGTCCTACACAGCACCATGGGTGGCGCACATGACTCTCATATGTGTAGGTTGGACGGGGGGGCACAGCTGACAGTTGTACACATCTGCCACTACTGTACTGGTATGCCAGGTACTCCATGTCAGTGTGTGTGGACCTACCTAAATTGCTGGTTGGAGGGATACTAGTGTACGTCAGATCCCAGCTTTAAATACTAGCATAATGGTGTTGGACGTCCTAGCTTTCACAACCTACATCAAACTGCCTGGCCTGCTGTAGTCTGTGCTTGTCTTTGGGGGTTGGGGTCATTCATTGGGCATATCCATAGGCCATTGTATATCATTTGTCTGTATTGGTCCACACCTGTGCAGCTGCATGGAACGTGTGTGGGCTGTACGAACACACATGATATTCAGCCCATAATCTGCAGTGGGTTAGGACACCCTGTGTACTACTGGCTACCATTTTGACCCCCGTATGTGCTACAGATGTCATGGTGCCACTATGGACGTGTACTGTCTGCTGCCCTAACATTCGGCCACCAAAGTCTCTTGTATGCTCACATACATACCATAGCAATGGGTAAATACACATTCCAATACAACTGCCAATTGTTAGGTCGATAGATGTACCCTGGGGGTGTTCTGGACCTGAGGATGTTGCTGGAGGGCTGCCTATGTCGGATGCACACAGTGCACCTCCTATACATGGCTGAGCACAGGTAGTGTCATATGTGGCATCCATTGTACTGTGTGCGGGTCAGAGAGGGGAAATCCGTGGGTACCTACTGTGTCAGTGCATATGCCTTGTGTTGCCTCTTTGCCAAGGGCAGGTCATACTGTGCACGGCATTTCGTCAACTGGGCCCTGCTCAGGTAGTTCCTTCACCAAGTCACACTGTGCCTGTACAGGCCTTGGCAGTGGTGTTGGGCTGTGTGGCCCTGCCCCATGCTGTTCCTGCTGCAACTGTTACTGCAGGATCAGATTGTGTAGCATAGCAAATACCATAACAAATTGTGTGCATGTAGCTAGTGAATACTGCAGGGCTCCACCAGATGTGTTCGGATACCAGAACTGTGACCAGAGCCTCCCAAACACATGCTAAATTATATGTCTTGCCTGTGCATCCGCCTCATTATGGTGTGAGTGTTCAGGTGTGTGTGCATTGCTGATGGGTGTCATCAGCCACGACACCAGTGGTTACCCAGCATCCCCCACTAGGAGACTGTAGGGGATGTCCATATTTGCAAAGGTGTGGTACAGCTGTGTCAGAAGCCATATATCGGAATCATCGTAGCTTCCAGGGCAGACAGCACACACATTCAATCTAATGCCCTGGCCATCGCATATGGCCTAGCTGTTGGAGGGTATGCCCCTGCAGTGAATGTAGGCCCTACCCCGCTCACCAGGTGGTGCTTTGCTGTGTACATGTGTGCAGGCTATAGCACCCAGTACCCCAGGGTAGTCATCCGTGTGGTTGGAGAGATGCATATTGCTGGTCTACTAATCACGTGTGTTGAGGGCATGTACGTGCTCACTAGCATGTGTTGACATGGCGTCTGTGAACTGGTGCAATACTCTGGATGCAGATGCCTGTGAGATCCCCATGATATCCCCAGTTGTGCTGTGTGAGGTACCTGTGGCTAGTATACCTAGGCCAACACATACCATGGTATCCACTGTGATTGGTTTCCCTCAGCCTCTTTGATGTGTCAAGTGTGGCAGGCACAGGTCAACAAGCCACTGTGGGAGGTCTATATCCACCCCATAGTGCTCCACCATCCCCAGCTCATGTAGCCCCTGGTAAGTCACCCTGGGTCTATAAAGTCTTATGTCACCCCAGTAAGGGTTGCTCAGCAGCATACACATCCTCACTGCCCTCAGCCTCCTGCACATGTTGGTCTATGCTGCCTGCTGCAGCCATTCTCATTTGGTTGGACTTTGTTGTGAAATGTCCCCGCAGGTATACACCGGTGGTGTAGAGTGCGTAAGAAACCTATGTGTATGCTGCTTGATCACATTACCGTACTGTTCAGGTGCGGGATGGCCATGTCATCTGCTGATTGTGCTGATCATCACCTGTTTGTGCAGCCTGTACATCCTGACTACCCCACTACTGCTTTTGTCCCTCTCAATGTCACCAGGCAGGTATAGACACACCACTAGCTTAGGCGTGCTAAGGCAGGAGCACTCCCGAGGCACAGTTCTGCAATGTACATACAGTATGCCTGACCCCCCCCTCCCATGCTGTCAACTATATTCGAGCCCTGCACTCGGCTAACTACACACATACACTCCAGGGATCTGCATCACACCCTGGGGATAATTGGGATACACTATTTTCAACCTCATCTGCATAGTATAGTCTTCTAATGAATAGTTATATGACCCATACCGAACCTCCAAATTAATAACCACTGCTTAGTGTTGCTCAGATCCGTACTCAACTGGGAACAGGTGCCTTACTATCACCATATTCGATGTCCCATGGTCTTCCCAGCAACAAAATAACTGGTGTCTACACGACTACAACCCGGGACCCTGCACACAACAGACGATGTGCATTACCATTACAACATGGCAGATATACATACATCCCAGGTTATCACGTACAGATCATCTGGCACAAACATTCAATAGTGCTGATGTCCCCAGACATATATGTTTATATCTATGTCTATCTCTCTATATCTACATATATCATATATATTATATGTATACATATATACATACATATATATATATATATATATATATATATATATATATATATACATACACACATATACATGTACACACATATGTAGATATGGCATTTATATCACAACAGCGAACCACATGACAGCAAAGCATTAGACAGGAATGAAAAGGAAACTACATATGCTACCTGCATCATGCAGTGTTGTTACTATCAAGGCATGTGTGTTTTCTTGCTTCACACGGGTCAGACTGTACTAAGGGTAAGAGTAGGGCTGCTGACATTTACTCACCAGACCTATTGGCGAATGTATGTGTTGACAACCCAGTGTCTTGGCAGAATATGCGGGCTGTGGACACTATATAGGTCAGCAACAAAACACACTGAACACATCCCGCAGCTAGCCGCCCACAGATACCAACGCATAGGGTACAACTGCCAAACACACACACCTGCCATGCCTTGGAATTGAGCACCTACCTGTCTAGTCTACCACACTACAGCATTATGCAGTAACAGAAAGCACTACCGAGTTTCAGCATTACAGCACTCCCAGAGGCATACTTCTGGGTGGGTGACATCATCAGCAAAGGCAAAGATGCCGATAGGGAGTGTACGGAGAGTGAGCTGTCTAAAAACATCATTCTGCTCCCAGGCAGCTGGAAACAGTCACACACACACATGTGGCAGGGCTGGGAGTCGAACATACACCTAACTACCTTATCACACTACAGCATTACACAGTTACAGAACGCGCTAACGAGATTACTGGAACACAGCACTCCCAAAGGCATACTTCTAAGTGGATGACATCATCAGCAAAGGCAAGGACACCGATAGGGAATGTATGGAGAGTGAGCAGTCTAAAAGCATTACTCTGTCCCCAGGCAGCTGGAAACACACAGACACACACACACACACACACACACACACTTGGCAGGGCTGGGAGTCGAACATACACCTAACTACCTTATCACACTACAGCATTTTGCAGTTACAGAACACGCTACCAAACTTACTGGAATACAGTACTCCTAGAGGCATAATTTTAGGTGGATGACATCATCAGAAAAGGCAAGGACGCCGATAGGGAATGTATGAAGAGTGAGCAGGCTAAAAGCATTACTTTGTCCCCAGGCAGCTGGAAACACACAGACACACACACACTTGGCAGGGCTGGGAGTCGAACATACACCTAACTACTTTTTCACACTACAGCATTTTGCAGTTACAGAACGTGCTACCAAGATTACTGGAACACAGCACTCCCAGAGGCATACTTCTAGGTGGATGACATCATCAGCAAAGGCAAGGACACCGATAGGAAATGTATGGAGCATGAGCAGTCTAAAAGCGTTACTCTGTCCCCAGGCAGCTGGAAACACACAGACACACACACACACACACACACACACACTTGGCAGGGCTGGGAGTTGAACATACACCTAACTACCTTATCACACTACAGCATTTTGCAGTTACAGAATGCACTACCAAGATTACTAAAACACAGCACTCCCAGAGGCATACTTCTAGGTGGATGACATCATCAGCAAAGGCAAGGACGCCGATAGGGAATGTGAGCAGTCTAAAAGCATTACTCTGTCAACAGGCAGCTGGAAACACACAGACACACACACACACACACTTGGCAGGGCTGGGAGTTGAACATACACCTAACTACCTTATCACACTACAGCATTTTGCAGTTACAGAATGCACTACCAAGATTACTAAAACACAGCACTCCCAGAGGCATACGTCTAGGTGGATGACATCATCAGCAAAGGCAAAGATGCCGTTAGGGAATGTATGGAGAGGGAGCAGTCTAAAAGCATATTACTGTCCCAAGGTAGACAGAGACAAACACATGGCAGTGGTGTGTGCGGGACAACTGCCTATCTACAGAGCACTATTACAACACTACAGAGATACGAGACATGCCACAGACAGTACACCCTTCAAGACAGTCAACCAGTGTGTTCAATGTAGGAATCCATCCTGACGTGGGGTATGGACATCTGTTGCCTGGAAGACCACTATCGCTATACAGGATTTCAATGGTCATGCCCATACACAGAGGCACATATCTGACACAAGGTGTTACTGGGCATGCTCACACACTTAGTAGCACACATCCGTTTGGAATGTACTGTGTGTCCATCTTCAAAACGGCGTACTGGGCATGCTCACACACTTAGTAGTAGCGAAGGGCTGTCTTGTATGCACATGGATTCTAAACACGGAAGGGCACAGTGTGCCGATAGTGAACATTGTTATCATGAATGCTGCACTACATATATCTGACACCAGTCGTCAGTGCTAGATGTGTAGCATTCGTAATCAGAGCTGACAATCCAGATCCAACAATGGGGAATACAGACGATGTGTAGCGTTTGTAATCACAGCTGACAATCCAGATCCAACAATGGGGAATACGGACATCTCTGCAGTGAGGAACACCTGACATATGGCACAGTTGTGCACAATAGCACTACCACCGTATACCTCAGATAGAGACATGCAGGCCATAAGACTGTGACAGACTGCTCCAGATGTTAGTTTCCCCACGTACATGAATGCCACTCACATGTACTGACCAGTACACACTCAAGAGCCATCACAGATGTCTCAGGTGCAGATCACAGTGGTAAATGCTGCATTCTACTATGTAGCCCTCAGACATCATCATGTCCTTGGACCAGCAACACACATCCATACATTACTACAACACCATGTTACTCATGACCAGTGGACTGTACATAGGTCTACAGCAACTGTGCAGACTACCCATGTACTGACAGGGTTCCATCATGTGTTATGCAATGCAATGATACCACTGTTCATAACCAGGTCGGCTCTACGCATAACAGGGGCCCTGGGTCTTACACAGCTGTAACAGATGACTGTTGCTGTACACCAAAAAACACTCATGTTTGGATATGACATACATGTAATTGCCATGGATATGTACATGGCCCACACACACACACACACACACACACACACACACACACACACACACACACACACAACACATATGTACATAGCATAGCTTTTGCTGTCCTCCGTGCAGACAAGTGGCTACAGCAATCACACGCATGCACATGGAAGGTAGGTCCATGGCTGTTGAATGCTTACAGTACATAAGGTAGCAATGTTGACTGAGGTAACATTCCCTCTGGACTAGTTACCCATGACAACCATCATATCATACAACAGTCCATGTGTCATGTATGTCATCACACATGTCCACCAATTGCAATGCATCCAAACATGGCTACATGACAGGAATGTAGGACCAACACACATGTACATGTAGTGGTGTGCATTCAGCTACCATGCATGTGCAGTAGCTGATGTATGCTGTTCACCTGTGTCTAACTATAACATGCAGTTGCAATGCAGCCCCATCATTGACACCTGTATATGGTGAAATATTGACAGTATGGTTGGATGTACATCAGGTATTGATGGATGTGTGTACATAAAGTGGTGGTCCACCTTTGCAGATGGATGTTTGCTGAAGACAGCTCACAGGTGTGTCACAAGCCGTCCAACCATGACATGTGCAAACAGTACGCTATGTTACTGTTACTTGAAGGTGAAGACATACAACCTACACAGCGGACAGGGTGTTACTGACTGTAAATCACTTGACACCTGTAACACTTATGTCCTCCCATGTGCATATAGCAGCACAATTGCTGAAGGTAGCATTGGTAAACATAATGCAGCCAATACTGCTGCATGTCTGTCAGATGTATCATCATATAGCAGGTGTATGATTCACAGTACTGCCATGTGTGTTTGCTTGTGTGACCATATATGCTGGGGAATACATCCCAATTGTTACACACCCCTGTACACTGTTGTAGAGATCTGTACATACTGCAGTGTAGAAAGCAAGACTTAGGCAGGGGTGGTGTGTGTATCACACACATGTCAGCTATCTGTTTGTGAATGACATTTGTGGACACCACAGTGTGTGTGTGTGTGTGTGTGTGTGTGTGTGTGTGTGTGTGTGTGTGTGTGTGTGTGTGTGTGTGTGTGTGTGTGTATGTATGTATGGTTGTCTGGTGCATGGAGTGAGGGTGTATGCTACCATACAGAACAGACAGGATCCCTAACCCCTCATGGTGATGCAGTCTACTACCCTGTCGATGCCATCGGCCTCAGCCTTACTGGCTGCCTGTACATGTTCATTCTCTGATTTGCATCATGTGGGTGCACAGTGCTGTGAAGGTGATTACCACATAGGCAGGAGTCCTCACCTCAACACTTATCGAGTGTGCGTTATAGTGTCATTGACCCCGTGAGTGTGGGCATGTTACTGTGTGTGTCTGTGTATGTCCGTGCGTGTTCTCATCCTGTAATGTGACAGTGTATTACTGCTACACAGTGAGGCCTCATGCTATCAACTGGCCTCTAATGTTGACATCAGCCAGACGGCTGTGTAAACCCCCCCCCCCGCACCATGTCACTATACCTGTGATGTGACCCGGTATGGATGTCACGTCTCTAGCCACTGTAGCTTATTAAACAGCTCACATGCTTCAGGATCAGTAGCTGTGTGGACATCTGTGGAATGGTAGCCTTTCTAACAGTGAGGTTGAGGCTACGTATAGCATGCTGGTATTGCCATACATGCCTGTGAGTACTCCACATTTACACATGGGAAACTGCAAACACTGCTACCTATTGGCACATGCAATTAGACCTTAAGGAGGGAAGCAGGGCATCATTACCAACATGCTGTTACTGTTGTTACCAAGACACATACTGTGAACATACAACAATGCACTCTAACCGCAAACACTGTAACGTAATGGCACATGCAATTAGACCTTAAGGAGGGAAGCAGGGCATAATTACCAACATGCTATTACTGTTATTACCAAGAGGCATACTGTGAACATATAACAATGCATTCTAAACCTGTACTACATGGTATGTCTGGTGCGTTTCAACAGTACACAACAAATGTAATATACACTTATCTCACTATTCTGTTTACCCTGTGCATCAGACCATATGAGCATGTCCCTGCGCTGATGGTGTGGATGACAGGGATGTGGCACAGGCATCACCATATGCACAGGGTGATAATATTTGCCAGGGGCATAGGCTGCACCAGTGGATGACATCATGTGTGTGGGTTAGGGCCGGTGATCTGATTGGATATGTGTGGTTGTTATGCATGTGGGTGTTGCAGTGCACTACAGATGTTTCTGCTGTGTGCGTGTATGTGTGCACACAGTTCTGCCATGTGTCCAGCCTACACAGGGATATTATTGACAGCTCCAGATTGTACAGACCAAGATGTACAGCTCACTGTGTCTGTCCACAGCCACATGACCTGTGCCTGCCAGGGGTTGCACGGGCACTACCAGGCAGAGGTACAGATTGGCTACTGTCCAATGACACATGTCCACTGGAACCATGTCTCCGGGAATGTCCAGGGCCACATCCATGTGGCCTGCTGTGTCCTGGTGTGGACAGCGCAGCACCAGCTGCACTGCTACTGCTACGGACACTGTGGGAGCAGGCATGTGAAGTAGCTCGTTCACGTTGACCTGCACCATGTGGTGTAGCTGGCCTACATCCACGTGGCCTATGCCACACTCCCACCAGATGTTCCAGCACAGACAGCTCACACTTGCGGATTGCCATACCACGGTCAAGGATTCCAACCATGTCATCAAATTGCCTGTCCAGAACATCAGCAATCTGCTGTTGAGCATTTGCCAATGCCTGGATGTTGTCGTTTAAAGAACGGATAGCAACCCACTGAAGCCTCTGCCCTTCTCTGTTCTGCCATTTAGCACGTGCCCGTGCTGCCATTACAGTCTGAAACATGCATCTGGTGACACCAGCTGCTGCGCTCTGACCTGCAGGCGCATGTCTGCCAGAGGTCCTCCTATGAGCAGCACTGGCCACATGCCTGTGTGGCACATCTGCAGTCATTACACTGACACCATGGTGTGAAGACACACATTCTGTAGCCACCACACGTTCCTGTTCCAAGCTAACACACGCTGACTGTCCTTCCTCTATGGCCACTGGTGATGGGGTATGTGTTGGCATGAGAACTGTGTGCGGGGAAGAGGGGGACATAGCTGGGATGGCAACCATTGGCACAGATTCAGCCCCTGACAACCCTGCCTGTACCTCATGCATATGATCATCACTGCTAGAGTCTGTGGGGACACTAACATCAGATGGACCGCAGGAGGGTAATGCACCTACATCACCTGTGAATGCAAAGACAGACACTACATTACAATAGACACACAGACAGACAGAGACACAGACACACAGACAGACAGAGACACAGACACACAGACACACAGAGACACGCAGACACACAGACAGACCATGCATGTGATTTGACAGATGGCATACAGCATGCATGTGATACAGCAGACGGCATGCAGCTCAGACATTAATAGTGGTAGTTAGCATGCATCTCTGGGTTGCACACAACAGCAAGCAGGTGTCATATCAGAAGCCATGCAGTTCACACAATCATGGTAGTAAGCATGCATCCCTGTGATACACCATGTGGACCAGCACAAGTTAACAGTACACATGGTTGATGTGACCTTGACATTAACATGTAGTATGACATGTAATCTGCTGACGTGTGCATTGACATGCATACATGTCTGACACAATGGTGTACTGACACATGTACAGCGGTGTAATGGGTATCACATTGCAGTGTTGTCTGCATGCCCTACAGCTAGAATGCACTTTTAGCAGATGTGCATGAGCATTGAAGGGTAATATGAGGGATCTACATTGCTATACAGTGTGAGGTAGAGACACTGTGCCATTGCATGGCATCATGAGGCATCTATATTGCTATACAGTGTGGAATACACACACAGTGCATAGCCATGACTGTGTGCATACACATTACATAACTACTGTGGATTGTGACCCACGTCACTGAGGTGTATACACACTAAACCACGCTGTGCCATGTGACAGGTCACTGGAAGACCTACAGATGACACCCCTGCACAACTAATAAAATGTCTTAGCTGCCTGGCAACTGTGTCCACACATGGCAGACTTGTCAATACACCATGTCCTACATGACATTTATGTACCACACACATGAGGTGCATGGCTGACAGTGATGTCCAACAGCAGCAAGGGAAATGTATGGTATCTGTGGCCTGATGTGGTGTCTATGTCTGTGGAAGCTGTACAGGTGACTACTGTCATGCTATGATACAGTCATGATGTTCAACACATCTTATATGGTCGAATTAAGTGACACCTCCACAAGCTGTGCACAGGCTTTTAGGATGTCCAGTGTTCCACATCAACTATATAACCATTCAACAAAGGCTATAGTTGGATCATGTGTGGATAATGTGCAACAGGTGTATACACATCACATCTACTGTGTGTTGCTACATGTCTCTGGCCATCCTCCATGGCCATGTGTGAACATGTGTTAGCCAAATATTTGTGATGGCCATCTATCTCACATGTCTGTGTTGTCCCATATAACATACACCCATAGATGTCAGATACGTCACTATCCACAGGATTATGCAGACAAAGGGTTGTATGTTTGGTATGTGGGGTATGTATTATGGGATAGTGGGACAATATTGCAGCCAGAACACTACATGTCTGGGACATGTCAGATGGCATGTCACAATGTGTGCACCCATTGCAGGGGCATATTATACAATGGTGAATCCTGTGGGCTGCCCATATCCCAGCTCAATGTGTGGTACTGTTTGTGTACCATACATGTGTTGTTCCAATGTATAGTACATATGCCTACATTGAACAACACCTCCACCATTGTATGCACAGCTGTCCACACATCTAGCAGTGACAGATACTGTGGTTTCATGTCGGTGTTTCATTTAATTTGTATATATTGCACATGGGTAGCCAGTGTGATTGATGACAGATGTGACCTGTATATCGTGACTGGACCATACATTATGTGTACATGTGTTAACTGGCCACATGGCGAATAGATCTATGCATTAACTTGCCTGATACTGATAACTGTCTCACCTGCAACAGACTGATGTCTGTGCGGCATGCCAGAGGTACCTGTATAGGGGTGACACAGCAGTTTGAACATTATTCATGACTGCATGACAGCTACAGGGTGCACTGTGCATGTTAACACATTTACCTGTACAATAGCATATAGTATGCACATGTGTGCATACACAGGGTAGCATACTATAGTATGAGGCATGTGTGTAAACATACCTTGCATACAATGTTACATTACATATTGTACAGTGACACATGCAACTAAATGAGATATAATAGTCATATGTGCAGTAGTGACTTACCAGGCAACTCCAGGCACAGTGGTTGGGAGACTCCCACCTCCACGATGACAGCTAGTGTTTTTGGATGCTATTCTGAGGGTGTCCCCAGGCTGGCCAGTAGCTCCTCGGTAGGTGTGAGTGGGGGCTGGGTTGGTGGCCCACTACCTGATCCACCTTGTTCCCTGGCTATTGCATTGGCACGCTGTTTTGCATGTCGTATCAGGTCCATGCAGTGTCTGCGCACCTGTTGGTAGGTGCGGTTATGGCCACCCACATCATTAACCCTCCTGCGAAGTTCCTGCCACAGGTCATCATGCTGCTGGGCATGCTGTGGCACATGGCTGAACAACACCTCATAGTAATCATGGAGGTACGGTATGAGGGCATCATCCTCCAGGTGGGTATATGCTGGCAGGCGTGAACGAGGCATTATCTGGAAGACATAATGATGGAGACAGGTCACAGTATCACAGAGATGTACAGAGATACAGCTGCACATACATTTGTATTAAATCTAGTACATATGAACAGTTATCTTTGCAAATTGTCATGACACTGACATGACTGACGTGTTTGTGTCACTCACATGTAACACCCGTTGTGCATTGGATATCATCACCAAATCTGTGTGTCACCTCATTACATTGTTCATACTCCATGTGAATGCTGTCTTGATGTGGGCATGTCTGTTTGCCTGTACTGGTGTTCTTACCTATCAGCACATGCCTGGATGTGTCCACAGTAATGCTGTTGACCTTGATGCTGTGTATATGTCACATATCAACACATACACTGCCTTAACGGACATGAGCAGTGACAATGCAGACATGCGCACGGAAACCTTTACATGCATGTGTTTTGCCATATACATGTACATGGCACTGTACAGTAGTTCAACATCCTGCCACATATCACCTGTGTTGCACATGTGATACACATGGGACAGTGGCTAGCTGGACATTATTCGCAGGGATGGTTATCAACTATAGCATGTATGGGCAAGGTTTTCTAGCTGTATCCAACAGCCATTTTGCCACCGCTAGGTGCATCAGTGCCACATTACTGATCCAGACAGTTAATGATACATCTACCATGCGGTCATCGCACCATGTATGACAGAGATGACATGTGCAGCTTTGATGGACAGGGTTGCATGGTATGGCAGGAGTATGTAACATGTATGGTGCAGGGATCTGTCCAGCATGTGGCGATCCTTGTAGTAGGATGGTGGCTGTCCATGATGTATGTCTTTCAGATCAGGATATGTACGTGTAGCATGTCCAACATCACAGTGTAATACATGTCTTTATGCAAGATAGCCAGCATGCTGCACAGTGTAGGTTAGGATTGTGAAGGCTGGTATCGCCCATCCACGCATGGCCAATATCCCTTAAAGGTGATATGTGATCCGATATTGATCACCTGAATGCTGAGTATGCCTGTCCAATGATCTCCATGCTCATGGATGGCACCCTGTCATGACATGGGTGCCTCGTATGACTACCTAATAGGCCTGGAGACATCACCAGCTCAGGGAGGTGAACTGCACAGCACCATCCCTTACACACAGTGTCCATAATATTGACCGCTGCCTAGGTGGTAGTTAATGGGTACAGGGTTATTCACCTAGCAGTGACAATGCTATTAGCAGCTGTCAGATTGTGCACATATGTCACGCATCTCACCCACAAAGCCCATTCTGTATGTTGTCCACAACACTGAGACAGCTATTGCTCCTAGGTCATGGCCATTCACATCCTTACATACGCAGATGCCTCCCATTTGTCTGTGTGGTATGGGCTACAATGAGGGGGGAGTACAAAACATTAACCCTGTTTTACTGTAGCTGCCACTGGTGTGATATGCACATGTCACTCAGACACCTTTTGTAGTGTTGCTTCTGTCAACAGGCCACTGGTAGAACACTCCTGTGATATACAAAGATACATCTAGTATACTCAGTGTAGCTGGAACACAGTATGGGTGATGATGTCCTATGACCTTTCACAGGTGTGCTATGCAGTGTGAAATCATCCGTACTGTCATCTACATCTGTACTGCTAACATCTACATTGATAAAGGTTCAGAGACTTGCAGACCATACTCAGCAGGGTAATAGTGCAGTGCCTCCAATTATGACTGGCGTTTCCACTTGTGGGTTGCAGTGGGTTTATATTATCCAACACCCTATCTGTATTGCATATTCATGCTCAGCACTTGTTCAGAACATGTAAGCACTTCATGAACTACTAATTACTATAGCACCCATTCCAACTCATTTCTTACAAGTACACTGTCTATCCTTACATTTCCAGCTTGCTTACAGTACAACAGCTGTTGCACACACATACATCACATATCTTGTGAGACATGGTTGAATATACAGGCATGTCCAAGTGTCACTTGCCAGTGTTATTGCCTGTCTATATGATGAATATGGCAAACATGAGGCAATAGAGCAATTGTCTCATGTACACAGTCAATGCTCACCTCCCAACATACGACACTACAGTCTGTGGGAGATGCACATATGTAGCCATGCTGGGGGTAATGCTCTCACCAACCCAGACTGAACCTGACATTCATGTGGGGATGTTAAACATTTGCAACACACCCCACTCGTTACATAGTCTCACTAGATCTCCACCACCACAGGCCATACATAGTATGACTATGACATTTGCTGAACCTCTCCATACTCTCTGTGTAGGCAACAGAGGCAGCCCCCATCACCAAACACAACACCAATTACTTGTAACCCACAGACTCATGTGTGCCCATCAACTACAGCCAAGAGAGTGTTATAACATACCCAACACACCAGTCGTAGGTGACTCTGTAGGTGGTCACACTGATGTCCCACTCAGCAGGCTACACAAGGCGATAGTCGCTTACATCTGGCTGTCGGGTAACAGGATCCGCAACATAACCTATGCACCCATGCCACACCTCACCAGGTACAATTTGACTGTCATTCTCCATGTTAGTGTGACTGCCCTAAGATGTAACTTCCTGGACTACATGTACAGGGACATGCACTAGCTCTCCGGTCTTGTAGCCCAGATGGTATCACCCAAGCCCTGTGAAGCATTCTGCATTCATCCAGACTGATACTACTGTACAACGACTGAATGTTTCACTTCAACAGTTGCCTATGCTTCTGCTGTCATTCCACAGGCATCCAGTATCTGTCTGCTTTGAATGACATGGTCAACAAAACACGATGCTTTGGCACAGATGACCTGCACCTGTTGGCCCTGGCTCTTGCTGCTCCTATACTGCCTGTCTTGGACAGTTTCCAATAACATTCACCACCAGAACAGGAACAGGCAAGCAAAACCTGGGGTAATGTCACTCAGTGCTTGACATCTTCATCTCTAATGCACTCAGGCGAGGCACTCCTTATAATGGACCACTTTGATATCTCTGCAGTGACTGGGACCTGCCTCTAGGCTCCGGAGAGCACACCTGCACTGACAGGTTATACACAGACCACACCTTTCAGTCATGTAACCAGACCGGAACACCCACGGTGGAGGTGTGTCCATATTTATAGGTTCATAGGTTCATAGGTTGGTACTAGGCTATCAGCCCTAGGGCCTATACAAGCCTAGCCATAACAATTCCCTGGCTATTTCTTCCCACATTATTTACTTTCCTGGACCCCTGTCTAGCAGGGCGACTGACGTGATCCCTGGGGTGAATTTCCTTTCTCCCATCCAATCGTCAAGGTTCCTCTTGAAGAGGTCCAAAGAGGCACTCTGCTTGACATGTATGGGCAATCTATTCCAGAGTCTGGGGAGTCTCTGGGTCAGGAACCTATCCCTCCAGCATGTTTTGTTTATTGTGATGGCAAGGTTTAGATCCCTGGAGCGTGTAGCTCTGAGGGATTGGGATTTCTTTAAGTGTAGCATGTCCAACAGCTCTGGGTTTGACATGGCCTTGTATGTTAAGCAGAGATCGCTCTGAGTAGACGATATGCGATAGAGTATAGCTGGAGTTTTAAGGCAGTCAGAGGGCATCTACTTTAGGCCTGTGATTCTTTTAGTGAGGTATTTCTGAGGCCTTTCCAGTTGTTGCAGATGTCTTGAGAGGTACATACCAAATGGGGCTGTATTCTATAATGGGTCTAATGAGGGATGAGTACAGTGGGACAATGACCTCCTTTTTCTGGATGAAAAGCCCTTCGTGATGAGGTGTGCCACATAGAAGGATTTCCTGACTGTTGTGGCGATGTGGTTATCGAAGGTGAGACCACTGTCCACCTGTGTCCCTAAGTCTCTTATCACACTTTCTGTGTTTAGTGTACTGCCACCTATATGGTAATTCATGAATACATGTTTTTTCCCAAAGGGATAACAATACATTTCTTGGCATTGAGCTTGAGCCCATGGCTCTGGCACCAAGCATCTGTTTCTGTAAGGCCCTTTTGTAGAGTATCCACATCATTTGGGATTCAATAATGGCTCCCAGTTTGCAGTCATCTGCAAACTTTGTTAGCCAGAGTCCCTTAGTGTTGACCTGTACTTCAGAGAAGTAGATGCCAAACAAGAGCGCCCCAGGACTGAACCCTGAGGTACTCCACTTGTCACTTGTCTGGAGCTGGATTTGGAGTCGGCTACTTTTACAGTGTGGGTTCTATCAGTAAGCCATTTAGCAACCAATTGGGTGACATAGGGATTAATGCCCAACTTAGTAAGTTTATCTATGATTCCAGAGTGGGGGATGGTGTCAAAGGCCTTGGCAAGGTCTAGATAGGCTGTATGGACCACCTTACCCTTGTCCATGGCTCTGGAGACTGATTCAAAGAAGTCAATCAGGTTCAGGAGACACGATCGGCCCTTCACAAACCCAAACTGGGTGGGGTCCAGTGTTTGAAGGTTGCCAATGTCTTTGTTTATAAGTTCCATGATAATACGCTCCATGGCCTTGCAGATAAGGCTTGTCAGACTGATGGGACGGTAGTTTCCGGGATCCAAGGTGGATCCCCCCTTGTGGATTGGGATAACTGTAGCTCTGCGCCACTCAGTGGGCACGAAACCTGAGGTGAGGCTATGATTAAACATGACACTTAGGTGAGGTGCCAGTTCATATTGTAGTTCATGTAGTACACAGCCCGGGATGTCATCTGGTCCCATGGATGCTGTATTCTTGGCTTTAGAGAGTGCATTTAGTACCTGTGTGGCCGTTATTACTGGAATTTGGCAATCTTCCGGTATTGAGATGGGCCATTTAGGGGGTGAGGGGGGGGGTGAAGTTGGCACTGAATTGATCTGCCAGGATATTGGCAATATCCTTTGGATCAGTATATTTAATGCCATTCTGTTTTAGCTCAGAGCAGATCTGTGCATTGCCATTTAGATTCTTGACATAGTTATAGAATGCTTTGGGGTTGTCTTTGGAATCTTTGGCAATTTTATTTTCGTAACTAGCTTTGGAGGATTTTATGAGGCATCTCAGTTTCTTACTGTGGCTAGTAAGGGAGTTTTTTGCATCCTGGGATTTTCCTCTTTTCTGCAAAAGTTTCTTCCTTTTGTTGTAAAGTTTGTTTATGGCAGGGGACCACCAGATTGGCTTCCTTTTTTTGGATGAGAGCATTTTGGTTCTATTTGGGATGGCACGATTCATGCATGAGTGGATGTGCTTGCACAGTGTCTTAGTGTAGGATTCAGCAGTTGAACTTTCAGTTCCCATCTGCATGGGTGTTATGAAGTTTGTCACTTCTGACTTGAGTAGCATGAAGTTGGCTTTGGAGAAGTTTTTTATGGTGGTTTCTTTACTGGGGGGTGGGGGTGGGATGTAGATGTTAAGGGTTATTAGCTTATGGTCAGACCTGACTAACGAGGGGGTGACAATAGGTATGCAGCATTGATTCCCCATGTTGGTAATGACCAGGTCTAGGATATTGGAGCCCCTGGTGGGACTATGGATTAGTTGATCCAGGGCATTGGAATTTATGAATTCCAAGAACCATTGCGCAAAGGTGTCGGGACATGAGTAGTTTTCCCAGTTAATGGCAGGGTAGTTAAAATCACCCAGTATTAGGGTGTTTGGTTCTATCTTAATATTTTCCAGTATATTTAGAAAGGTGTAGTGAGAATCTTGGGGTATGGTGGGGGATCTGTAGCAAGCTACAATTTGGATTGCAGTCTTACCTAGTGTTAGTTGCACTTGTAGAATTTCAGACACATTGTGTTGGCCAACTAGCCTGGTGGTGTGAATATCCTTGGTGAATATTGACACTCCTCCACCTTTAGTGTTTCGTCCTGGTTTGGTGGCGAAAAGTGTGGTAAGAGTTGTAGCCTGGTATTGCAGGAGTGCTCTCTGAGCCTTGAACCAGGTCTCAGTTACTGCACAGATATCGATGTTCTCCATTTTAGGAGTGCCTCGAGAGAGTGCATTTTGAGGTTTAGACTTCTAGCATTGAGTAGCATTACCTTCAGATTTTGCATGCTTGTACCTGTTACGGTGGTGGTTTTGTCCTTTGAAGTTTGCCTAAAAAAGGCACTATAGGGGTGGCAAGAGCCTTAGCCAGTAACCTGAATCCGAGGGGCAACAGGTGCAGACCATCTCTGGCAAAGCATCGTGGTCTGTCAATCATGTCATCCCAGGCAGACAGATACTGGATCCCCTTTGAATGACACCATAAGCTTAGCCAATTGTTGAAGTCAATTATTTTATCCTTATATTGTGGTATCATTCTGGGCGAAGGCAGGATGCTACTCAGGGCTAGGGTCATACCTGCTTGGGCCACATGATCCGAGAGCTCTTCCATGTCTCTTTTCATGTAGTCCAGGGAGGTACGTCTCAAGTCATTCACTCCAACATGGACAATGACAGAGTCATATTTGTACTTGTTGTGGAGTGACTTGAGTGCATGCGTTATGTGGCAGATCCTGGCACCCGACAGGCAGCTGACTGTAATTTTCTCCTTATTCAACCTGGTGAGAGGGACATCAGTGTGCCAGACTATAGAGTCACCTATGACTAAAGTGTTAAGTACATTGTCTTGCCTTAGGGGCTGTTGCTGGGTGGCACACTGGTGTTGTGAACTATGTGACACATTGGTTGTGATTGGTGTTTGTTTGTGTTTCAGCTTCAGAGGTCTTTGTTGCTTGGGCTGGTTACAGTTAAGGGCCTCTGCATATGTGGATTTAGTGTTGCTATATGTGGGTGTTGGTGGTGCGGGTTTAGAAGGGCTATGTCTTGCTTGAGATGTAGTGTGGGTGTTAACCTTCTCCTCTTGACTGTTTAGCACAATCTTGGGTGGAGAGAGCTTTGCTTCCATTTTGGCTATGTAAGTGCATCTCTCACAGGTTGTAGTGTTGGGTGGTAGGAGGAGAGGGTTGTCTGTGTACATGAGGCAATTGCTGCATTGCCCCAGTATGCCCAGATTCACCAGGTGGACAGGAGAAATCACCGGAAGCTGACCCTTGGACATGCTTGGTTTGGGGCTTTTTTTTTTCTTTGTAAAGTATAGGAGCTGTTTCCTTAGCAAGGTACTTTGCAATTATAGGCTGTTTAGTGCCTACTATTAATTTCTCCTTGTTAACAAGGAGAGTTCAGTGTTTGTATGAGTTTAAGGCTTCCTAGTGCTTTCCAGCAAGTATTAGAGAAAGTGCTAGTCACAGGGATGCATAAAGGTAAGATTGAAAAGAATGCACTCTGCAGTGTGCACTAGAGAAGTTAGATGTGAAAGTAGGTAACTTGAGTTTTACCTGTTTAAAAAGTTAAGGTTTAGTGGAGAGTTACTATTTTTAAAACAGCAAGATGGATTGAAAGGGGTGGTCACTTGTGTATTTTGGTACTATGAAATACTGTAGGATGGCCAATAAATTTAAATAATTGAAGGGGTGGGATTTCAAAAATGATGATTTTGTGATTACTCACATAAGCCAGTGAAAGTAGAGAGAAATGAGATATATGGTCAGATTAACATAAGAGACGGGCAACTAGAAAGACAGTGGTATTTAACAAGACAACTTAAATGGTTGGGAGGGCGGGGAAAAAAAAAATCTGCCTGACTCAGAACAGAGAGAGCTGTGGTCTCTTTTGAAGTTTTAATATGCTGTTAAAACAGAATGCAAGCAAAACACAAAGTAAAGAAAACAAACTACAGTATTCAAAATATAGAAAGGCAATACAGTAATACAAAAAATAACAGCAAACTAACCTTTCCTTCACAGCAAAGTGTAGCAGAGTCTGGATGAGCCTTTCTGGTATTTCCATTTCACAAGGATGTACACACCTCCAGGCTGGTTACTTAGCACAATGCATCAGAGGTGATCCACTTGCAACTAGCTGTGGCCAGAACTGCTATACACATAATAACTTGCTACGGATTCTACAACATACCCCATGGTTACTGGCCATCATTTCTTGGTGTACTGGACAGTAGGGTTCAGACAGGTACTACTGATGTGAGACTGACACTACCCCACACTTAACTGGGATACCTACTCATGTACCGACACATTAGGCCAATGCTTTCTTGGATTCATAACCTCCACTCGGCTGGATCAACCCATACACACCACCACCAGGGCCAACAATATCCTAGACATGGACATTACCAACATGTGACTGGTGTTCCGCATCTGGGGTTATCCCCTTGTTGGTAGTTTCCGAACATATGCTAATCACCCTTGTTATCCACATCCCAAAACCACACCCTTCACGGAATACACAGTACGAGATTTCTACAAGGCCTACTTTGGATGTCTTATGACAGCGGTAGTAAACATCATGACACCCGTGCAGATGGACAATGTACTTACAAACGCTGAAACATACACCAGTGCACTTCATTAGCACTTACACGACTGCATGGATCATGCTATCCCAAACAGAGCCATGATGGTACCCACCAGATAACGGATGCCACTCTGGGGGTCCAGTTCTATGGACATAATGTACAACAGAAGGTGGAGGCTGTTGCAAAGTGGAGTATAATCCCATGGGTGGGGTAGCTTACTGGTCAGCTTCAGTAGGAATCCGGGATCCCTTATCACATCCTCCAAAGCTAGCTACGTAAACATTACTGCAACACATTCCAAGAACTTACACAAAGCATTATGGAGGTATGTCAGTACTCGATGACAATACCCACATCTGCTCTGACATATGACAGTTAGGCAGGAACATTACAAAACTGACTGATATTGGCAACATCCTGGCAGATAGGTTCAATGCTAACTTTACACCCTCTCACTCCCTACAGGGCCAAAATCCATACAGGAATAATGCAGAATCCCTGCGGTCACAACTACGCAGTACCAACCTGCACTCTCTAAGGCCTGGAACACAGACTCCATGTGACCCTCCAACATCCCAGGCTGCGATTTACACAAACTTCAGAATGACATGGTTCCCCACTTGGCCACCAGATTCACTTATAGCTTTGTATCAGACATTGTGGCCCCTGAATGGCACACAGCAACAGTTATCACACTCCGCACAGGTGGCGCCACAATGAACCAGAGGGACTATTGCCCTCTACGCCTGACTGGACTGTTCTGCAAGGCTATGGGGCACATCATCATGGAAGTCATTCACAGAGACATTGGTGGGCTCCAGACCTTTGATGCCACCCAGGTTGGATTGTTAGGGCCAGACCATGGCTCCTACACCTGGTGGACTCCTTTGATACAGTTACCAGGGTAGTTGATGATGGTAAGGGGGTCCACACAGCCTACATTGTCCTCTCATTGGCTTTCAGCACCATTTTCCATTCTGGTATTGACAACAAACACATCCACCTGCACATCGACCCCTACGTCTCGAGATGTTATGCACAGTGGCTCACGGATAGGACCCACACAATGAGGGTAGCATACCGTAGTACCTACTGTAATTCAGTTACACTTGGCATACCACAGTCCTCGGTCATAGGGCCCCTCATGTTCGGTATATGCTTCCCTGAGGTACAGGCTAGCACAGAGGGACTTTCCCTGAATAGGTTTCCAGATGACTGCAAACAAGGAGCCATGATGGATCCACCAGCTGATACAAACACCCTACATAAGGGTGTCACTGTGACGGATACCTGGTGTCGATAACATGGCCTCAAGCTGCATGACACAAGGTGCATAGACATCCCCTTTGGATTACACCAATCACCCACTGACTATCACATAGGTGGTAGTCCCCTACATACATGTGACATTATATGGGATCTTAGTACACACGTATATAGCACCCACTCCTTTGATAACCATATTGCCAATGTGGTGTGGATATTCTTCTACATGGCCACCCTTATCTGTAATGGGTTTGTAGCTGGAACAAAGGCACCCATTGTACCTCTATACTCCTGACGTATGACACACGTTCAAGGGTACAACACCCCTTTTGGGGTGTACCTTACAGAACAGCAACGGCTTTACATACCACAACATTAACACACCATGAGGATTATTGACCTCCGAAGGATGATGTATGCGGCACAACTACAGACACCATGACTGTACACATTTGCATACTCAGGGGTGACCTCTGCTGAACATACAGGGCCCATGTCCACAACAATATTTATGGATATATTCCACATAAGCAACATAAGCAAACGCCACTGATAGCAACATGTTAATGGATATGTGCACAAACGCAACAATGACTGGAACATGCTTGAGGGATTCATTCCTGTACCAAACCCTCACCATGCTTTGGAACATGATTCTTATGTACATCAAGCAGGGACACTCACTAGCACTCTTCATGAGATAACTCTATGGGTGGATGGGAGACACACATGTAGGCCAGGGATCACTGCAGTGGCTGTACTGTACACAGGTGCAGGTAACACAAGGCTCTGCTGTTCACAGACAGGACACTACCCTAGGGAGGTGCCGCCGGTGAAAACACTGTAGTTGGGCTTATACATGGACTTGGCCAGACAGCATAGTACCTCACTATGAACCTGTGAAGCTATTACATGTCCTTTGTGCATGGATAATTGAGTAGCTCTTCCATTTCAATTAGCGATCATGCTGTTACAGTGTCCCGTGACTACAAGCCATATGTATCCTGCTATTGTGTATTGTACATGCCAATAGACGATACCTTTTGTTTGCATGATATAACTGTTATGCTGTGTAGAATATCTAACATATCTACCTACAATACTGTACATTACACATATTTTAAACATTATCCCATAATGCAAAGCATACTTGCATAGCGGGACCACCTTAGGCATGTTATTCTTATTATATGCCCATACACCTGCCTACTGTGACAGTATATCAACATATACTATCCCTGCTTTGGCACATACTTGTTGGACAAACCCTACCAGTGATGGCGGGTGGTATGGAATTGTTGTGTTTAAAGCCCTCATGTAGCATCTCTTGTGGTGTATGAGATGTTTACCTTGTGGCCCACAGCAGGACACACAATTTCTATAAGCATTACTATGCTCAACAAGACATCACTACATAATACCTTTTCCCACTTTATGCATTGCGTACAATTTAATTAATACAAAACAGGCTCTACATACACTAACATACGGAGTGTTCTACATATCTTGTTAGCGTTTCGAGTCTTCATAAATATCTCTCTTACACCTTTAGTGTTTAAACGGTTCTATGGTATGAGCATACGGTTTGAATGTATGGCAAGACATCCTTATATACGTCGATACCTGTAACATGTGGTATCCTGCCACCAGTTGGTGTTCCTGAGTAAAGTATTGCATGCACATCAGCTGTGCAGCTACTCCATTCACCAATTATGCGGCAACAGTGAGGTATAATTGAATTCTCCACTTGGGCATTGCCCTTTTGCCCTACCTTAGGGGAGACGGCCTGTATGTGTTTTGTTGTGAGGAATTGCAACTGCTATCTGGAGAAACATGGATATTTTGAATTCATGTCCCCTGTGGATTGTGTGTGACGGCTAGAGTATGTGGTTCTACATGTGAGTGCACCTGTCATCTCAACCATCTGATAAGGGACTACTGCGAACAAAACCTGTAACATCGCCGTCTGTTCCATTATACAACTGCTACGATTTCACATGGTGCCATTGCAAATGTGTCTCTCACAAGGTATGTTAACACTTCTGCAGATGTAATTGACTGAGTGGATGTTTATGATGTTATTACAGTCCGTATTGCAATTGTTTCAGGTGTGGGGGAGATGTAGGTGGGTGTACATAGCATATACAGGTTTGTGGGGACTGCATTTCTACATATTCCATATATGCGTGTGGGCTCCTTCCGTAATTGAAGACCTATTATTTAGTAGACTGAAACTATGGTTGTTACGGGCTTATACATTGAGCCATTGTTAATTGGTTCCTATATAGCATGCAGGGGCGGTTGATACTTCAATACCTCCGTAAATACATTAATATGTAAGGGAATGTTAGTAAATGACAGCTGTCTCGTGTATTTCTGTCACAGATATTTGCACTCATTGCAGTTGTGTTGGTGACTGAACCTCTTTGGCATGGGTTGCCACCTTTTCAAATGGCCATAGTGGGACATTTGCAGGACACACATCAGTGTTTACAGGCCGACACATACCCACGGTCAGTACACAGGATAGAACATACTTTTATCCTAAATACATACTTATTCTTGTAGCACTTTAGCTACTTATCATGTTTCATGTAACATTTACGTATTTTAGATACAGGAATTACTATTTAATGCAACTATTACATAATATATGGGACATAATTATGTCCTACAATCTCGGACATTTTCCCTTTTTAATATTTTTTGTCAGGACACAACTGCCCATGGAGGGGCTGTCCCTCTTAAAGTGGGACAGGTGGTAACTGTATGCCTACGGCCAGCTAAGACCACACCTAACGTAATGATCTACCTCCGAGTTAGCACTAACAGACACACGATGCAAACACACACACACGCACACACATTACAGTCCCACAGAAATGCACATGGCACCCTCAACACACACATACACAGACTACAGTAATCACAAACACAGTTGAACACAGTACCTACCTGGACTGCAGCACCGGCAGCGATAACTAAATGTCCCTTAACATTGTGATAATATTACACGCGGTTCTAGTGTTCCGGTACTGTGGTCTTTCGGTCTTTAAGCCCCGTGATTACACGTGTCGGTATGTGACACATTCGATAGTTGGCAGTATCCTATTTATTTGTACCTCCATGGTTGTGTACATGTCATTGACCTATCTATATATTTGCAGATATAGGTGAATCCGTATATATCAACATATATCTCTCTATCACCCTTTCTATCTCTATTTTATATATATATATATATATATATATATATATATATATATATATATATATATAAAGAGAGAGAGAGTGAGTGAGAGGGAGAACTCACCTTTCGTTGTGTACATAGCGGTGTATACTGTTTCCTGGACTCCGCACGTTTGTGTTTTAACCTGTCACAATACACACCTGCCGTTGGCACATCTCGAGTAGCTTAGTGTTAGGTGATTGTGTACATGATTGAGTGTTCTACTCCTGGCAGTGGTTGTTTTACCCTTCAGAGCAGGCAACATTAGTACAGGGGTGAATAATGCTAGTTTCACCTGTTCTGGACATCGTTGACTATGATCTGCGCGATAATCAGCAAAGCTTAGCCCTGTTTCACGCATATCCGTTTAGTCATGTTTAAATGATGCTTACCAGCACTTGCCAACACATAATCCCTCTAACATGTGCTAAACCTGATCTGATTACCCGCATCCAACATCCATTATTCGTGCCTTTGGGATTACGTAACGTCCCTTGCAGGACGTGGAACCGGGAACATGCACGACAGTCAGTGCATTTACCACTTGGACATCTGGGATTTGTACATGTGTTATGGTGTTTTGTATGTGGACTGTACTACAGCTGTTACTCCATACTGCAATCAAATGTGTAACTCAGTTAGTTTACATATGGATGAGACCTATTAATGGTATGTCCAAGTGATGTTTAATGGATGTGCTCCAGCATTGGGAATGTATGTCACAGTGAGCCACGCACTATAATGTGCTACACCTTCACACAACCATAGGTGGAGCATGTTGGGGTGACAGATACCTGTCATGGGTACTCCACATGCTTTGCCACTACATCCCTGATTACATTGTATGGAGTCCCTCATTAACACACCAGGGATTCCATGCAGAGTGTGTGGGGAACAGTGATTACACACATGGATCCCGCAATTGGCTCTGCTCCACTGAGGGACAGTTGGTTAATCGATGTGGTGGTGACAGCAGACACCATTTGCCTCGGTTGATGAATGGCCTCTGACAATCGGGCATGTACCTACCAATGTACCTAGGAACCTATACATACAGTATCAACATATGCTGTTAGGTGCGTGTACTGTTCAGGTGTTGACATTCCTTGTTCCAGTAGCTGTTGTGTGTGCACTGGTTGAGGACTGCCTATGTAGGATTCACACAGTAGGCCACCTATACATTACAATTTACAGGTGGTCGTGTGTGTGTGCCATCCAGTTTACTGTGTGTGCAGGTGGACAGGTGTGTCAGTCCATAGGGACATACACTGTCAGTGTATGTGCTATACGTTCCCTCTTTGCCAAGGTGTGGACATATTGGGCATGCCTCCATCTGTCTACTGGGGCTGGCACAGGGTGCTCGTGGTCTGAATCCCTCTTTGCCTGTGATATCCTTGGCAATTGCAGTGGGCTGTGAGGGCCTTCACCATTATTTGATAAACTCTCTTTGCAATGTGTTAATCTGTCTGATTTAACTCTAAGTTATGACATGTTAAATGTCTTATATAGAGGAAGTAAGTTTGTTCCGACGTTCTTCCCTTCGTTAGCTGACATTTATTTTGAAGTCAAGTGCTTTATAAGGAAGCTTTTACTTAGAGTTCATTTTTCTAGAAGGAAGAAATCAAATACGCCCATTCCTACTGTTAATGAAGAATTAGTTTTGTCAAGTCACTCTGAAATAGATGAAAATTTACTTAATTTGTCTATTTATAATTATGAGTTTGAACTTGATGAAATTAATAGTAATATTGATTCATCTATTGCTGAAAATGCTGAGAATGTTAATTTTCTGACTGGTTATGGCAGATTAATGTTACCGGATTTCAAAAACATTAATAACACCTTTATGCCTTACATTTCTGTGCCTGCTGTTTCCACTTTTCAAAAAATTCTTTTTAAAGAAATTGAAACTTCTTTTAAAGAGTTTTGCAAGGGAAAGAAATGTTTCAATTTAAATAGAAATGAATGGCAGGCTTTAAAACAACTGAAAAAACTCAAAAATGAGTATATTTTCAAGCCTGCTGATAAAGGTGGAAATTGGGTCATAATGGATAAAGTCAAATACTGTAACATGGTGAACAGATTGTTGCTGAATTCTGAAGAATATAAGAAACTCGACAGTGACCCTACTCTGTCATTTAATGATGAACTGTTATTCTTATTGGAAAAAGGTGAACGCTTGGGTTTTTTTATGCATACTGATCTTAAGAAGTTGTACATTCAAAAACCAGTAATACCTATTTTGTATGCGTTACCTAAAATCCTTAAGAATTTGGAAGAACCCCCAGGTAGGCCCATCATATCTGGTATAGGTTCTTTTTTGGAGAATGTTAATTTGTTTTTGGATTTTCAATTAAAGATTTATTTGCATAAGGTAACAGCTCACATTAGGAACACACAGGATCTTATTAATAACATTTTGAATCTTAATTGGAGTCATGACTTTTATTGGGTCACTGTCGATGTTAAGTCCTTGTATACGAACATTAACACAAATTGGGGGTTGGAATCTATACAAAACATGATGGGTGAAGGACCTAGAACTGGTTTCTTAATTAGTTTGTTGGAATTTTGTTTAACTCACAGTTATTTTCTTTTTGGCACTGAATATTATTTGCAAGTGAAAGGCACTGCAATGGGTGCAGCATACGCACCATCTTATGCTATTATTTACATGGATTATTTTGAGAAAAAATTCGTTTATTCAACAGATTTCTTTAAGAATAAAGTAATCCTATACAAGCGTTTTATAGATGATTTGATTTCCATCTGTAAGGGGGACATATCTGAGTTTTTAGATTTTTTTGAAGTACTCAATAATAATGAACATAATTTACAATTTTCCTATGAGATCAATAGAAGTGAGATTAATTTTCTCGATTTAACCTTATTTGAGAAGGAAAATAAAATTCAATTTAGACCATTTAGAAAGGAAACTTCAGTAAATATGTTCTTACATGCTACAAGTATGCATCCCCCACATTTATTGAAAACCCTACCATATGGGGAATTTAAAAGGATTCGGGATCACACTAGTACAAAAGAAGACATAGATAAAGAATTACATTCAGTGTTTTTGAGACTATTGGAAAGAGGATATGAACGTAGTCAACTATTAAAATGTAGGGATAGTGTAATTGATAATATTAGGTTGATATGTGATAGAGGAAATAATATGACATATTTTGATAAAATAAAAAACAATGAAAAAAATAATGTTGAGAAATTGTTTTTTGTAACCAAATTTACTTCTTTCTCTGATACATTAGTTTCATTAGTTAAAAAATTTTGGTATTTAATTTGTGAAGATGATAACATAGGTGAGTTATTTCCAAATTGTGTTAATCTTTCATTTAAAAGGGAAAAAAATCTTAGAGAAATGTTAAACAACAACCTGTCACACCATGTTGAATCCACTTCAGTTAGGGTGGGCACTTTTGCATGTGGTTCATGCAGTGTATGCAGTAGGGTTATTAACATTGAATTTATTAATAACAAACGTCATATATCCAAACATTTCTTTAATTGTAAGTCTACCAGCGTAGTATACATACTAGGTTGTTCTTGCACGGACATTTGGTATATAGGACAAACAAAAAGGATGATAAGAATTAGGATTTTAGAACATTTAAAGGATATAAGAAATCTAAACTCCTTTAGTCCTGTTGCGAAGCATTTTATGGATGTTCATGATGGTTGTGGTGATAGTTTGAATTTTAGCATATTGGGAAAACCCTCTGTCTTTAGGGGAGATGATTTTGTAGGAAAATTGTTAGAATTAGAAACGAGGATGATACTAAAATTTAATACATTGAAACCATTTGGTTTAAATCAGGAGTTGGGCATTTAAAAAATATACACAATGAATAAAGGATAGAAATTAAATTAAACAAATGGTAATAACACATTATTTGTATAGATAGATGGGGAGATATATATATTCATATGTGCATTCATTTATTTATTTGTGTTTAAAGGATGGTTAATAATATGTATTATTCATTAAGTGATTTATTAAATAATTTGTTTCAAAGAAAATTTAAAAAAAAAAAAAAAAGGATTACATATATGTGCACATAAATTTCTTTATACATACATATATATGTGTTAAGTTATTCATTTATTCATTTGTTTGTTCATCAAATATGTCCACTTTTTTATACATTTTTATAAATTTTTACATACATAAAATACAGCTGAACGTATTATGAATGTATAAATGGTTTAAGCATTTAAAAACATATTATTATATGTGTAAATGTTAAATTTTATGCAAAGGTCACTTTAACTAGAACTTTTTTAGTTTAATTGAATTAAATTTACTAATTGGTCAATTAGTGAAACAGTATAAAATGAGCCTATTTTGAATGTTAAATTGTGATCCTTTGAAGGCGAACTGCCGAGGTACCAGATCGTTGATGAAATAAAAGAACATTGGTGGAATATTGACTGCTTTGGTGTGTATTGGGCAGAATTGCTGACTTTTCGTATGTTTTTGCTCCTTCACCATTATGTCCCTGCTGCAGCTGTTTCTGCAGGATCATATTATGTAGCATGGCACATACTATGAAGATGTGGGCACACGTGCCTGGAGAGTAGTGCAAGGGTCCACCAGATATGTCCAAGCAACGGAACCATGATTTCAGCATCCCAAACACACGCTCTATGATGATTCTGGTTTGTGCGTGTGCCTCATTATGGCGTTCTTGCATGGGTGTGTGCTCATTTCTAATGGGAGTCATCATCCACGGCTCCAGTGCATAGCCAGCATCCCCCACAAGGTGGCCATGTGGGATGTCCCCCCTGACAAATACCTGATATTGCTGTGAGGCATGCCAGATGTGGGAGTCATGGTAGCTTCCAGGGCTGGCAGCACACACATCCATGATAATGCCCTGGGCATTGCACACGACCTGGAAGTTGATGGAGTGGTATCCCTTGCGGTTTATGTAGTGCCTACCATGCTCACCAGGTGGTGACTTGATATGTATGTGCGTGCAGTCTATCGCACCCAGTACCTCTGGGTAGTGTGCCACATGGTGGAAGAGACGCATATTCCTGGCCAACTCCTCCTGAGTTCGGGGGAAGTATATATGCTCATTGGCATGTGGTAACATGGCATCCAGGAACTGGTGTAGTACCCTGGATGTTAATGCCTGTGAGATCCCCATTATATCTCCAGTTGGCCTTTGAAAGGTACCTGTGGCTAGTATTCGCAAGCTTACACATGCCTTCATGTCCACTGGGATGGGTTCCCCTCTGTTGTTTCTGGATCTCAGGCGTGGCCGGCACAGCTCAACTATTTGCTGCTTGATGTCCCTGTCCACCCTGTAACACTCTACTGTCTCCAGATCATGTAGCCCCTGGTAGGTTACCCTTGGTCAGAAACCTCTTCTCCTCCTCCAGGGCCTGTGGTGGTTGTCAGCATCATCCTCCACAACACCTTCAGTCTCTAACACATGGTGATGAATCACAGCTATGGCAGCTCCTAACATGTACATTTGTAAAAGTTCCCCATCTGTTTACACCAATGGTGCAGTGTTTGAGAATACACAGGTGTGTGTGAGGTGCCTTCACACTTTATGCTATTTTGCTGTGAACACTGATGATGTCATAGGGTGTGTATGTACAATCGGAGCTACAGGGTATCTTATGTGTTTTACCACAGGTACTGCTATTGTGGTGCCTTTGGTGTTGAATTACATTTAGCTGCCATGGATTACATCTTGCCCTTCCCTTAACATTTCTTAATGCTTCCCCTCCCATTTTCTGACATGCATCCAGCAGCCTGCTTTCTTTTGTACATTCCAAAATGTGGCTTATCTTGCAAAATGTGTTCTATGGCCGATCTACTGCAGGTTTGCTTTGCTCTGCTATGACAGTTCTCTTTTCTTTGCAATCTGACACCTCCCCTATCCTGTTCTGCAGGTTGCTGCGAGCAAACTTGTTAGCTGCCATCGATTGCCCACTGTGAGTGAATAGGTGTTAATTGCTCAGTTGTACTCCAATTACCCTACTGCAGCATTTCCTTATTTTCTTCCCCTAACCTTCCTGTTTGAGCTATGGTGAGCGGCGGGTGCATCCGCTTACCCAGTTTCAGGCACGTTTTCATCCATGTACACATGCGCTTTGAGGCACCATATGTGCTCTCAGCTAAACGATGCTATACTTACATCCCCACCCCTATCCTGCGGCTTTGCTTAGCAATGGGCAGGCCGGATTTGCATTGCTCCAATGTGCTTACAGCTACAGTGGCACACCCCACTGCTGATGTCATGTATACCTCCAAACCAGTCCTCGGTGTTGTAGCGCTGCGCCGTATGGTACATCTTTAGTGCGGTGGGACGTTTGCAATTCGCTATCACTTGCCTCATTTGCATAGCATTGACTACTAATTCATAGTTACCGTGCCGAACACTGTTACAGACCCTTAGGAACCCTTGCAGCTTGGTTGTGGTGTACCATGCATACCATTGAGTATTATGGTGAAATCATGATTTGTATTACATTGCGATTTTATGACATTTGTACATATTTTCCTTGTGTTCCCATTTGCGCACACATGCCCTGCGGTTGTACTTTGCGTTACTTTGGACATGACATTAAATGTTGTTTTTTAGGTGTTGTGCATCTTTTCTTATGCCATTGGCTGTATATTTAGCCATTGGCATATGTTAAGTTTGTAATACATGAGTCTGGTCCGCTTTCATAGCTCTGATGTTCTGTTTGGAAAAATGTAAACTTTTTTTTTTTTTGGTTTACATTTCTGTGGGCTTACACTACGCCTGCACCACTTAATGAAGCGCTCTGTACCTTCATTTGCATGGTGCAGTACTGCGCATGGGGTGATTAGCATACCTGAGCTGCGCAGATCTGGCGTACGCTGGTAGTGCACATGGAATTGGATCGTACCTGAATCGCTCGGTGGCCATATTTGGCATTATCCTGCCTACGCTATGCCTGTGCCTGGCGCAAGCTTCATGAATCCCGGGGGTGGTCTATTTAGCACATTGCCTATCATGCAGAGCATTTTATATAGGAAAAACAGACAGAAATTTTAAGGAAAGGATAAGAGAACATCTATATGATATTAGTAAGCAAGCAGATACCACTGCAGTAGTTAAACACATAATGGATAATGGGAAACACATAGCTTCAGGTTTTTGATTACTGATAAAACCAGGGTGGATGATAGAATGAGTGATGTTAAGAATAGAACTGAGGTGAATGTCACTAGGTGGATAGTGAGAATGAGAGTGTATAGTGGCAAGGGTTTAAATGATAAGGTACATTTAAAAACAGTTTTGAAAGCAAGACCCCTAGGTAGGTAGGGTTTTTTATCTGTGCACCAGCAGGATCTTGCAGTATATGTATCCCTTGTTTATGGAATATCATATGTTTTAACATTTTAGTAATAATATTTATACACACACACACACACACACACACACACACATATATTTTTATTTAGTAGACAGTATTTAGGAAGGGTTTCTTTAGTGTTTAATTAATGTAGCCTGAAATTAACTGGAGGCGGGTATTTAAATGTAGGCTGTAGTATTGTTTTTTGAACGCCTGAGGAAGCAGTTCAGTAGACTGTGAAAGAGCTTATGTATTTCTGTGAATAAAGCTGTTTTGAAAACTGGACCCGAGCCAATCGTTTTGTTCTCCTCTTGGTTTTGTGTTTGAGATATTTGTAGCTTCAAGCAGAGCATTTATCTGGTACATTTGGACAGTTTTTTCAGGTAATGGATTCATTTACCTACGCTGAAGCTGAAGATAGAGCAAATTTACTGGCTGATAAACGTAGCTCTAATTTTACCCTCTCTCCCCTCCATCTGTCCTCAAGCTATATCTGAAAATGGATCACCTCCCACTATCACACAAGATTAAGTTCTAAAAGTATTATCAAAAGCCAAAAATACTGCATCAATGGATCCTGACAATATCCCTGGATGCATCTTAAATAGCATAAAGCATGATTTAGCCATAGCCTAATAACATTGTTCAGTCTCAGACTCCATACAGGTTTTGTGCCAAGTGAATGGAGAACAGCTACAGTCATTCCCCTACATAAAGGAGGACCTTTCCACAGACCAATAAGTCTGACCAGCCTTATATGCAAAGCCATAGAGATAATCATCATGGAATTTATCAATCACGACACAGGGAATCTCCAAACACTGGATACGTCTCAGTTTGGATTCGTCAAGGGCAGGTCATGTTTACTCAGTCTGGTGGATTTTTTTGAAAGGTCACCAAAGCAATGGATGAAGGCAAAATAGTACACACCGCATACCCTGACCTGGCCAAAGCTAATAAAACAATTACCCAGTCAGGCATAGTAGAAAAGCTAAATAAACTGGGAAAAACCCCTATGTCACCCTCTGAATTGCCAACTGGCTCACAGATAGGATGCAGATAATCAAAATTGAGGAAGTTACCTCCACAAAGAGACCAGTCACCAGTGGAGTCCCCAGGGTTCTGTGCTGGGGCTTTTGCTGTTTGGTATCTACTTTTCTGAAGTAAAAGCCAATACCAAAGAGCTCTAGCTAAGTTTGCAGAAGACTGCAAGCAAGAGCACTCACTGACTCCCTAAATGACTTAGCCATCCTGCAGGAAGGTTTGTCCCAAATAAATAACTTGTGCCAAAATCATGGACTGAAACTAAATTCCCCCCCATAAATGCATTACTGTATCCTTTGGGAAGTCATCTACCCAAGGGAACTACCACATTGACAATACAGTCCAAGAGTTGACCCAGTTGTTCATGATTTGGGAACTTATGTGGTCAGTGCCCTTACTTTTGACTAAAATGTGTCTACTGTTCTAAGAAAGTCCTTCTATATTGCACAGCTTATAAACAAAGGGATTGTGTCTATCTCTAGGGATGTTATTGTTCCCTTTTACTCAGGCCTCATTAGGCCAGTCATTGAATATAATGCCCCTTTGGCATGTATCTGTCCAGACACATGCAGCAACTGGAATGCCCATAGAGATACCTTACTAAAAGGATACAAGGCCTAAACAGCATGCCCTACATGGACCGACTCAAAGTCTTGTCACTATACTTACTCCAAGACATCCCTACCACTTGCTCTCTACCGTGTATCTCTAAACAGCAGGTTGTGAACGGCCTCTCTAAGGTCAAAAACACAGCATCCATGGGACCTGATAACATCCCAGGCTGCATTCTACCTGGGCTCAAACAAGAATTAGCAATGCCATTGCATACTCTTTTCAGTCATAGTCTAAGCACTGGTTTCATCCCAGCTGAATGGAAAAAGATCACTGTTATTCCCCTCGCACAAAGGTGGTGCTTCCACTGACCCAGGGAACTATAGACCTATTAGCCTGACTAGACTAATCTGCAAGGCCATGAAGAGAATCATCATGGACCTTACAAACAGAAAATGTACCTCCAAACACTTGGCCCTACTCAGTTTGGAATTGTCAAAAGAAGATCATGCCTGTTAAACCTGGTGGACTTCTTCAAGACAGTCACCAAGGTCCTTGATGATGGGAAATCTGTGCACACAACCTACCTAGACTTAGTCAAGGCTTTTGAAACTATCCCCCACTCAGGCATAATTGACAAACTCATCCAGCTAGGTGTCAACCTGTATATCATTAGATGGGTCACTAACTGGCTCATTGATAGAACCCATAGAGTCAAAATATGGGAATCCACCTCCAACAGCAGACTTGTAACCAGTGGTGTCCCACAGTGTTCAGTCCTGGGACCACTACTGTTTGGAATCTATTTCTCAAAGTCCAACCTAAACTAAAGGTCTATGGCTGACAAAGTTTGCTGATGACTGCAAACTGGGAGTGGTCATAGAATTTCTAAATGATGTCATCATCCTACAAAAGGGTCTTACACAAACAAATGACTGGTGCCAAAGTTATGGCCTTAAACTCAATGCAAAAAAATGTATTATCAGCCCTTTCGGTAAGAGTGATGTTCCTGCTAACTACCACATCAATAGCAACATCCTAAGTAGGCACTCATTGGTGAGAGACCTGGGCACACAGGTTGACAGCAATCTTACCTTTGATTACCATGTTTCCACAGTGGTAGGAAGGACATTCTATATTGCTCATCTCATAAGTAAGGGCATTGCCTCCAAAAAAAAGAAGTTATAACCTCCCTGTACTCTTCCTCAACAAGCCAGTAATTGAGTACAATGCCCCTTTTGGTATGTACCTTTCCAAGCACCTGCAGTAATTGGAGAGACCACAGAGGTTCCTCACAAAGTAAATTCATGGTCTTCACCATCTGTCCTATGAGTATCATCTGAAATCACTATCACTTTATTCTGTTTCATAAAGACTGCTCAGAGGCAATCTCTGCCTTGTATATAAGGCAAACTCTGACCCTGCTTTATTGGAAATGCTGCATAACCATAAGTCAAATGGTACACAGGCTACTAACTATAATGGCCTTAACCTGATATGTGACATTAACAGAACCTGCTGGAAAGACAGATTTGTCTCCCAGAGGTTATCACACCTTTGGAACAGACTCCCACTTTATGTCAAGCAGAGCACCTCATTGGCCACTCTTCAAACGCAATCTGGATGATTGGATGGGTAACCGTAAGTTCACCCTAGGGGTTCCACCTATGTCCCTCTTGGACAGGGGTTAAAGGTGCTGATCATAGAAATAAGGGTAAAACTTGGCTAGGCTTGTAAAGGCCCTATGGTCATTAGCCTAGTAAACTCCTATGATCCTAGGAGCCTATACTCGGTATCCTACAGACTGCTAAGAAATTATCTGTGTCTGGTGTACAAGGCATCTTGGAACCCATTACTGATGGATTTACTGCCTAACAGCAAGTTAATTGACAGCAGAAATACTTGGTCTAGGAATCTAAACCCATTCTACAACATTATGGTATGGAGGCAGAGGTATATCTCACACAGGATACCGCTGTTGTGGAATAGACTCCCCATCCACATAAAATAAAGGTCATCCCTGTGCATATTCAAGCAGAACTTATATTTATGGTTGGGAAACAGAAAATTTACCCCAGAACAGAGGTAGCTCCTAAATGTTTTCTCCCATGCATGGATCCCCATGTCTATGTTATGATCCCATTTATTTTCTTTAGAGGTAATATATAATTACTGACAATGGGAATGGATAAGGCCAAACTATAACCAAATGGGACAGGTTATTTCAAAAATAAAAAAGGCTAGGCTTAAAATGGCCTACAAGGCCAGCTAGCCTAGTATTTACCTATGAACTTTTAAACCTATGTAGCTTGCCAACAACAGCATGCAGGAAATATGCGCTGTTGTCCTAGGCATAGGCCTATACTATTCATACCCAAACATAGGCTTCACATTGAACATTCCATCAAGCAGAATTGTTGGCCTAGATCCCCAGACCCCTTTCTCACCATTCTTTCTCTGGGTTTCAGTGTCTTTCAATGCTTACTGCAACTGTATTTTGAATAAACTCATATTCATATACATGGACACATTAATTGCTCAATAAGGCAGATAATATTCTGCAACACTACAGGCTTTTGTCCTAGCCCAAGATAGTAAACTGCCACCTCTCTACATCACCTGACTGGGGGCCATCACAGTTACTGCTGATGTATGATAATAAGGCCAATTTTCATAAACATAAATGCTAATGTGTGTCAGAGTAGTCTAGCCAGTCAGAGGTGGATGCCAGTAGCTTATCACCATTTAACTATGTACATATATATATATATATATATATATATATATATATATATATATATATATATATATATATATATATCATTAGAACCTAAAGCAGACTTGCATAAAACATGGGCATCAGAGTTTACATTTTTATCTGTGATTAGATTAGGTTTATACATTAAGTTAATATTTCATGTTTTGGACCATCACACATTATAATAAGTAGAATTATAATGGAAACAAAAATCAACATTAACAAGTAGATTTAGATTCAATAACTTTAAACTGAATGTATTAAATGTAAAAAATGAGACAAGTCACTGAGACAAGCACTCCAAAAACATGTCTTCAACTAAGATACACTTTTTGTCTTTGACTGGCATGCACCTTCCTGAAAGATTGTAAATGGACTCCTCAAGGTGACCTAGGAATGGATCAGCAAATCTGAGAATAGACTGGACAAAACAGGAGCAAACAATCAAGTACCAGAGGTTTTAAGTCCTACTATGGGATGCACTAGCATACCCTCCTCAAGAAAGAAGTGATGCTGCACAGTGCTATTGGACATGTAGCAGCACCGTGAGGTGGCCAAGATACTAGACCTCAAGGTGGGCATGTTTTTGTGCATGAATGGTTTGAAAAAAAAACAGATTTAGGATCCTGATAATGGACCATGATGGATATTTACAGTTCAACTATTGTTATTTGTTGACAAATAGGGTAATATACTCAAAATGAGGTGTTACACTTAATACATTGGTTGCCTTAGACTTGTTGTGGACATTCAATCACAAATACAAAGTATTGCAGTACTCAAGAAAAGAAGAGACTACTGCATGAATACTGGTAGCAGAATCATTCCAGTAGAATGAAATGTTTAATCTTGATTGGAAGAATGATGACTTCAGTACAGCTGGCACCTGGACACAAAGTGTCAATGTATTATCAAGGATAATTCCAAGATTTCAAAGTCTTGACACTTTCCCCAAATATATGCAACCACATTGCATCAATGGGAAAAGGTGTAAAGTCATGAATGGTCTTAATGCAATATTCATGAATAAAGCCTCAGATATTCCAGGGCTTAACTTCAGTCAGCTGTTAGACACCCATTTCAGGATGGAATTCAGACAATCTTGAAAAGTGGTAAATATGACCTTTACTCCTGGGAGAAGGAAATAGAGATAGATATGTTAAGCATAAAAGTGTCGCTGCACTCCTCTCCCACTTATATTATCCTATAATACAAGCATACTTGGCAAACAACACCCAGCACTGAGCTCTGCAAAACCCTGTACCATAGTGGAACTGTAGAGGAAAAGCAAACACTAGGAGCTGTCCACTGAAAATATCCCAAAGATAAGATGCAACCCAGTATAGGATGGTAGAGGTATGTCCACTCTTCAAACTGCTTCAGCAGGACTGAATTATCAGCTGTGCCAAATACAGCAGAAATATCAGAGATGCATCACTGAAATCCCATTAATAACCTTAGGTAGGACTGTTTCAGTGTTATACTTATATTTGCATCCAGGCAGTCAAGGATTAAGGAGTCCATGAAAGTTTATATTGGAATGCAACCACAAATTACAATCTCCTAAATGATCTGACTGTAAAGTAACTTTGAGGTGGAATGATAATGTCCAAGATTTCTAGGATCAAGAAATGGTTTCCTGAGAAGAATAGGAATAATTAAGCTCTCTTTTGAAATTTCTGGAAAAAAATCCTGAATGAAGATTGCCTATCTGAAAAACGACAGATCCAGTGATTCCAACCAAGATGTTATTAGCCTGTTAGGTCCTGAGTGTGTACTGCAGTAAGGTGAATACACAGCTGCAGCTAACATCACAATCTCTTGGTAGTCAGCACTCAGCAGTAGTGTAGGACCATATGACCAAGGCACAAAAATATTTACTGGAGGTTCCCATTAAAATGTTCACCTGACTGAGGATAACCTGTGTGCCTTAATAACATATATTTCTGAATGGTACACAGACTGATGCATATCCAAATCAAGCTTGTCTTTTGGAAGGTGGCTTCTCCACTGACAGTGCTCCAACCAGTGCCCTTACCTTCATAACTCATGGAAGGCACGATCATACTATTGGCCATGAGCAGGGAATTTGTGACAAAATTATGAAGGTCATTCAATCATATCTTGTCACTGAATATAGAATATCATATACAAAGAAGTAAATGTGAAAATATACAAATTTGGAAGTTAAAGCAATGATGAAAAGAAAGCACCACTATATGGGGGGTTAACTTGCCCACTGTTATTAACTCCAAGGTCACACACCTGTGAAAAAACTAGTAAGCACAAAATAACAAGGAAGTGTTCCCGTATCTATCACTACTACTCTGCTGCTAATTAAAGAAATACTCAGACTGCATCTTCTGTTGAAAAAAGACCTGAATACTGCAATCTCCTCTCCTGCCAGATATCCATAACTTACAGGTGCTTGTCACACCACACCCCAAAACATTAATTATCCAAACAATAAAAACCAATCTTAGCAAAATGATTCTCGCTGTCACTAGATGACAATGTTTCATGTCTGATTAAAATGAAAGTGAACATGTGGAACTCAAGAAAAGCCAATGCTCTCAACAAGAGTGCCAGGGAAGAATATAAAAAAGGCCACATTGATCTATCATTCAGTAGATGTTCAACACTCTTCTGGGAGAACATCTAGCAAGAGCAAAATGTTACCAGGTGTACACAGGTAGATACTAGACATGCAGTCAAGGAGAACATTGAGGAGCCTAGTCCAGTTTTCCATTTCCCCAGAACACTATCTAATTAAGTGACTTGCTAAAAGTCACACAGGAGGCAAATAATGGAAGGAGAAGGAATAGAACCCTGCTCATTAGCAGTACATAGCCTTAGTCCTTGGTAGTATATTTCTTGAATCCCTTTATTAAACTATGTAATTATGAGGTGCCCAAAACAGTCCCCAAATATCTTGAACCTAAAAATGTTTCTACAAAAAGTCAGACTATTTCAAATATCTTTCCCTGGAAAAACAAGTAATGAAAAATAGGTTAAGATGAACTTCAGAACATGAATGTCTGTAAATGTTCACCAGATATAGTTCATAATAGAAATGCATGTTACTTTTTCTAAGATGCTGAAATACACTATACAACAAAATCAAGAATACCAGAACCAAAACAAGTATTTATTTATCTTTTAAAGTAATGTTTTCAAATATATAAAGGGAGAAAAACTATACATTAGAAAAGGACTGTAAGCTATCAAACAAAAATTAATGCTGCAGCTGTTCTCTTGCCTTTGCGTGTGAATGCACACACCTACAAGACAGTTTCAGGCAGTGATAGAAATGGGTCTTTTTAGATCAGTGCATTATCACAATTTGCAAGCATTAAAATAAAAATTAATATTTTTTTCTCTGAGAAATGTTCTGCAAACTTTCAAACTATTTAGGGGTCAAATAATTGTAAGATGGACCTTATAGTCGAAATGCCAAAAAGCATACAATAAATGCAGTTTACAAATGTGTGTCTAAAAACCTTGCCCAGACAGTAAATGGTATATCATTTCAGATATATTGCACTGTATATATAGTACCATAAACAGTCTGAAAATTGAAATATGCAGCAGTAGGGGAGCAATCAAAAGTAGCCAAAAATTAAAAACTTAAACTGTAAAATGTGTTTCATTTTCATATTTATACTGGAAATGATCTTCCATGTCAGGTGAAAACTTTTTCAGTACTTTTGTTAGTGACATAGTATAGCTGTAGGAATTAACATGTTGAAACTGATAAGTAAATTTTTTAAAGTTGACAAAGATACATGTATATGTTGAAGTGAAATTAATGTTGGCAATTTCTAATATTCAGAACCCAAAACATCCATCCCATTGCATATTGCAAAATTATTTCTGGTACCCAGTAAGAGGAATTTGCAGTTATGCAAAATCATTCTTAAAAGCCAGAAGAAAGCATTTTCATTTCTAGATTAAGTATGGATATTACTTGTTAATTTACTTACCTATTTATTCATTTATTAACTAGAAATGTCCAGCTGGAAAGTTATGTTTTTCAGGGCACATCCATTGGGAAAACCATTGTGATCTAACAGCGTACATTACATAATTATAATAATTACACACCAACAGTTGAAGACAATGATTTTATAGTTTCATACAAATAATACAATAGATTGTATGCTGGCATGATAATAAAAAGGAAACCAAAATATGATACCACCAGTACAAAACCTGTCTGTGGTTTCAGACACGGAATGATCATCTTTGTAGTAAGCACATTCATTGTGACAGCATTAGAGAAACTTCAGTTGAAATCTATCACAGCAAACTTTCATTGCAAACAGTACTATCTAAAGGTAATAGCATAATGTTACAAAGGTTGAAACACAGCAGAGGGAGAATGAATGTATGGGGTGATAGGATACAGTGATACAAAGTAAACAGCAATGCTGGAAAACTTAAACGTAAACTAGGAGGAACTTAATTAGCAGCTGATTAAGTTATTTCACAACTGCAAATCCAGTTCTTATTGAAACATCTTTCAAGCTAACTTTAAAGTCATTTTACAGCTAATACCTAGAGCTGTGAAGAAGCTTCTTCCAAAGTTTGCCAACAGTAGTAGGAAATCTGGAGTTGCCATATATATATTTGGATCTTGATGCATTAACTCAGTGGCCAGTTGAGGTTCTGTCTTCATGAGTTGAATGTTGCTAGGTAACAGCCCCATGTAAGTAGTGAGATTTAAGTCAGTGCAGGAGTTTATGAGCAAAAGAAAAATGGGCAACACTTAAGTAGTGGTTAAATTCCGATCAGTGAAGCTACCTCAGAGATGAGCAAAGATGGGCTCAACTGTAATGGCAGTCAGCAAATCTAGACGTTCAATTTCCACCATGCTCAAGTTCTTAATTGCAGAAGGGACGAGATTCTCCCAGGCTGTTTTCAAACCATGCGCTCCCCACATACATGTTTAGAACCATGCATAAATCCATATATTCTTTTATTCACCTTCCTGATTGTTTTAAATTATATTTCTTATTTAATACAGCAGCATTTATTAGACTTTTACATTTGTTGTTTTGAACATTTTTCCAGTAAGTGATGAAACAAAATGTATGAAACACTAACAACAAAAGCATCCATTTCAGAAAACTTCAACCATAAAAGCCACTTAACTGCAGTCATTATGATCCACCGATTTCTGTATTAGACAAATAAGGCAACTTTATCAACACTGTACACATCACATGCCTGATTGTGATAAATGTCCACAATAAAATATTGCAATTTGCTTTACACAAATGCCCATCAGTCCTGCAAAGACAGACTAGCAACTTTTTAATTTTATCATCTCAAAAAGGTCAGTCATTTTTATCCACAGACATCCCCCAAAACCAGCAATTATAGCTACATCCTTCTCAGATGTCTGTGTCAAAAAATAATAACAATAATAATGACCGAAGCAACATATTTGAAATTTGTTTCACACAAACACACAGTACCTAAAGTGTCTCTGCTTACTTCACACACACACACACACACACACACACACACACACACACACACACACACACACACACACACACACACACACACACACACACACACACACACACACACACACACACACACATTGCATAGGGTGATGTACAAGAGTGAAGGAAGGGGAATTATATCCTATGCAGGAGGGCCAGTCTGAAGGAGATTGGAGACTGCAAACTGGTAATGGTGACAGGCCAAAGCATAGTTAGGCAGCTTAGGGTGGTGGTATGTATGATGTTGTTGGTGATCAAGAATAAGAGGAGAGTTGAGAGCAGTGCTAAGGATCAAATGGTGGAAGTTGAAAAAGGATAACTGTAATGTGGAGTACAGGGAAGAGTTAAGACAGGCACTGGGGGGCAGTGAAGAGCTACCAGAGAGCTGGGCAACCACAGCAGAGGTGGTAGGAGAGACAGCTAGAAAGGTGCTTGGTGTGACATCTGGACAGAGGAAGAAGGACAAGGAGACCTGCTGGTGGATTGAGGAAATACAAGATATAAGTTAGTGCTGTCACATATTGATATCATTGCTGTAAACATTACATTCCTTATACTTGCTTACATTAGCAAGTAACAGTATGCAAGGATATGCCATTTGTGTTTAGACATTTATTTTTCTACTCCAGGTTCAACACTTACCTTGTAAGACCAGCTGTTGCAATAGTTTTAATTTGGTGCTGACTCTGTTTGATGCAAGCACAACACAGCCATTGCATGGGTTGGTAAAGGTTGTGAGCATTGCCTGGAATCAATGTTACTGAATGGGTATGTGTAAGATGAAGGCTTTAGCCTGTAAAGTGGTGAGAATGTGTGCTATCCATTACTTCTTGCCAAGTGCAAGGGCATATTGTGTATGCCTACATCTCCCTACACCCACAGCGGCTGGTGTTTCCTCCTCTGACTCTTCACCTGTGTATGGCTGTGGTGACCTTGCCAGTTGTGGTGAGATGTGTGACCCTTCCCATTGGTGCTCCTACTGAAGTTGTTTTCTCAGAATAGTATTGTGAAGCATGTGACAGATGGTGAAAATTTCAGCACATGTATGGAAATTGTACTGCAGGGCTCCCCTAAATGTATCTAAGCACTGGAATGGTGACTTCAGTAGGTCAAAACACACTCTGTGATATTTTTTCTTTGAATATGTGCCTCATTATAGCATTCTTCATTTGGTGTTTGTGCATTTCTGATTTCCTGATAGGTGTCATCAGCTACGGTTTGAGTGCATAACCTGCATCCCCCAGTAAATGACCCTGTAGGATATCCTCCTAGAAAACATCCGATATAGTTGAGAGTTGTGCCAGATATGTGAGTTGTGGTAATTGCCTGGTTGTCACACTTTCAGTATGATGCCTTTAGCATAACACACGACCTGGCAGTTAATGGAGTGAAAGCCCTTTCTTTTTATGTACACCCTTCCCTGTTCCCCAGGCTTTGATTTTGATATTTAGACAGTCTATAGCACCTAAGACTTCAGGGTAGTGAGCTACAGGGTAGAACTCCTGCATAGTTGTGGCTCAGTCCTCAGGTATACTGGGAAAATATATGTAGTCACTGGCATGTCGTATCATTGCATTCAGGAACTGATGTAAGATCCTGGATGCTGATGATTGTGACACCCCCAGTATGTCCCCTATTGGTGTCTGTAAGGTTCCTATAGCTAATACTCTACATGCTACACATACCTTAGTCTCCACTGGTATTGGTTCCCCTCAGTTTGCCCCTGATGTCAGTTGAGGACGACAGAGGTTGCAGATATCCTGTAATGTGTTTGTATCCACCCTGTAGCACTTTACAATTTCTACCTCATGCAGACCATGAAAAGTTAAACAGGGTCTAAACACCCTTCTCCTTCTAGGCCGTGGTCTGTTAGCAGCAGCAGCAGCATAGAGTTGGACCTGCTGCACATACACATGAGTAAGAGCAACAGCAGCTCCTAACATTGTTTCTGTGTACACTAGTTTCTCTAGCTGTATTCCCGTAGGTTTTGGAATGTGCATACAAAACCTGCACTGAGTGTACATGATTGCTTCATATTTTGTTGAATAGCTCCTCCATCTTGGATTGGTTGATTAGCATATAATTCAGCTGCTTATGTTGTCATTAGCATGCCACAATGTTTACAATGTTTGTGTAAGTCCACACAGTGTGTAGAGCTGCTTACTGGATATTTTATTTATTTATTTATTTATTTATTTATTTATTTATTTATTTGTTTATTTATTTATTTATTTATTGCATTTGTTAACCAGGAAAGTCTACTGGGCCTGGAGGAGCCCATTTTCAGTGGAGGCCTGGGGAGAAAAGCTCCACATTATTACAGACAATTAACAAAATAAAACACTGTAGATATATGAATAAAACAAATGTAATACTATATACAATTAGTTAGATCAGTTGTTGATATATAAAAATGTACAAACAGTAGAAAGGATAAGACAATTTGCTGAGATGACATTCCAATAATATGTAGAAAATACATTATTTATATATATATATATATATATATATATATATATATATATATATATATATATATATTTAGGTGACAGTATAAATGGAAACAGAAGTATGAAAGTCAGAGTAGAGGAAGAAAATCTCTTAGCAGTATGTATGAGTATAGAAAGACAATAATATCTACATGTGAGTGAGTTGGATTCAAAGTAGAGGGGTGTAGATTAAAGGGAGAAGCCGGTGAGCAGTTGTATCTGGATGAAAAGCTGGAGAGAGGAGGGTGAGAAGGTACAGAGAAAAGAGTGAGAGAGATTAGATAAAACAAATAGGGGAGGCTCCATGGTGGGAAGTTAGGTGTTGTGATTTTTTAGTGGGGTACAAGAGAATCAACAGTTAGATACTAAATGTAATTTTTAGGGATACAAAACTGTGCTATCGTGTGTGCATTGTGCCATGATGGATGTGTACATGGTTTTAGCGAGCCATATAACCTTTATTGCATCTGCACCTTTTATTTGCATTTATCATATAATGATAGTAATTATAAAACACTTGAAAATACATGACAAATAAAAGCCAGCAACATACTATAACAACGATACACACTATTGTAAAATATGCACAAACTAACATGATTGATTCACAGTCCAGCAAGGAAAATAACAGTTAGTAACAGGATAGCAGCTTTAAAGCTGAAATATTTGGAATGCAATTAATAGGCGAATATGATATCCATATATTAAAGATTTTTAGAATGAAGAGGTTTAACATCAGTGTTTGTAAGTTAAAAATTCTAAGATTTTTTAAAAATTAATAACTATGAATCTTTAGCAGGAAACATTATTTGTCAGACATTAAAGAATTTGAGGTGTATTGCATTATTGTCTCAGCAAATGTTTTTATTTTAAAGATTTGAAATTCAGCCAGTTTTAGTGATGTGACAACATAAAATTGTTATCAGGAACGTTATCTTGCTAGAGCATATCTAATTTGGTGGTATATATACGATGGCAAATTTCTGCCCTATATGAAAGTTCATGAAGGAGATTTACCAGGATAAAATTTGGCCATGTTCTGAGGGGTTAGATAAGTAGTATTAATGATCATTATTGAGCGAAAAATGTAGACTGGAGGAAATTAAAAATTTCATTAAAAAGTTGAATACACTTTTTGAAGGTAATATTTAACTCTGATTTGATCAGTAGAAAGGGAGGGGTTAGAAGGAAAAGTTTAAGTAATTTATTTTTAATTAAAGGAAAACTGCATGGATCCAGCATTTTATTATTCAACTGGATGTTAGGATTTAGGTTTTAAGGGTTGATAAAGTCTAAAGCTGCTTTTATACTAAGTTTGTTAAAAGAGAGGATTAGGTTAATTAAAACTTATACATTTTAGAATTTTTAGTTCTTTTACTTCTAAAATGGGTAGAGCTACGGATTACATAGACAGGATTTTGGTTTGTTAGCCAATAGCTTTATTCAACTTGGTGCCCATGTATTATGATGTGGATTATATGTAATGATACTGAACACTGTGTTGGCATTTATTATAAAGTAGTAGAGATAAACATCTGGTAAACATACACCCTTGCTTGATTTAGGAGCAACTAGTTTACTGTATGATAGAGAAACTGATTTTGAAGCTAATATAAATTTACTAAGAGGGACAGTAATGTTGCTAAATAGTTTTATAGGGAATTTTTGAAAGTATAGCATTATATAAAAAGGATTCTGGGGAAGATATTTGATTTGATAATAGTAGTCTTGGGAAAGAAAATTTTAATTTGAACAAATCTTTAATATCCTATTGTATATGAAACCATTACTTTTGGATATTGTCCTTATGATTTAGAGAAGGATCTTGAATAGAAGTTTATTGCTAAATATGTAAAAAATATTGATTTGTAGATGTTGTAAATGTAGAGTTTTTTTAGTACTCTGCAATATTTCTTTAAGAAGAAATAAAGTAGTTTTTGTAGGTTATGTTTGAGGTTAGAAAACTGCACAAAATAATTTATGTTTTCGAGAATTTTTGGAATATTAAAGATTGGATTCATAAGGTATATGTTTAGATCATTAGGGTAAACTGTTAGTGAAATATCATTAGCATCTTACCATAAAAAACAGCCATGTGTATCACAGTTTAAATGGAAGAGCATTTATGACAGCATAACAAATATTAACAACCTGATAACATATGTTAAGTCAATATGCCTAATCCCTGCAGAAGTAAAAATCATCTGAATAATTCCACATTAAACAGAACTATTAGTAATGTAGAGGTTGCTGTTGGCAAAAAGACTGCATTTCAACACATCTACAAATATAGTTCTTGATGGCACTGAAGTATAAATTGCCTATGTTGCATTAAAATTTTTGTGCTGGTGATATTGTCATAACATTTCCTTTAACTAGATTAGCTCTGCAATAGGGAATGCCTGGTCAAGAACAACAGCAGGTTCCAGGCATACAGTCCAAGGGACTATTAAGGAGTCTAGTCCAAATTCATAAATGACCCAAAGCACTGTCTGGTTAAGAGACTTGGTCAGTCTAACACTGTAGGTATATGAAGGTAGAAAGATTCAAAGCCTGCACTTTTGTGACTTGCTGAAGGCAGGGCAGAAATATGAGACAAAAACAGAGATGTTCTGCAAAATGTGAGATAGGTAAAAGCAAACAATGTTAAATCATAAGTTTTGCATTAACATGTATTTTATGAACTACAAAAACCTTGAAACTCTAATGACTAACACCAGCTGACTGTAACCCTTGGTGATTTACCAAACAAAAAAAACATTAATCGTTGTCTGGCAGTTGGAGTGGAAGATTAAGGCTCATGTCTCCTACCTACTGTAGCTAAGGTACATGGTGTGACTCTGAGCAAGTCACTCCATGCTCACTAAATGGGGCATTTTATACACACACACACACATGTTCATACCAAAGTTCAGATTCAATATCCATTTGTAGATCCAAGAAAAATAAATTCTCCATACTACCTATGAACTAAACGTGAAAGCAGTGCTTCATTCAACTAAGTGTGAAATCAATAATTCTTCAAGTTCTCATTTCTGGTACTGCACGGGTGAAATCTAGCATGCCCCATTGCCATGCAAATTAAATTATTATGTTCCTCAGTATTACTATGTCCTGTACCTTGCACTACTACTGGTTGTAATGGGGGGGAGTGGAACCTCCTGTACTGACTGGAAAAGAAAAGACATCAGGCCCTGCAAAAGAGAGATTTTTTTTTAAATTTTTTGTTCCACATTGTTGTGCTTACATAATTGTGTGGACTAGCCTTGGGCCTCCCTCCTCATGCTAAGGGGAATCCAGGCTACTATCACTTTCACCCCTGTGATATTCTGCTAATGGAGATCTCAGTTAGGAGATATGCAGAATACATTAGAAAAGACAGTAGGAAGGAATTTGCTGTGGCTGCTCACTACATATTTACAAGGAATCATTTGGCTTTATATTAGTTTCATCTTTATTTCTGCAACAGCATTTTTGCATGTAGATCAGACTCCAGCTGGTTATCAATTAATCAAACTTTTAGCAGATCAGACTTTTTCAATGGCAGTTAAGTGCAGCACTACTTATTTTGGTGATACTCAGTTCTATATTAGAGGTAGTCTAAAGCAGGTTTTGGTTTGTGGATAGGCCAGGGTTGCCAGATTTCCACAGGTTGGGACAGCCTCCACAACTAAGAGACCAAAAAAATGGTCTCATGGCACCGAATTTAACCACACTCTGGTGCATGGGGGTTTTACCCCTATGTTAAATACAAAAAAAAAAAAAAACATTTTAATGTTTTGTTAGAAATCAATATTGTGGTTGCATTCATTTGCAGGCATTTAAAAAAAGTGGATTTGTTGTTCTTTTTTACACAAGATGTTGAGGTTTTGTGTGATAGTTTCTCTTCCTTGAGTATCAAGTATAGTTATTAGTGTGGTTTTTCACAGTTCTGTGTTGTCTTTCAGTAAGAGTTTTATTGTTAACTGGTTTCAGTGATTTGCCTTTCTTTATCTTCTGTTCATTTATTTTTGGTTCCTGTTTTACCATGAATGCCATTTATGCAAAAGGGTCAAGAACAGACCCTTGGGGCAAACTACCATGTTCCTCAAGAAAAGCAAATGTAGCTCCATTCCAGGTTATCTATGACTGTACAAATATTACTTGAATCATCTTGTGGCACTCACTGTGAGGCCAAGACTACCCAACATACCTATAAGCCTAGGGTGACAATATCAAATGCCTTGGACAGGTCTAGAAGGATGACACCTCCATATATCCCTTCATCTAGCTGGAACAAATTGCAATAAAGCAATAAATAAATAAATAAATAAAAATAATTTGACTAATTCAGTTATATGATGTGACCTTAATTTGTGATGGGTATCAGAAGTTAAGTTAGTCCTAATTAGCTGTTGTAAAAGTTAATTGTAGACAAATTTGTCTAACAACTCAGAGAAAGAAGAAAATAATGCTATAGGTCAATACTTACTGAGTCCAATAAAGGAACTGCTTTTATACAGTGAAACAATTAGACCTTGCATCTAACAAGTAGATACCTGCCTTTCTTGATGGATCTCTTGATGCAAAATATTATTTAATGAGACAAAGTTTGACTAGCAGTCCTAAAGACTAATCACAGAGGAAATTTGATCAGCGGGTACAGATCCTAACGTTCGTGTTTGACTGCCTGATCCTGCTTAACAGTATACAAGGAGAAAACATTTGAGTTGGAATTACATGAACTATTAGGATTTACTTTAGGATTGCTTGATATAAGTTTTTTAACCAGATCAAGGAGGTTTTTGACAAATTAAAAAGCCATTCTACCATGACTAAGATAGCTAAGATAGAGAAGGGGGTAAAGTGTTTGTTAATAACCAGAATGAAGGAGATAATCTACAGCTTTCCATAATTGTTTATGATTGTTCTCATGCTTACTAGTAAGCTTTATCAATGACCATGATGGGTTCTTTTAATCGGTTGCATGACGTTTTGAATTCACATAAGTCTCCCTTGATTTCTTTTTTTTTCTGTTGACCATATGACTAATTGTCCTGTAGCCTGGGGCCTTTACCTATCTCTCATCACCTCTAATGATATAACTCCTCAGGACTCTACCTTCTTAGCTTGAGCAGATGATCTCACTTGTCTCCATTCTCAGCCAGAGAGTTGTTAATGAGAGGCTCACAAAAAGAAAAATCTAGCAAAGCTAAACTTCTAATTGTGTGATACCTTAAACCTCTTGCATCAGAGGCCTCATGGGATATATGCAAATCATCCTTTAAGTATATCAGGTGTTTCAGCTAAATGGTAATTCTGAAGGTCCATGGCTTTTTAATTTACTTTCATTTTTAAGTCTATTTATGGACAATTTCAGGCCATTAAAGCCAAACCCCTCTAGCTGTGAACATGCATGTTTCTGCATTCTTAAGAGATCATCAGCACAACATAAGAATAATGTTTGACCTTTGGAAACACTGGGTTGTCATACCCAACTGATATCCATAAACATTAGGTATCTATAAAATATCCCAACTACCAGACTAAAACAAAGAGTAAAAAGGTCACACAGATAAGCAACTGGTTAGAAAACACAAAAAGAAAAATCTAGCAAAGTTAGACTTCTGTGTGATACCTTATACCTCTTGCATCAGAGGCCTCATGGGATATATGCAAATCACACTTTAAGGATATCAGGTGTTTCAACTAAATGGCAATTCTGAATCTCCATGACTTTTTAATTTATTTTCACACAGATAACCAACTAGTTAAAAAACACAAAAAGAAAAATCTAGCAAAGCTTGACTTTTAATTGTGTGATACCTTAAACCTCTTGCATCAGAGACCTAATGGGATATATGCAAATCACTCTTTAAGGATATCAGGTGTTTCAGCTTAATGGCAATTCTGAATGTCCATGACTTTTTAATTTACTTTCATTTTAAGTCTATGTATGGACAATTTCAGGCCATTAAAGCCAAATCCCTCTAGCTGTGGGCATTCAGAATTGCCATTTAGCTGAAACATCTGATATCCTTAAAGGGTGATTTGCATATATCCGATGAGGCCTCTGATGCAAGAGGTTTAAGGTATCACACAGCTAGAAGTCTAGCTTTGCTAGGTTTTTCTTTTTATGCATTTTAACCAGTTGGTTATCTGTGTCACCTTTTTACTCTTTGTTTTAATGAGAGACTTACCTAATAACATGCCCCTCAACTTCCACCCTTGAAGAGGGAACCAGACTATGCCTTTGTACTCCTGTCCCGCATTGTTGGCTCCTTTGATGCTTGAGTTGGTTAGGTTGTACTCAGCACTCCATCTTTCCAGCAACAGAGCCAGGCTTGACATCTGATTTTATGGCATATTGCCCATATACAACGTAAATTAGACTTTCAGGGAAGATTTGTGATTCCAGTGTACCTCTTGTGCAGGTGAACAAATGATTTAGCATATTTGGGAAAAAAGAGTTGAAATAAGAAAATGCTTCATAATTTGGGAGACGCTGTAAAGGTGGTCAGTCAACAGTTTTGAGTACTGAGTTAAAAGCAGCAGGGTCAAAGCTTTAGATTGTTTTCAGTAATGTATCATCTGCATCTTATTAACTTTTATTATGTTGGAAGATGGTGGGCAGGATTCACGAAGCCTCCGTGTAAGAGATACAAGGCTTACACGGAGGCTGCAGTTAAACGGTGTGACGTCAGCATGTCATGCATATGCATGAGGGCATGCTGAATCACACCTAAGGCTAACACGGTCCGTGGAAGACAGTAGGGGGCGTGTCCGTAGGCCGAGCCCTGCAAGCGGACACGCCCCCAGAAGAGTAAAAGTGCCCAAAGTAAACCCCCACGACAGAGTACACGGAAATGTGAATAAACATAACACAACACATGCCCCCACAGACTATGAACATAAAATCATATAAATGAACATGTTTTATATTTTTTTTAAACTGTAAAGATGTTTGCCCGTGAGTGCGCTTGCTTGCGCGGGCGTGCCCGTAGTTCAGCCACAGTTAGCAGTAGGTGGAAAAGCATATAAGAACTAACTATGCAAAGTAAGCCAAAAAGCAATAGCGTAGCAGTAGAGACGTCGGCTGAAGAGCAGGCAGTCATGGTTCAAGTCCCCACAACATCAATTTTTATTTTTAGCGAAATAAGCATGAAACAAGTCCCTGACACATATGTACACATATAAAATTATATTTTATGTAAAATGTAATGAAATAGGCCAGTTATTGTGAAGAAATGTGAGATAACAAAATAATAACAAATGCCAGATGTGCCTATAGCTGAGCTATAGTTTAACAAGTTGAGTGCATCTGCCCGTAGGTGAGCAGTGGTTTAACAGGTGCAAAATGAGTGCCCGTAGGGGAGCCATGTTTTAACACGCTGAAACTGTGTGCCCCTAGCTGAGCTGAGCGTAATATGCGTGCTGACAGCCAAATGAAGTGTAAACCAGCGTAACCCGTTTGCGCGGAGCTGCGCACCGCGCCAACAAGCTAACCGACGGGCAACGTTGAGCAAGCTGTAACAAAACTGCCTTTACACAGACACACACCCTAGCCTGTCTAGGCAGTCATAAAATATAAAAAGCAGTGGCCAGGTTTGAACCCAGGATACCATGCACCATAGTCAAGGTACTGAACCACTAAGCCATGACAGCTGTACTTAGAAGTGCAGTAATAGCAAATATATAGGAATGAATAGAAAGTGGAGCATGACAAAGCAGGTTTTGTGAAGCTGATACAATTCCAAAATGGCCAATCACAGATAAGTGCGGGAAAAATGGCATATATAAGCCCCATAGGCGGGAATACACAGCATAACCGATTGTAGAACTAACTTGCAGCCAGAATGTCAGGAGTAGGTGAGGGTAGTTACTTTTGAGCACAGAGGTGGGGCATTGAGGAGTCCAGATATATGGTCTGACTCCTTGTCCACAATCATGAGGCCCAACTCATGCAGGGCCAGGTCCAGTGGGGAGCATATAGGGCTGAGGCGTGGGACCGGTTGGCTCATGATCTCACCAGTGCCACAGGGATTCCAAGGACTGGTGAGCAGGTCCGTCACCACCATGCAGACCTGAAGAGACATAAGCAGGACCAACTGAACCTTTGGATCCAGGAGGTCCGGCAAATGCCCAACGCCCCACTACTGAGTAAGTTACATTTAATTATGTATGTAAGAAATTAAACTAGCTGATATTATGGAGATGTGTATTCCAATATTACTTCATTTGTATTACAGCTGCAGGTGTCCGTTCTGTGAACTGCAAAGCCTATGGCGATAGGCTGGTGCGGTTGCACCACCAGGCAGGTCAGTAATCCTCTCCCAGTAACTGTAAAGAAATATAAAAGTATGACAGTTAGCAAAACAGTGCAGTGTAGTCACTAAGTAATACAATGTGCAAGTAACAGTGTAAGAGTGTTTGCAAGTATTGCTTGATTACAAAAGTGTGTTGCAGTCTGTAATCCAAACAGAAAAACGAAAATGTCTGAAATAAAGTCTGAAATAAAGATGCCCCACCTGTAATATAATAGTACACGACCTGCAGCAGGCTGAAAAGTACAGCTGCAAAAGATGAGCAAATCACATGTGTGAAATATATCCCTGTTGAAATACTGAAACATGACAGAAGTGAGACTGTTGGAAAGGATTGTAATAACTACAGGTAAAACATGTCAATAAAGCCTAGAAGTAAGTACCATCCTGAATTCATAGGTTCATAGGTTCATAGGTTCATACTAGGCTATCTGCCCGAGGGCATTTACAAGCCTAGCCCATAGTTTTGTGGCTTACGCCACCCCTTTAGTTTGGAGAAACTATGCCCATTATTTTGCTGTGCCTCTGTTGAGCAGTGACACTGAGGTAACCCCTGGGGTGTATCTGCGATCTCCCATCCATTGGTCAATATTCCTCTTGAACAAGGCCAGCAAGGTGCTCTGCCTCACATAAACCGGGATTTTGTTCCACAGCATAGGGAGTCTTTGGGTGATGAATCTATCCCTCCAGCACGTCCTATTAATAACCGTGTCGAGGTTTAAGTCCCCCGCCCTTGTGGCTCTGAGGGATCTAGATTTTTTGAGATGAAGCATGTTCATCAAATCTGGGTTTGACATGGCCTTGTATGTCAGACACAGGTCACCTCTGAGTAAGTGGTAAGCAACTGAATATAACTGGAGTTCTTTCAGTCGGGCAGCATAACACAGATTTTTGAGACCCTTTATCCTTTTGGTGAGGAACTTTTGTGGCCTCTCCAGCTGCTGCAAGTGTTGGGTCAGATACATTCCAAATGGGGCATTGTACTCAATCATTGGTCTGATGAGTGATGAGTATAGGGAGACTATGACCTCCCTTGATCTAGATGTGAATCCCTTCATGATAAAGTGGGCAATGTAGAAGGTCTTCCTAACTACTTTAGCAATATGAGTGTCGAATGAAAGGCTACTGTCAACCTGGGTTCCCAGGTCCCTGATAACTTCTTCTGTGATCAGGGGATTGCCACCTATATGGTAGCTAGGGGTAACCTTGTTTTTCCCGAAGGGTATGACTATGCATTTCTTGGCATTTAACTTTAGGCCATGGCTCTGGCACCAGTTATCCGTTTCTGTGAGACCCTTCTGAAGGATATCTGTGTCGGATGTGTTTTCGACTACGGCGCCCAGTTTGCAGTCATCTGCAAACTTTGTCAGCCATAACCCTCCTGTGTTTGCTTGTACTTCAGAAAAGTAGATGCCAAACAAGAGTGGGCCCAGGACTGAGCCCTGTGGGACACCACTTGTGACAGGCTTTGAGTCTGACATGGCGCCAGCAACTCTGACCCTGTGGGTTCTGTCACTCAGCCAGTTTGCAACCCATCTTGTAATGTATGGGTTTACATTTAAGTTGATGAGTTTTTCAATGATACCCGAGTGGGGTATTGTATCGAAAGCCTTCGCCAGGTCTAGGTAGGCTGTATGGACTGCCTTTCCCTCGTCAATGGCCTTGGTGACTGTTTCGAAAAAGTCAACCAAATTTAAAAGGCATGATCTGCCTTTGACAAAGTCAAACTGGGTTGGATCCAACGTCTGCAAATTCCCTATGTCTTTATTTATGAGATCCATTATGATCCTCTCCATGGCTTTGCAGATAAGGCTTGTCAAGCTAATGGGATGGTAATTTCCTGGGTCGGCGGAGGCACCGCCTTTGTGGAGTGGGACCACACTCCCTGGGTACGTATCCGGAGGTGAGACTAAGATTAAACAGCTGTCCTAACTGTGGGTTTAATTCCTCGTTGAGTTCATGGAGCACACAGCCGGGGACACCATCAGGTCCCATGGATGCTGTGTTCTTTGCCTTGGAGAGAGCAGTTCTCACCTGGGCATTAGAGATGTTTGGGGGGCTACAATCATTTGGTATAGATATCTCTCCTTTAGGGGGGGGAGAAGTTTGCATTGAACCTGTCAGCCAGTATGTTGGCAATGTCTGTAGGATCAGTAATCTTCACATCATTTTGAACTAATTCTGAGCATATCTGGGAGTTTCCTCCTAGGTTTCTGACATAGCTAAAGAATGCCTTATGGTTGTCTTTTGAGTCCTTAGCTATTTGTTTCTCAAAATTAGCTTTGGATGATTTTATGAGAGCTCTTAGCTTTTTACTTATAGTGATCAGCGGTGTCTTACCTTTTAAGGATTTTGCTCTATCTTGTAGTAGCTTTCTCCTTTTGTTGTAGAGTTTGTTTATGGCTGGCGTCCACCAGACTGGACGCTTGCCTTTGTTACAAAGAGTCTTTGTTTTGCTTGTGATTGCCTGATCCATGCAGACCTGCAGGTGCTGGTAGAAGGCATTTGTAAGTGATTCAGCGGTTTGAGTAATGTTTACCGCCGGCTCAGGGGCCTTAAAGGAGACCACACTAGTCTTTAGAAGTGTGAAGTCGGCTTTCGAGAAGTTCTTTACTGTGGTCTTTTCATTTCGGTGGGGCGGGATGAGGACCTCCAGCGAGATTAGTTTGTGATCTGATCTCACCAGTGAGGGGTATACTTCCGGTGTTGAACATTGTGCTCCCATGTTCGTGATGATGAGATCAAGTATGTTTTCTCCTCTTGTGGGGATGGTGGCTAGTTGTTCTATGGCATTTGAGTTTATGAATTCCAGGAACTTTTGGGCTAGAGTGTTTGGGCTTGAGTAGTGTTCCCAGTCTATATTAGGGTAGTTGAAGTCACCTAGTATGATGGTGTTCAGAGATACATTTATCCCCTCCAGTGTTTTCAGGAAGGCCATGTGAGGTTCCTGAGTTTGCGAGGGTGGCCTGTAACATGCTACAAATTGCAGAGCAGTCTTGCCTATGGTTAATTGCACCTGGATGGTTTCCGATGCATCGTGCTTTGCCACCAATCTTGAGGTGTGGGTGTCCTTGATGAATATGGATACCCCTCCTCCTTTCTTGGTATTGTCCGGATTTTGGGGCTGGAACGCATGATATGAGGTAAAACCTGATAGTGCTGGGGTGCTCTCAGGAACCTTGAACCAGGTTTCTGTCACAGCACAGACATAGATGTTCTCCATACTGAGAAGGGCCTCGAGTGCGTGCATCTTGAGGTTGAGACTTCTGGCATTGAGCAGCATTACCCTTAGTTTTTTTTCTTTGTTGTGTTCTAGGGTGGTAGGTTTAGAATTTGAGCCTTGCCTAAAAAGGCACTATGGGGTGGCAAGAGCCTTTGCCAAAATCCGAATCCCAGGGTGACAGGTGCAAGCCGTCCTCATAAGCAGCGTGGCTTGTCCAGCATGTCATCCCAGGCAGACAGACATTGGATCCCCTTTGAATGACACCAGAGTTTAAGCCAATTGTTAAAGCTGATCGTCTTATCTCTGTATTGTGGCATCATTCTTGGTGAAGGTAGGATACTGCTCAAGGTCAGGGTCATACCTGCTTTGGCTACATAATCTCATGTTTCTGTAGGCTACACACTAAAGTGCAATAGCCGATTTATAGAATTTACTGTCTGTTGTTTTCCTTGTCTCTGTAAAAAAAACAAAAAAAAAAAATCTCTTATTTTCCCACCTTACTGAACTAGAGTAGTCCAGTTTCAGAGTTGCTGATCCCTGGGCTTTGTTTTTAGTTCCTGATACTGATCCATTGCCTTATTTGGAAGGAGGGAAGTTTCTTTGCTTACCAGTGGGAGTGGGAAGCACTGAGCAACCTTTTGTCTGATTTGGTGAAGTTTCAGCCAGAAACTAGTAGTCCATTGGTCGTTTTGGGCCAATTCCTAGCTCCTTTCAGCCCCCTGCTATAAAACACGCTAAACGTGCATTTTTCAGCTTGTACCAACTCAGCACAGATCCTCGTGGTGGCCTGCAGAGTGATCCAGGCAGCAGAGAGCTAAAAGAGTGACTTTCTACCAGATATAAGTATTTTTGTGGCTTTCCCACTGTTATTAAGCTAGCGACTGCATTTTCGCCTGTTTTACTGCTACTTTAAGTGATTTCTGCATTGTACACTGTTTGTTGCACTTTAAGTTACTAATTGTTGCAAATTGTTTCTGTAGGCTACACACTAAAGTGCGATAGCCGATTTATAGCATTTATAGCATTTACTGTCTGTTGTTTTCCTTGTCTCTGTGAAAAAAACAAAAAAACAAAAAAAATCTCTTATTTTCCCGCCTTACTGAACTAGAGTAGTCCAGTTTCAGAGTTGCTGATCCCTGGGCTTTGTTTTTAGTTCCTGTTACTGATCCATTGCCTTATTTGGAAGGAGGGAAGTTTCTTTGCTTACCAGTGGGAATGGGAAGCACTGAGCAACCTTTTTGTCTGATTTGGTGAAGTTTCAGCCAGAAACTAGTAGTCCATTGGTCGTTTTGGGCCAATTCCTAGCTCCTTTCAGCCCCCTGCTATAAAACACGCTAAACGCGTGTTTTTCAGCTTGTACCAACTCAGCACAGATCCTCGTGGTGGTCTGCAGAGTGATCCAAGCAGCAGAGAGCTAAAAGAGTGACTTTCTACCAGATATAAGTATTTTTGTGGCTTTCCCACTGTTATTAAGCTAGCGACTGCATTTTCGCCTGTTTTACTGCTACTTTAAGTGATTTCTGCATTGTACACTGTTTGTTGCACTTTAAGTTACTAATTGTTGCAAATTGTTTCTGTAGGCTACACACTAAAGTGCGATAGCCGATTTATAGCATTTATAGCATTTACTGTCTGTTGTTTTCCTTGTCTCTGTAAAAACAAAAAAATCTCTTATTTTCCCACCTTACTGAACTAGAGTAGTCCAGTTTCAGAGTTGCTGATCCCTAGGCTTTGTTTTTAGTTCCTGTTACTGATCCATTGCCTTATTTGGAAGGAGGGAAGTTTCTTTGCTTACCAGTGGGAGTGGGAAGCACTGAGCAACCTTTTTGTCTGATTTGGTGAAGTTTCAGCCAGAAACTAGTAGTCCATTGGTCGTTTTGGGCCAATTCCTAGCTCCTTTCAGCCCCCTGCTATAAAACACGCTAAACGCACGTTTTTCAGCTTGAACCAACTCAGCACAGATCCTCGTGGTGGCCTGCAGAGTGATCCAAGCAGCAGAGAGCTAAAAGAGTGACTTTCTACCAGATATAAGTATTTTTGTGGCTTTCCCACTGTTATTAAGCTAGCGACTGCATTTTCGCCTGTTTTACTGCTAAGTGATTTCTGCATTGTACACTGTTTGTTGCACTTTAAGTTACTAATTGTTGCAAATTGTTTCTGTAGGCTACACACTAAAGTGCGATAGCTGATTTATAGCATTTATAGCATTTACTGTCTGTTGTTTTCCTTGTCTCTGTAAAAAAAACAAAAAAAATCTCTTATTTTCCAGCCTTACTGAACTAGAGTAGTCCAGTTTCAGAGTTGCTGCAAATTAAAACAAGTGAGAGAGTGTGAGAAAGCGTTATGAATCCACCAATAAAGTAGTAATAACCCCTGAATAAAGTATACTGCAGTCAGTACAGAATGAAATGAATGTGACAAGCAGAACCAAACTGCGAAATGTGTTTAAAATGTTGCTGCAGCTGGAATGTGTATCCCAGAATCTGGATATGTTGCTCTCAGTCTGCAATATGCAGATAGTATGATTGTCTGAAATACCAAACATCCACAGTTGTCTATAGCTATATAAAGCAAATGTAGCAGGATGATGTAGCTGAACAAAGTCAGATATGAACGTGTATGAATAACAATAAAATGTATATTGATGTAGCAGTAACAGTCCTATCACCAACTTGAAGTAGTTATCACATAGGAAACTGTAGGTAGAACAGTAGTGTGTATATATCTGCAGCTATTAGAAATGTACAGCATATGTATTGGTATTTGAAGGTGTTAATTATATTTTCTTCACCCTACCCTATAACCACATATAATCCATTCCACGTGAAACTGGTATGTGCAATCACAATTAACACTCCTGGACATTTGTCCTGTTGGGTCATACATATTTGCATGTACGTTGATGCATCTGCCCTGTTCATACATCCAAACCTGATGGCCTGTTGCCATCAATCAACCCTGCATGTTGTTGGACTGTGTTGCTGCTCAAATGATGCATGTGTTATGCTCGCTGTTCAATGGTGTGAATATCTGGGTGTTTGGTTAATGGGAATACTAATGCATGCTGTTACAACTAATTGTGAATGGTATTGTATGTTACTAACCCAAACTGTCATGACATATTGCAAAACATAGGACGACAGGGAAGGCGGGTTCCAGCGGACCCACCTCTCCCACCTCAGCTGGCGAGTGCACCTGGCACTAGTGCCCAGTCTGGACCCTCCTCCGGTGGCCCTGTGCCACATGTGGGTGGAAGCTCTGCAGGGGATGGGGCCCGTCCCCCCTCTGCAAGTGTGGCCGAAGGAGAACCACCACTCACCCTCCATAGCATCTGGACTGTGGTGCATAGGGAGATCCAGGAATCTGTTCTTGGGCCCCTACGCCAGGTTGAGGCACAGGTGGCACAACTTATGGGCATGCCTGTTGCCCAGCCTACACAGCCCCCAGCACAGCCCCGTCCTGGGCAGTGAAGGAACAGTGGCAACTGCCCATGGGTGGGGATATCAGTTCCACTGTTGCCATCTGTGGGCTCATGGGCTCTGGATATCCAAACATCCATCCCCGCCAATTGTGTAACCCCCCCCCACAAGTGTCATACACCACCCCTGTATGCGCCTTGTTTGTCTTGTCTGTTGACCTACCCAACCTACCTCCCCAGCTATACCGACTTCCTTTACCTGACATACCACTCTCACCTGAAAAAAAAAAAAAAAAAAGGGCACTCTGTACCCACAAAAAAATTGCGCCCCATACATAGCTGCCCATTCTGCACACATGTCTGCTGGACATGGAAACTATCAATTACAATTGGCTGTACAAGTATTATTGTTGCCCTGACACCTCTCTCAGGGGTGGAAGGTTTCAAATGTCACACCAAATTACAAACATATGCACAGCTGTTGCTGATGAAGAAATGGGCAGCTATGGGCCTTACCTACATCCCTCCTGCAAACACCAAGCTTGTTTCCCTACTGTCTTACCCTCTTTGTGACCCCATTTTCACCACTTTCCCATCTCCCCATTTTCATTTCTTTCAAAGAAAATAGCGCAGGTGTGCACCAGAGTAAGCACTGTTAAGCGGTTGTAAGCGGGTGTGCACGGAGCTGAATGCCAGTGCGCATGCGGGAGCTCCGCGCAAACCAGCGCTAACCCGGTTACAACTGCTTAAAAGTGCCTTAGTCACTCTGATTGACAGGTCCTGTTGTCAGTTGAAAAGCAAAATAAAATCCCACTGTCAGTCCCGAACCCAGGACCTTGGAAACAGTACTCTGCTTGACTTACCATTAAGCCATGACTGTTATATGAGAACATTGTGTTACAATAAATATAACATGTAATAGTAGGAATGAATGTAAAGGGAATATATGATGTGTAGTACACAAAGCATGTCATGTATATTTACTGTCAAATCTAGTGGATTTCTATAATAGTAGTGTGTGAACAGAAACAGCCATGCTGGTTGGTAGCTAGTAGGTAATAATGTCAGTTATTATACATATATTAATATATGTATATATATATATATATATATATATATATATATATATATATATATATATATATATATAGTTGTAGGTGTCAGTGTGCATACACACTTAGTACAGGAAACAGGAGAGATGAATGGAGAAATGTGAATCTACAACACAGCCTGAATTATGAGAGAGATACTAACCTTTACACTCACAGAACAGTGTCCACAGCATATCAGCATGGTCCCCGCCCTTACAATCTGAAAGGGCAACGCCGATCTCACATACCCTTTTATAGCACTGTCCTGAAATCACAGTGAGAACTGCAATCAGTACACAACTGGCTGCATGCAATTAGCAAATGCTGGCTTACAATTGGTGCAGAGGCCATCACATGGACATATGCAGATACCTATAAAAGCATCCTGTACTCCCACTCCACACATGCAATACTTTCATTGCACCGTCTGGAGGCAGAGAGAGAGAGAGAGAGAAAAAAAGAAAGAAAAAAAGAAAATAAAAACACAAACAAAAACCACACGTAAGACAAACTAAGTTGAAGCTGTCATCAGTGTCAGTATCAAGCTGGGCTAGCAGCAGCAGGAAGCTATACTAATGGTAACGCAACCAGCTGCGGCAAACACAGGTAATGTAAAGTAACAAGTTAATAGTCTCCATACCGTGAATATGTGTTATTGGTCTGTATCTATATGTATGTCTATGTGATAAGTTGTGTGCACGTAGTTTTACCCAAAGGGGATGACTATACATTACATGTCAGTCAGTGTTAGGCCATGATTCTGGCACCAGTTGTCCGTGTCAGTGAGGCCTGTCTGTAGGATGTGTGTGTCAGCTGGTGTAACGACTATGGCGCTTACTTCGCAGTCATCTGGGAACTTTGTCATCAACAACCCGCCCATGTATGCTTTCACATCTGAGAAGTAAATGCCAAACAAAAGGGGTCCTAGGACAGAGCCCTGTGGGATACCACATGTGACTGGCTTTGAGTCTGACATGGCTCCTGCAAGTTTGACTTTATGGATTCTGTTGTTCAACTAGTTTGCAACCCATCATGTGACATATGTATTAACATTTAAGCTGATGAGCTTGTCTATGATGCCTGAGTGGAGTACTGTGTTGAAGGCCTTAGGCAAGTCCAGGTAGGCTGTATGGACTGCTTTGCCCACATCAATGGCTGTAGTGACTGTTTTGAAAAGGTCAACCAGGTTCAAAAGGCAGGATCAGCCCTTCACAAAGGCAAACTGGGTGGGATCAAGTGTCTGCAGGTACCCAATATCGCTGTATATGAGTCCCATAATGAATCTTTCCATAGCTTTGCAGACCAGGCTGGTTAAGCTCATGGGGCGGTAGTTCCCAGGGTCAGTAGAGGTGCCTCCTTTGTGGAGTGGGACCACTGTTGATGTATGCCAGTGTTCAGGTACATATCCCGTAGTAAGGCCAAGGTTAAATATCAGTCTCATATGCGGTTGTATCACCTCTTGGAGTTCACGAAGCACACATCCAGGGATACCATCAGGTCACATTGATGCTGTGTGTTCTGCTTTGCTGAGGGCGGCCCTCACCTGGACATCTGAGATGATAGGGAGGTTACATTCAGCTGTGATAAGTATTCCTATGTTTGGGGGAGAGGGAGGGGGGATATATGCACTGAACCTGTCTGCCAGAATGTTGCCAATATCTGTGGGTTCAGTGAATTTTATGTAGCTGTGTACTGACTCAGAGCATATTTGAGGCTTTTGGTCCATGTGTCTAACACAACTGAAGAAGGCCTTGTGGTTATCTATAGTGTCCGTGGCCATTACCCTCTCAGAGATGGCCTTGGATGTTGTTATGAGAGAACTTAGCTTATTACTAGTGCCGACTACAGATGCCTTCCCTTTATGTGAATCTGCTCTGTCCTGCAGTAGCCTCCTTCTATCGTTATACAATTTGTCTTTGGCTGGGGTCCCCCAGACAGGATGCTTAACCTTTGTGCATAGGGTCTGGGTTAGAATTGTGTGTGCATGTTCCATGCATTCTTTGGGATGTCCATGGGAAGCATTTGCAAAGGGGTCAGCATTGTGGCTTCCACTGGCCCAGTGGGCTGCATAGAAACCATCTCAGTCCTAACAAGTGAAAATCTGTCTATTCACATATATATATCAAAGTAGTCTACTGTGCTGGTGGTGGTGGTGGGATATGTATATCCAGGCCGATTATTTTGTGTCCAGATCACACTAGTGGATGACGTTCCACATACAGTACCGTGTTATGAACCCCCAGAGTGAGGTGGTGCATTGGACCTGTCTCAGTGTGCTGACCGATGGGGCTTGGTACTCTGTTGTATGGAATGTGGCAGGTATTGTTGCACAGGTGTTGGCTGTGCACTGATATCTGGCCATGTATATGTGTATCCACCAAGAGACACATACGTGCTACATATGGGAGTAGTAGTATATCACTACAGTTGAGTATCATGTATAGTATGTATGCCATATTTTGCTGACATAGTTTGCTGATATCCTGTTTGTGTTCTCTTTCAGGGACATGGCGAGTCAGTGAAATCCTGCCTACTCTGCTGCAGAAGATGAAGAGATACACCAGAGCCTGGTGTGGGATTATGACATACTGTTTTCCCGCACCAGCCAGAATCAGCAGGAGAGGGCTGCACTGTGGCAAGACCTTGTCCGTAGGGTAAATGACATTGGCACGCATAATAGGACATATGAGCAGGTACAACATCACTGCAGTGATTTAATCAGGAATGTCCATCAGCATGCGTCGGATATCCACAGGCAACAGGTTGCCGCAGGAGGTGGGGTGGCCACACATCCCCCCTCACCAGACTGGAGGGGCTACTCCTAAGTGTTGTGGCTCCATCCCAGGAACATCAACAGCAACACACCTGCATTATGATGGAGGCTGGATCCACACAGCAACACGACATGGAGCGTGCAGGTAATATGCCATATGTACACTTGACTGTTCTGTACACTGTAAGTTTATGCATGTGTAAGGTGTGTCCTTGGTATGTAGCTGTCAACATAGTATGTAATTGTGCAGGTGTGATATTGCCCATATCAGTAGCTGACATGTGAAAGGCAACTGGTGTACTACTGAACTGTATCATACGCAGTATCAATGGTACAGTTGTGCCCACTGACATTAATCCCCTCATTTCTGCAGGTCCCTCCGGTGTTACAGCAAGGCATCCCATCCATGCTGGTGAGTGTGTTTTAACAATACCTATAATAGTCCTGATAGTGCTAGTAATAATAGTGTAACTCAGTAGTGCTCTGTGTGTATACTGCGGGGTGTGCATGTGTGCATGTGTGCGTGTGTCCACGTGTGTATGTGTGCATGTGTGCATGTGTCCACGTGTGCATGTGTGCATGTGTGCATGTGTCCACGTGTGCATGTGTGCATGTGTCCATGTGTCCATGTGTGCATGTGTGCATGTGTGCATGTGTGCATCACTGGTAACATTGTGTAGACATTGTAAACTGTGTTTCCTGTCTTCCTCCCACAGGTTCAGGTGCTGCACTGGTGTCCTGCAGCAGGGAACCTGAATCTGGTGCCACAGGTACTGATAATGATGATATCTGTGTAATGGCACAGGAAGGTGTGACAGGGTCTGTCATTGGTCAGCCAATTGACAGTACACAGCTGTCAACCCCATCATTGCGCACAGTCATCCTGCCAGTACATCCTATGTCACCACTGTCCCTAGGTGATGGACAGGATACAGTGGGCATTGACCAGGGTAATGTGGTATCTGTGGCACATGCTTCCCCACACAGCAGGCATGGGCAGGGTCCTGAGATGGTACCACACAGACAGTTGCCCATGGGTTCTCGTGGGAGCATCCGCTGCGACTGCCTCTGGCAGACGTGTCCAAAGAGGTCTGTCAACCTCAGCTATGTTTTGGGCTGTCATGCAGGCACAGTCACGTATGGAAAGGTACACCAGACAGGGTCTGAGGGAGCTGAGAGCATGTCGCACATCCATGACTGACAGTATGCGTGACATTGTGGATGCTATCCGTAATTTCACCGATGTCATAGACAGACGTTGTGGGGACATATTACAGCAGTCCCACAACCACATGTCCATGAGCCAGGGCAATGGTGGACGTTTGCGGCGTCGACGTGGCCGTATGCCAGCAAGAGCAGAAGCTGCCAGTCGGCACGGATGACAACAGGCCCGCGGACACCCCCATAGTGTCAGCAGCAGCCCCAGTAATGCTGGGTCTGTGCTGTCAGACCGCCCCAGGAGACCACATGCACGTGGCTCTGGACAGTCCCAACAGGGACCTGTGTCCAGTCAACATACTCCCGCTTCTGATGACAGTACCCAGTCTGGCTTAGTACTGGATATGGTCTGTAGCACCCCTGCCAGGCACAGGTACCGTGTCCGTGCCCACAGACACTGATCTGTATGACCTGCGAGGTGCAGTCTGTGGATGTCCACAAACTCCAGTATATGGCAGCCATGAGGTGGAACTCTGTGCATGCATACACACATGCAAAATGTTAACACCTAGGGCTACCACATACTGCACACACTGCACCAACAGTGCCCCACCCTGTACTGCTGTCCCTCACCAACACACACATACACATACATGTCAATTGGTGGTATCAGTGGCAGAATCAGGCATACCTAATTCACACCCTGTGCATATGATGAAACTGTGCCACCTCCTGCAACCTCTGACATCAGTGCAGGAACAGGTTAACATGTTACTGATGCACAGGGTGACTACATAGAAGTGTATTACTAGTATCATGTTGGTAACAGTACAGTGTGCTGATATGATTGTGTGTATATCCCAGCATGCCTGATGCAGTAACTGTATAACTGTCCTGAATTGTTATCTACACCCATAGTATGTACCATAGTGTAACAGCTGCACATTATTGCATACTGGTGGTAAGGATGTCAACAGATAGCCACATACATAGGTAGCACAGGAGAGAAGCTAATGCAAGTAGTGATACGCAATGATGGACATGTACACTATTGGTGGCATGTTGCCCACAACGACTATGCAATGTGGATGTTTGCGCATGTTGATATGTGTGCAGTACCAATTTCATATAAATTAAATTAAATATTAAATAATATCAGTTCTACCATGGACATCTGAGCTGTGCATTCCTGGGTACATGTTGATAGTGCCTGCATATTTGCACTGTTACCTACTGGAAGTGTTACCCCTTCTTTGTCGTACAATGGACTACTTCCAGCCCTGCTTACTGTAGCTTTGTTTGCATGCATGTTTGCTTGAGGTTCCCTGGAACACTGATTCCACCTGCAATGCAGATTTACAGAGCTTCTGTGGATTCCTAGTGACATCTGCATAGCGTACTATACGTATGTCAATTTTCCACCTGACAGAACGTCACTGTCTGTCCTGTTCACATGTACGTTGCCTGTGACACATTGCATATGACTTACCTGGTATTTACCCACACGTGCAGTCATATATGCCAGCGCTATGAAATCAGTAGCAGTACACCCACACATACTCACCTTCAGTATGTTGTTCCCCATTGGCCCTATGTGTTGGTAATCACCATGGCAATCACACTACTATGGTAGCATGTGCAAAGGTAACCTGTGAATCACCTCTATGGTCCAGTTGTGGTTTATGTGAGTCATGTGGCAATGTCACAGCTGCCACATGTATGCAGTCAACCCTCTCCCCTGGCCAGGAACGTACAACACGTGTGAGATGCAACCACATAGCCAATCTGGGGACTGAGCACTCTGAACCCAGTACTGCCATACCCTGCCAGGTGGCATAACATACTAAGTGACTACAATACTAGTCTGACATAGACCTGCACTGACAGCAATCCGAACACACTGGGGCATATTCGGAGCCTCAGAATAACATCCTGCCTGAGCATCACACACCTCTGCAGCTGGCATACAGGCTTACGTTAAGTCAGAACAGAGCACATACCACACATGGCACACACATCCCGTGTGCCACACACTCACAGCCTGTAGGGCTACACAACACACCTGCTACAGATGTGTCAGGTACCTCTCTTGGCCGCTGCAGTGGGGTCCCGCTCAACAGGCTGTACATGGTGAAGGTCACAGTGATATGCCCGTGGGGCACTATGGTCCACCACAAAACACATGCATACAGGTTAGTCAGAGGCATGGACACATGTGACTCAGTCATTGTCCATGCCACTATGGATGACCTGAGACGTACCTCCCTGGACTACATGATAGGGAACATAGAAGGGCTCTCTCAGCATGTGGCATGGGCCAGTATGAGCCTGACCTTGGTTGCCATCATACCCTCACCAGGTATGCTACCACAATATGTAGGAAGGGTGTGCTATGTCTACATTCTGCTCAATCTCCAATGTCATTCATAGGGTATCCAATGGCTGTCAGCGTGTGCTTACATGCTAGGGAAGCCACAATGATTTGCGAGGGGCAGCTTGCACGTGACACCCATGGGCCATTGTATATTGGTGAAGCCCCTTGTTACACACATAGTGCCTTTTGCTGCAGGACACAGATTACAGAGCCACCTCCGCGGGTATCACACGGGATAGGACACTAACAGTAATGCTACACAACACCAGCAGTGTACACCGCAAGATGCATGCACTGGACACTGTCCTCAGCACGGTAAACTGCAATATCTGTGCAGTAACAGATTCCTGATTCACGGCCCACAGGTGCAACCCATCACTGCCAGGTTATACCTCATACCATGCCTGTCATCCCCTACACATGTAACACACATGAACAGGGGGGTGGTATCTCAAGGCACCAAAGATACACACACCTCCAGGTTGTTGGCACAGCACAAAGCATCAGGGCCTATCCATGAGCAGCTAACAGTGTGTTGGACTGCCTTCTGGTTCATAGCCTAGCACACACATCCCTCCCATACACAGGAAACCCATCTGTCCTCCCTAACAACACTGGGAATATGACAGTCTCTAGATATGTCTTTATATGGCTGGACTGCATCCAGCCAAACATTGTGGGTGAGCATTACTGTAGCTACAACACACTAGCTGAAAGGTTCCCAGCATGTAGTCACTGAATTGCAGTGGAACAACATGTTACCACTCCCACAACAGGTGGGAACATGCAGCACCTGTTCATCGACTACATGTAGACTATATGGCCCAGACCAGATGTGTATCCCCCGCTGTTAGGATGATAGCATATACAACTCACACTGTATATACACATACTGCATGCGGCCCCTGCACAGTAAGACACAGTCATAATGTTATGCATTGCAAATACCATTTATCCACTTGAGGCACATGTCAGACATGGTAACTACTGAAGGTCACAGGTATATATGTGTATGTGTCACACACATACATCATGTGTGCATTGCCATTGCTGGTTTAAGCAGTGTCATGCATTGTTATGAACAACAACCCACACATGGTCATTTTGTGTGACACAACCACACGTGGCAGTTGTGGGTTTCCAAAACATACCTATCTGTGCTCTGACAGTGGTAATAGACCCAGTAGCGGAGCGCACTACTGGCATTACTGAGCAATTAGCCCTGTTTAGCTGTACTGATAGTGTGGTGACATCACCTGTGTTTACTGGGGGAATATGCAGCATCTAGTGTATTGTAGAAGTTGCCTAAAGGAACTGTTCTCTCACACTTGCAATTACACACACCCTACTACCCCCCCCCCACACACACACACACACACTTGCTGGATTCATACCCCTACCTAACTATGTTAGCACGATTTAGCGCGGAGTTGCCACAGGAGCACACAAGAGCAGCGGTGGTTAATCAAGGTTAAACTATTCGGGCTACCTAAATTCCACTCTTCAAATTTTCCCTTAAAACAGCCTTCCTTGAGCTGTACTACTGATCTAACCAGCGTATCCTATAACTAAAAAGTTCATCTCTACTTGATTCCCAAGTAGACAATTCTCTATCTGTAAAGCCTAGCACTTGCTCCTACAGTACTTTTCACCTTGATATAGCACTTTTATTATAGATAGTACCCCACCAGCCTAAAACCCCTTTCTCGATCACCCACACCCCCGGAGTCTTTTTTTAAGTTTTTTTGTCTATTCCTTCTAGCATGTCGAGGGATCAGTTGCTAGAGTCCTCTCCTGCTCAGCTGGTGAACCTGGGAATATTGAGGCAATGTTACAATTGCCTCATGTACACAGACAACCCTCTCCTTCTCCCACAAAACACAAATACATGCGAGAGATGCAACTATACAGCCAAACTGGAGGCTGAGCTCTCTCAACATAGGACTGGCAAGACCAGACAGGAGGAGAAGGTAACCACACACACCACAAACCCAGTCTCACATAGTACTATCACAACTTCAAATCATACACATAAACACACAAAGACATACTCAGAGGCTCTGATCAAAAATCTACCAAAACAGCAGAGGCCACCAAAGCAGACACCCAAACAACTACCACCTCAGGACACAACACATGCAACACATAGACCACACAGTCAATGTGCCAAACAGTCACAGCCCTTAAGGCCAAACACAATGCCAGACACACTCGTCATTGGTGACTCCATAGTCAGACACACTGATGTCCCGCTCACCAGACTGAGTAAGGAGAAGGTCACAGTAAGCTGCCTGTCGGGCGCTAGAATCCACCACATAACGCAAGCACTCAGGTCTCTCAACAGCAGGTACACGCTGGTGTAAACGACCTGAGACGTACCTCCTTGGACTACATGAAAAGAGACATTGAGGAGCTCTCTGATTATGTAGCCCAGGCAGGTATGACCCTGACCTTGAGCAGTATCCTACCTTCACCAAGAATGATGCCACAATACAGAGATAAGATGATCAGCTTTAATAATTGGCTTAAACTCTGGTGTCATTCAAAGGGGATCCAATGTCTGTCTGCCTGGGATGACATGCTGGACAAGCCACACTGCTTCACAAGGGACGGCTTGCACCTGTCACTCCTGGGCTTCTGGATATTGGCAAAGGCTCTTGCCACCCCCATAGTGCCTTTTTTAGGCAGGGCTCAAATTCTAAACCTACCACCCTAGAACACAAAAAAGGAAAAAAACTAAGGGTAATGCTGCTCAATGCCAGAAGTCTCAACCTCAAGATGCACGCACTCGAGGCCCTTCTCAGTATGGAGAACATCGATGTCTGTGCTGTGACTGAAACCTGGTTCAAGGCTCCTGAGAGCACCCCAGCACTATCAGGTTTTACCTCATATCATGGGTTCCGGCACCAAAATCCGGACAACACCAAGAAAGGAGGGGGGGTGTCCATATTCATCAAGGACACCCACACCTCAAGGTTGGTGGCAATGCACGATGCATCGGAGACTATCCAGGTGCAATTAACCATAGGCAAGACTGCTCTGCAATTTGTAGCATGTTACAGGCCACCCTCTCAAACTCAGGAACCTCACATAGCTTTCCTGAAAACACTGGAGGGGATAAATGTATCTCCAAACACCATCATACTAGGTGACTTCAACTACCCTAATATAGACTGGGATCACTACTCAAGCCCAAACACTCTAGCCCAAAGGTTCCTGGAGTTCATAAACTCAAATGCCATGGAACAACTAGTCACCATCCCCACAAGAGGTGAAAACATACTTGATCTCATCATCACGAACATGGGATCACAATGTTCAACACCGGAAGTATACTCACTGGTGAGATCAGATCATAAACTAATCTCACTGGAGGTCCTCATCCCGCCCCCACCTGAGATAAAAAAGACCACAGTGAAGAACTTCTCAAAAGCCGACTTCACACTTCTAAAGACTAGTGTGGTCTCCTTTAAGGCCCCGGAGCCGGCGGTAAACATTACTCAAGCCGCTGAATCACTTACAAATGCCTTCTACCAGCACCTACAGGACTGCATGGATCAGGCAATCCCAAACAAAACAAAGACTCTTTGTACCAAAGGCAAGCGTCCAGTCTGGTGGACCCCAGCCATAAACAAGCTCTACAACAAAAGGAGGAAGCTACTACAAGATAGAGCAAAATCCTTAAAAGGTAAGACACCTTTGATCATTATAAGTAAAAACTAAGAGCTCTCATAAAATCATCCAAGGCAAATTTTGAGAGAAAAATCGCTAAGGACTCAAAAGACAATCATAAGGCCTTCTTTAGCTATGTTAGAAACCTGGGAGGAAACTCCCAGATATGCTCAGAATTAGTTCAAAATGATGTGAAAATTACTGAACCTACAGACATTGCCAACATACTGGCTGACAGGTTCAGTGCAAACTTCTCCCTCCCCAAAGGAGAGATATCTATACCAGAGGATTGTAGCCCCCAAACATCTCTAACTCCCAGGTGAGAACTGCTCTCCAAGGTGAACAACACAGGAACCATGGGACCGGATGCTGTCCCTGGCTGTGTGCTCCACGAACTCAATGAGGAATTAAACCCACAGTTAGGACAGCTGTTTAATCTTAGCCTCACCTCAGGATACGTACCCAAGGAGTGGCGCACGGCAACTGTGGTCCCACTTCACAAAGGCGGTGCCTCCACCGACCCTGGAAATTACCGTCCCATCAGCTTGACAAGCCTGATCTGCAAAGCCATGGAGAGGATCATAATGGAACTCATAAATAAAGACATAGGGAACTTGCAGACTTTGGATCCAACCCAGTTTGGCTTTGTCAAAGGCAGATCATGCCTTTTAAACTTGGTTGACTTTTTGAAACAGTCACCAAGGCCATTGATGAGGAAAGGCAGTCCATACAGCCTACCTCGACCTGGCAAAGGCTTTTGACACAATACCCCACTCAGGTATCATTGAAAAACTCATCAGCTTAAATGTAAACCCATACATCACAAGATGGGTTGCAAACTGGCTAAGTGACAGAACCCACAGGGTCAGAGTTGCTGGCCATGTCAGACTCAAAGCCTGTCACAAGTGGTGTCCCACAGGGCTCAGTCCTGGGCCCACTCTTGTTCGGCATCTACTTTTCTGAAGTACAAGCAAACACAGGAGGGTTATGGCTGACAAAGTTTGCAGATGACTGCAAACTGGGCACCATAGTCGAAAACACATCTGACACAGATATCCTTCAGAAGGGTCTCACAGAAATGGATAACTGGTGCCAGAGCCATGGCCTAAAGTTAAACGCCAAGAAATGCATAGTCATACCCTTCGAGAAAAACAAGGTTACCCCTAGCTACCATAGAGGTGGCAATCCATTGAGCACAGAAGAAGTTATCAGGGATCTGGGGACCCAGGTTGACAGTAACCTTTCGTTTGACACTCACATTGCTAAAGTAGTTAGGAAGACCTTCTACATTGCCCACCTGATCATGAAGGGATTCACATCTAGATCAAGGGAGGTCATCGTCCCCCTGTACTCATCACTCATCAGACCAATGATTGAGTACAATGCCCCATTCGGAATGTATCTGACCCGACACCTGCAGCAGCTGGAAAGGCCCCAAAAGGTCCTCACCAAAAGGATAAAGGGTCTCAAAAATATGTCTTATGCTGCACGACTGAAAGAACTCCAGCTCTATTCAGTCGCTTACCGCTTGGTCAGAGGTGACCTGTGCCTGACATACAAGGCCATGTCAAACCCAGATTTGATGAACATGCTTCACCTCAAAAAATCTAGATCCCTCAGAACTACAAGGGCGGGAGACTTAAACCTTGACACAGTTATTAATAGGATGTGCTGGAGGGACAGATTCATCACCCAGAGACTCCCTATGCTGTGGAACAAAATCCAGGTACATGTGAGGCAGAGCACCTCGCTGGCCTTGTTCAAGAGAAATCTTGACCAATGGATGGGAGATCACAGATATACCCCAGGGATTACCTCAGTGTCACTGCTTGACAGAGGCACAGCAAAATAATGGGCATAGTTTTCTTCAAACTAAAGGGGTGGCGAAAGCCACAAAACTCTGGGCTAGGCTTATAAATGCCCTTGGGCAGATAGCCTAGTATGAACCTATGAACCTATGAACCTATGAGAGAGACGCAATAGCAGAGCGTGCTATTCGCATTACTGGGAGGTTTCCCTTCTCCAGCTGTACTTATAGGGTGCTGACATCATCAGTGTTTGGAAAGGGTAATGTCTATCATGTAATGTGTTCTCCTAATTGCCAAAATGCACATATCTTTCATACAGACTTGCCAGCACACACACTCTCCGGATTCAAACCCCTACCTAGCTATGTTATGACACTTCAGAGAGACACATTAGCAGAGCGCACTATTCGCATTACTGTGAGGTTTTCCTTCTCCTGCTGTACTTATAGGGTGCTGACATCATCAGTGTTTAGAAAGGGGAATGTGCATCCTGTAGAGTGTTTTCCCAGTAGCCAAATGGGACATTTCCCTCTCAAACTTGCACATACACTAACCCACACACACACTGGGCATTTGCAGGATTCAAACCACTACAGAACTATGTTATGACACTTGAGATGGATGCATTAGCGGAGCATGCTATTTGCATTTCTGGGAGGTTACCCTTCTCCTGCTGTACTTATAGGGTGCTGACATCATCATCAGTGTTTAGAAAGGGGAATGTGCATCCTGTAGAGTGTTTGCCCAGTTGCCAAAAGGGACATTTCCTCTCACACATAACACCCCCACTCACCCACACACACACTGGGCATTTGCAGGATTCAAACCCCTACTTAACTATGGTAAGATACTCGAGATGGATGCATTAGCGGAGTGTGCTATTCGCATTACTAAGAAGTTATTTTTCCCCTGCTGTACTTATAGGGTGCTGACATCATCAGTGTTTGGAAAGGGTAATGTTCATCATGTAATGTGTTCTCTTAATTGCCAAAATGCACATGTCTTTCATACAGACTTGCCAGCACACACACTCCCCTCATCCACACACTTGCCAGATTCAAACCCCTACCTAGCTCTGTTATGACACTTGAGAGAGACGCATTAGCAGAGCGCGCTATTCGCATTACTGTGAGGTTTCCCTTCTCCTGCTGTACTTATAGGGTGCTGACATCATCAGTGTTTAGAAAGGGGAATGTGCATCCTGTAGAGTGTTTTCCCAGTAGCCAAATGGGACATTTCCCTCTCAAACTTGCACATACACTAACCCCCTCCACACACACACTGGGCATTTGCAGGATTTAAACCCCTATCTAAATATGTCATGACAGACGCATTAGCAGAGCGTGCTATTTGTATTACTGGGAGGTTACTCCTCCTGCTGTACTTATAGGGTGCTGACATCATCGGTGTTTAGAAAGGGGAATGTGCATCCTGTAGAGTGTTTTCCCAGTATCCAAAAGGGACATTTCCCTCATACAGACTTGCACACACACTAACCCTCTCCACACACACTGGGCCTTTGCAGGATTCAAATCCCTACCTAACTATAGTATGACACTCGAGATGGACACATGAGCAGAGCACGCTATTCGCATTATTAGGAGGTTACTCTTCTCCTGCTGTACTTATAGGGTGCTGACATCATCAGTGTTTAGAAAGGGGAATGTGCATCCTGTAGAGTGTTTTCCCAGTAGCCAAAAGGGACATTTCCCTCACACAGACTTGCACACACACTAACCCCCTCCACACACACTGGGTATTTGCAGGATTCAAACCCCTATCTAACTATGTTATGACACTCTAGGCAGACGCATTAGCAGAGCTCGTTATTTACATTACTAGGAGGTTGCCTTTCTCCTGCTGTACTTATAGGGTGCTGACATCATCGGTGTTTAGAAAGGGGAATGTGCATCCTGTAGAGTGTTTTCCCAGTAGCCAAAAGGGACATTTCCCTCACACAGACTTGCACACACACTAACCCCCTCCACACACACTGGGTATTTGCAGGATTCAAACCCCTACCTAACTATGTTATGATACTCCAGACAGACGCATTAACAGAGCACACTATTTGCATTATTGGGAGGTTATTCTTCTCCTGCTGTACTTATAGGGTGCTGACATCATCGGTGTTTAGAAAGGGGAATGTGCATCCTGTAGAGTGTTTTCCCAGTAGCCAAAAGGGACATCTCCCTCACACAGACTTGCACACACACTAACCCCCTCCACACACACTGGGCATTTGCAGGATTCAAACCACTACAGAACTATGTTATGACACTTGAGATGGATGCATTAGCGGAGCATGCTATTCGCATTACTGGGAGGTTACCCTTCTCCTGCTGTACTTATAGGGTGCTGACATCATCAGTGTTTAGAAAGGGGAATGTGCATCCTGTAGAGTGTTTGCCCAGTTGCCAAAAGGGACATTTCCTCTCACACATAACACCCCCGCTCACCCACACACACTGGGCATTTGCAGGATTCAAACCCCTATCTAACTTTGTTATGACACTCAAGACAGACACATTAGCAGAGCACGCTATACGCATTACTGGGCAGTTATCCTTCTCCTGCTGTACTTATAGGGTGCTGACATCATCGGTGTTTAGAAAGGGGAATGCGCATCCTGTAGAGTGTTTTCCCAGTAGCCAAAAGGGACATTTCTCTCACACATACACTAACCTCCCTAACTTTCTCCACACACACTAGGCATTTGTAGGATTCAAACCCCTACTTAACTATGGTAAGATACTCGAGATGGATGCATTAGTGGAGTGTGCTATTCGCATTACTAAGAGGGTGTTTTTCTCCTGCTGTACTTATAGGGTGCTGACATCATCAGTGTTTGGAAAGGGTAATGTTCATCATGTAATGTGTTCTCCTAATTGCCAAAATGCACATATCTTTCATACAGACTTACCAGCACACACACTCCCCTCATCCACACACTTGCCGGATTCAAACCCCTACCTAGCTATGTTATGACACCTGAGAGAGACGCATTAGCAGCGCGCGCTATTCGCATTACTGTGAGGTTTCTCTTCTCCTGCTGTACTTATAGGGTGCTGACATCATCGGTGTTTAGAAAGGGGAATGTGCATCCTGTAGAGTGTTTTCCCAGTAGCCAAAAGGGACATTTTTCTCACACAGACTTGCACACACACTAACCCCCTCCACACACACAGAGCATTTGCAGGATTCAAACCCCTACCTAACTATGTTATGATACTCGAGACAGACGCATTAGCAGAGCACACTATTCGCATTATTGGGAAGTTATCCTTCTCCTGCTGTACTTATAGGGTGCTTACATCATCGGTGTTTAGAAAGGGGAATGTGCATCCTGTAGAGTGTTTTCCCAGTAGCCAAAAGGGACATTTTCCTCACACAGACTTGCACACACACTAACCCCCTCCACACACACTGGGCATTTGCAGGATTCAAACCACTACAGAACTATGTTATGACACTTGAGATGGATGCATTAGCGGAGCATGCTATTTGCATTACTGGGAAGTTACCCTTCTCCTGCTGTACTTATAGGGTGCTGACATCATCAGTGTTTAGAAAGGGGAATGTGCATCCTGTAGAGTGTTTGCCCAGTTGCCAAAAGGGACATTTCCTCTCACACATAACACCCCCGCTCACCCACACACACTGGGCATTTGCAGGATTCAAACCCCTATCTAACTTTGTTATGACACTCAAGACAGACACATTAGCAGAGCGCGCTATACGCATTACTGGGAGGTTATCCTTCTCCTGCTGTACTTATAGGGTGCTGACATCATCGGTGTTTAGAAAGGGGAATGTGCATCCTGTAGAGTGTTTTCCCAGTAGCCAAAAGGGACATTTCTCCCACACATACACTAACCTCCCTAACTTTCTCCACACACACTGGGCATTTGTAGGATTCAAACCCCTACTTAACTATGGTAAGATACTCGAGATGGATGCATTAGCGGAGTGTGCTATTCGCATTACTAAGAGGTTATTTTTCTCCTGCTGTACTTATAGGGTGCTGACATCATCAGTGCTTGGAAAGGGTAATGTTCATCATGTAATGTGTTCTCCTAATTGCCAAAATGCACGTCTTTCATACAGACTTGCCAGCACACACACTCCCCTCATCCACACATTTGCCATATTCAAACCCCTACCTAGCTATGTTATTATACTTGAGAGAGACGCATTAGCAGAGCGCGCTATTCGCATTACTGTGAGGTTTCCCTTCTCCTGCTGTACTTATAGGGTGCTGACATCATCAGTGTTTAGAAAGGGGAATGTGCATCCTGTAGAGTGTTTTCCCAGTAGCCAAATGGGAAATTTCCCTCTCAAACTTGCACATACACTAACCCCCTCCACACACACACTGGGCATTTGCAGGATTTAAACCCCTATCTAAATATGTCATGACAGACGCATTAGCAGAGCGTGCTATTTGTATTACTGGGAGGTTACTCCTCCTGCTGTACTTATAGGGTGCTGACATCATCGGTGTTTAGAAAGGGGAATGTGCATCCTGTAGAGTGTTTTCCCAGTAGCCAAAAGGGACATTTCCCTCACACAGACTTGCACACACACTAACCCCCTCCACACACACTGGGTATTTGCAGGATTCAAACCCCTATCTAACTATGTTATGACACTCTAAGCAGACGCATTAGCAGAGCTCGTTATTTGCATTACTAGGAGGTTGCCCTTCTCCTGCTGTACTTATAGGGTGCTGACATCATCGGTGTTTAGAAAGGGGAATGTGCATCCTGTAGAGTGTTTTCCCAGTAGCCAAAAGGGAAATTTCTCTCACACAGATTTGCACACACACTAACCCCCTCCACACACACAGAGCATTTGCAGGATTCAACCCCCTCCCTAACTACGTTATGATACTCGAGACAGACGCATTAGCAGAGCACACTATTCGCATTATTGGGAGGTTATCCTTCTCCTGCTGTACTTATAGGGTGCTGACATCATCGGTGTTTAGAAACGGGAATGTGCATCCTGTAGAGTCTTTTCCCAGTAGCCAAAAGGGACATTTCTCTCACACATACACTAACCTCCCTTTCTCCACACACACTAGGCATTTGTAGGATTCAAACCCCTACTTAACTATGGTAAGATACTCCAGATGGATGCATTAGTGGAGTGTGCTATTCGCATTACTAAGAGGTTATTTTTCTCCTGCTGTACTTATAGGGTGCTGACATCATCAGTGTTTGGAAATGGTAATGTTCATCATGTAATGTGTTCTCCTAATTGCCAAAATGCACATATCTTTCATACAGACTTGCCAGCACACACACTCCCCTCATCCACACACTTGCCGGATTCAAAACCCTACCTAGCTATGTTATGACACTTGAGAGAGACGCATTAGCAGAGCGCGCTATTCGCATTACTGTGAGGTTTCCCTTCTCCTGCTGTACTTATAGGGTGTTGACCATCGGTGTTTAGAAAGGGGAATGTGCATCCTGTAGAGTGTTTTCCCAGTAGCCAAAAGGGACATTTCCCTCACACAGACTTGCACACACACTAACCCCCTCCACACACACGGTATTTTCAGGATTCAAACCCCTACCTAACTATGTTATGACACTTGAGATGGACGCATTAGCAGAGCACACTATTCGCATTATTGGGAGGTTACTCTTCTCCTGCTGTACTTATAGGGTGCTGACATCATCGGTGTCTAGAAAGGGGAATGTGCATCCTGTAGTGTGTTTTCCCAGTATCCAAAAGGGACATTTCCCTCACACAGACTTGCACACACACTAACCCCCTCCACACACACTGGGCATTTGCAGGATTAAAACCACTACAGAACTATGTTGTGACACTTGAGATGGACGCATTAGCGGAGCACGCTATTTGCATTACTGGGAGGTTACCCTTCTCCTGCTGTACGTATAGGGTGCTGACATCATCAGTGTTTAGAAAGGGGAATGTGCATCCTGTAGAGTGTTTGCCCAGTTGCCAAAAGGGACATTTCCCCTTACACATAACACCCCCCCTCACCTACACACACTGGGCATTTGCAGGATTCAAACCCCTATTTAACTTTGTTATGACACTCGAGACAGACACATTAGCAGAGCACGCTATACGCATTACTGGGAGGTTATCCTTCTCCTGCTGTACTTATAGGGTGCTGACAACATCGGTGTTTAGAAAGGGGAATGTGCATCCTGTAGAGTGTTTTCCCAGTAGCCAAAAGGGGCATTTCTTTCATACAGACTTGCACATCCACTAACCCTCTTCACACACACTGGGCTTTTGTAGGATTCAAACCCCTACCTAGCTATGGTATGACACTGGAGACGGACGCATTAGTGGAGTGTGCTATTTACATTACTAGGAGGTTACCTTTCTCCTGCTGTACTTATAGGGTGCTGACATCATCGGTGTTTAGAAAGGGGAATGTGCATCCTGTAGAGTGTTTTCCCAGTAGCCAAAAGGGACATTTCTGTCACACAGATTTGCACATACACTAACCTCCTCCACACACACTGGGCATTTGCAGGATTCAAACCCCTATCTAACTATGGTATGATACTCGAGACGGATGCATTAGCAGAGCGTGCTATTCGCATTACTAGGAGGTTATTTTTCTCCTGCTGTACTTATAGGGTGTTGACATCATCGGTGTTTAGAAAGGGGAATGTGCATCCTGTAGAGTGTTTTCCCAGTTGCCAAAAGGGACATTTCCCTCACACAGACTTGCACACACAACAACCCTGCTCACCCACACACACTCAGCATTTGCATGGTTCAAACTCCTACTTAACTATATTATGACACTTGAGGGAGATGCATTAGCAGAGCGCGCAATCTGAATTACTGGGTATTTGTTCTGCACCTGCTGTATTTATAGGGTGCTGACATCTTTATTTCTACAGAGGTATGTACATCTAGTACTACCTGTCAGGTGGGGGATAGCATATATATGCATTTGCAGCCACCTACTTCAGGGTCTGATATGCACATCGCACTGGCAGGTTATGTTCTATACCATGCTTCGTGACCACAGGACCTGTAACACACAACACAACCAGTCCAGAACACCCCTCCCACATCCAGGACACACACTTTGCTTCCCTGGGAACAGTGCCGGGATATGCAGGTGTTCACATACACCATTCCAGCTGTTAACATCAGGTACAGGCATATTGTGTGTGGGAACTACTCAGGCCTCTACAACATTACCATACAGCCACTACAATTTGTGGGTCCATGTGCTATGGCAAAACCACTCACCACAGCCACATGGGGGAATAGATATTGCACCTGTCCATCTGCAACATGGGTACGCACTGTTCCACACCAGAGGTAGACCACCATTGTTAATATCTGACCATACCCACCTTTCCCTGGACATCCATATCCCATCCCTACCCCCAGGCAAGGTTGTCACTGCAAACAAACTATATTTAGCACAGGCGGACTCTACACCTGTGAAGACTGGGGTGGAAGACTTCAAAGGACCCATGCTGGGGGACTATACTGGCCACTCTGCATAATCCTTGACAATTGCATTCTATGAGCATGTGTAAGGTTTGCATTGATCATGCTATCCCACATATACCCATGACTGCTCCACAACAGGACACCTGTCAGGTGTACACCAGCCATATATGAGCTGTCCAACAGACAGAGTGAGCTAATACATTGCAGAGCTGTAGCTCACAGAGGGAGGACATCTCTGAACAGTACCGTCACAACACTTCAATCCCACATAATCATCACAACACAGTGTTGACAGTGGAAATGTCCAGACAATGCAGATAGGGCTCCCCTCAGTCTGTTATTGATGCCCACTTACTGTTAGAGGTCCTCAGCAACCCTCTTCCAGCACACACCAACAACATGGATGTGGCTTAGCACATTCAAACCCTGGGATCTCCACTGTGTCCCTGCTTGACAGAGGCACAGCACACTAGCCTCATACAATGCCTTATGTGACCTACTTTACAGTGGCACAGTAGCCTACTGTACTGGGGATGCAGATGCCAAGCACACTCTGGCTAAGCTGTCATTCCCTAGGGCAAACAGCCTAGTATTGACCTCTACACCCATATGTTTAATTGTCACATGCACAATATTTGTTGCTGATAGACTGTTTGCAGGTCTTTATTGCCATAGCATTCCCTGTTTCTATGAACAACTTGTGTATCTGTGGAAGATGTTTGAATATGAGGGGGATCCACTATATCACTTATGTCTCTGTAGTCATTTAACTGTGTGCACTGGGCAGATTTCTGTGATGTGGTTGGCTCCTGGAATGACACATACAAATACCAGATATGTGTGGCCAACTGCTAAACGGAGATATGGCCTAAGTGTGTGAGCATGCCCAGTTCAGCCTTTCCATGGCATGTTGTCTGACATATGTCTCGTTTATCAAAGTGTGCGAGCATGCCCAGTGTGAGCTTTCCATATGTTGAACTCTGCAGTCCACCACATATTTGGATGAGTGTGAACTTCAACAATATCTCACATTTATGGTTGTGTGTTGGGTGTCATGTTGTGTACTTACTGGCCAACGGCTTCGTGTCTGAACACAACAGGGATTATACTGCACCTGCAGGGTTTGCATGGGATACTTTGCATACAGTTGTCAACATCCTTTCATACTGACCTAACACTGTAGTACCATATAGTGTACTGGTTCAGTACTTTCACTGTGGTGGACAGTATCCTGGGCTTTAGTCCTATCACTGCTTTAAATCTTCATAGTGAGCACAACAGACTGTTTAGGGGCCAGTTGTGCACATATGACCATGTTGCATTATGTTCAGATATGGACTACCTAAACCAGGCTTGTCCAACATTGGTAGTGTATTCCACAACATAGGTGGACATTGGCAAACACTAGCGATGTACCCTAGGCCATTTCTAATGCTAGTCAGAGAGTGTGTTTGTCCTTCGACACACATTGTAACTGGAGTTTGCCATGACATATGTCATGGTTAGTATACTGTGCCTCCGTCTACCTGTGACATAACAGTGATACCCAGGGTAAACCTACCATCTCCCATCCACTCATCAAGATTCCTCTTGCGGAGTGTCGATGGGTGACTCTCTGGCTAACCTGTACTGGGAGTTTACTCAAGAGTGGGGGTGGCTTCTGTGTTATGGATCATTCAGTACAGCTTGTCCTATGTATGTCAGTGCTGGGGTTCAGGTCTCTCATGCGCATAGCTCACTGCCATTCAGATTGTACAAGGTGCAGCATGTTCATTGATTCCAGCTTGGACATGGCTTTATACATCAGGCACAGCTTGCCTCTGGGTGGGCAGTATGGCAGTGTGTGGAGCTGCAGTTTGTTTAATCAGGCAACACATGGCATCTGTTCAAGCTCCATGCTACTCCTGGTGAGGTACTGTTGGGGACTTTACAGTTGATGGAGGTGTCTGCTGAGGTACATCCCACAGGGGCTATTATAGTCAATTGTAATGCTGATGAAGGATGACTGCGGAGCCGCAATGACCTCCTCTTATCTAGATCTGACAACCTTCATGATTAGGTGGGTATATGGTATGTTTCTGTGAACACTACAGCCACATGTTTGTCCAGTGCAGGATATCTATCACCTTGTGTCCCCAGGTCTCTCATTACATGTTAGGTATGTAATGGGTTAACACCTGTGTGGTAATTGGTCGGCACTTACTGTATATCTACAGGGGTTGACTATACACTTTTCTGCAATTAGCTTGCTGACATGGCTATGGCGCCAGTTGTCTGTTTCTATGTGGCCCTTTTGTGGGATGCTTGTGTCAGCTGGGGGTCAGATATGGTGTGCAATTTGTAGTCCTCTGCATACATGTTCAGTCACAGTCCTTCCATGTTGGCCTGTACCTATGGGACATATATACGAAACGAGGGAGGTCCCAGAACCAAGCCTTGTGGGATGCCACTTATATCTGGTTTGTAGTCTGACATGGCTGCAGCATGTCTGACCATGTCAGTTCTGTCCTTGGTCTGGTTTGCAACCCCTCTACTGACATAGGGGTTGATATTTAAGCTGGTGAACATATCTATACTGAACACGTAGGGTATTGTCTGGAAGCATTTGCAAGGTCCAGCTACGCTGTGTGGACCACATTGCTCTCATCACTGACCTTAATGACTGTTTCAAATGGATCAAACATGTTTAGGGGCAGGATCTGCACTTACGACAGCAACACTGGGTAGGGTCCGGTGTCAGTAGGTCCCCGATATCTTTATGTCTGCGGTACATGCTGATCCTTTCCATAGCTGTGCAGACCAAACTTGTCAGGATTCTGGGGTGGTAGTTTGCAGTATCCATTCAGGCAACACCTTTGTTGAGAAGGACCACTGTTGTTGTAAACTGCTCTTTGGGTACATATCCTGTGGTAAGGCTGACATTGAGCAGTAGTGTGATTTGGCATTCCATTCTTCTTGGAGTCCATGTTGGACGCAGCCCAGGACACCATCTCATACCATTGCTGCTGTGTGTTTTGCTTTGTAGATGCTGGCTGTTACCTCAGCATCTGCAATGTCAGGGGGCCAGCAGTCTGCTGCGATAGATAATTTGCATTCGGGGGGGAGGGTTTGCACTGCACCTGTCAGGTTGTATGTTGGCAATATGTATGTATATTTTGGTATGTTGTTTGTAATATTTGTGTGATTCAGAGCATATCTGTGAATTCCCAACACGGTTCCTACCATCAGTTGAGTAAGCCTTGGGATTATCCTTAGTGTCCTGTACAATTTGTATCTTCATAGGTTCATAGGTTCATACTAGGCTATACACCCTGGGGCATTTGTAAGCCTAGCCAGGGTGTGTGTGTCTTTTGCCGCCCCTTGCTATGTGAATATTATGGCCTTTTATGATTTACTTTACTGTGCCTCTGTCTGGACGTGACACAGTGAAGACCCCCAGTGTACATCTACCATCATCCATCCACTTGGCAATATTCCTGTTGAGGAGTGTCAGTGAGGGGCTCTGCCTAACATGGAGTGGGATCCTGTTCCAGGGTGTGGGGAGCCTCTGGGTTATGTATCTGTCCCTCCAGCACATCCTATTTCATTATGTGTTGGGGTTGACATCTGTCACTCTCACAGCTCCAATGGCTTTGGTTTTTCTGGGGTGGAGCATGTCCATTACTCCTGTGTTGGACATGGCCTTGTACAACAGACATACAATGCCTCTGTGTAGGCAGTATGTGACTGCATTCAGCTGGGGTGTCTACAGCCAGCCAGCATATGACATATATTTGAGACCCTTTATCCTCTTGGTGAGGTACCTTTGAGGTCTTTCTAACCGCTGCAGGTGTCAGGTAAGGTACATCCCAAATGAGGCATTGTACTAGATTATGGGTCTGATAAGAGAACAGTACAGGGGCACAATGACCTCTGTTGACGTAGATGTGAATCCTTTCATGATACAGTGTCCAATATAGACAGTCTTCCTAGCCACATTGGCATTGTGAGTGTCACATGACAGGTTACTGTCTACTTGTGTCCCTAGGTCCCTGATTACTCCTTCCATACATAATGGTTTACCACTTACGTGGTAATTTGTGAGTGCCTTGTTTGGTATTTGGTGGGACATTCATACTGTCCAGTGTCTTCAGGACGTCTGGGTGGGGTTTCTGTGTGTGAGTATGTGGTCTGTAGCATGCTACAGACTGTACAGCAGTTATGACTACAGTTAGATGCACATTTATTTTTTATTTTATTTTACATTTGTTGACCGGGCTAGTCCAGCTGGATATATGTCCATTTTCAGTGGAGGCCCGGGGAGAAAAGCTCCAACGAAATTTACAAATAATGCACAGTAATGGTCCAAACAAGTTAAAATTATTAAAACATTAAGAAAGAACATAAAATCTTTGGAGAGAGGCAAGTTAAAACAAAGTTGTAACATATATTTGCTATATAGATTCTAAGATATAAGTTTCTAATATGGAAAGATTAGAAAAAAGTAGTAAAATTTTTTTTTTTTTTTTTTTTTACATATTGGGTGGTCTCCGATGCTTCGTGCAATGTCAGTTACCTGGCCGTATGGATGTCTGTGCTGCATATGGATACTCCCCCTCCTTTTATGTTTTGGTCCAGGTTTTGGGGCCATAACGCATAATATGAGGTATAACCTGGTAGTGCTGGTGTGCTGTCAGTAGGCTTGCAGCAGGTTTCTGCCACTGCACAGACATCAGTGTTCTCCATACTGGGGAGGGCCTCAGGAGCATGCATATTGCGGTTTACACATCTGGCATTGGTCACCATTACCCTTATGTTTCTTAACACTTATGTTTTCTAGGGTGGTGGGTTAGACTTTTCAGCCTTGCCTACGTACGGCTCTATGGAGATGGCAAAAGCCTTATCCAATATCCAGACGCCCAGGGGTAACAGGTGCAAGCCATCCCTGGAACAGCAGCATGGCTTGTCATGCATGACATCTCATGCAGACAGACATTAGATCCTCTTGGACTGACAGCTGTGATTGTGCCACCTGTTAAAGCTGATCATTCTGTGTTTGTACTGTGGCATCATTCATGGTGAGGGTAGGATGCTGCAAATGGCCAGTGTCATACCGGCTTGGAGTACATACTCAGAGAGCTCATCCATGTCTCTTTTCATGTAGTCCAGGGAGGTACATCTCAGGTCATTCACACCAGCATGGACAAGGACTGCATCATATTTCTACTTGCTTTGGGGTGACCTGCATAGTTGTGTTATGTGGCATATTGTAGCAGCCTACAGGCAGCTTACTGTACCCTTTCCCTTGTTCAGTCTGGTGAGTGGGACAGCAATGTGTCTGCCTATGAAGTCACCTATTACAACTGTATCAGGCATGTTGTTTGTCCTTCTGGCCTGTGACTGTTTGGCACACCAGCTTTGTGTGCTATGTGTTGCATGTGCTATGTGTGGAGGTTGTGGTTACTTGGGGGTCTGCTTTGGAGGCCTCTGTTGGTGTGGTGTATTTCTAATTAGGGCCTCCAGGAATGTTTTTCTGTGTTTATGTGTTTGGTTTACAGTTGTGATAGGTCTATGTGGGACTGGGTTTGTGGTGTGTGTGGTTACCTTCTCCTCCTGACTAGTTTTGACAGTACTGAGTTGAGGGAGCTCAGCCTCCGGTTTGGATAAATGGTTGCATCTCTCACATATATTTGTATTTATCGGGGGGTGTTGAGGGTTGTCTGTGTACTTGGGGCAGGTGTAACATTGCCTCAGGATTCACAGATTCTACTTGTTGTAGCTGGCCTTAGTGGATTATATGTGTGGACATATTTTATTGCCATACTACTGATCAGTGATTACTTCCCTTTTTATGTTTGCTCTATCATGTAGTAGCTTCCTCATTCTCTTGCATGGTTTGGTAATGGCTGGAGTCCAGAATGCCAGATGCCTGCATGTATAGCATTGTGTCTTGTTGTTATTTGTGATTGCATAATCCAAGCATTCCTGGCTGTGTTCATGGAATGCCTGTATAACAGGTTGTACGGTGTGTCCCATATTTTGCACATGCACAGGGCCTTTAATGGATTCCACATCAGTTTGGAGGGGTGCAACTTATGCTTTACACATGTTTTTCACTGTGGTTTTCTGGCCAGGGACTGTGGTCAGGATGTGCATATCCAGTGTGATTACTCTATGGTCTGGTCTTACCAGTGAGGGATACACTTCTCATCTTGCCATCCAGTACCCATGTTGCTGATTATCACATCCAGTATGCTTACCCCTCTTGTGGGAGTGGTACGTTGTTCCTGGGCATTTTGGTTTATGGATTCTAGGAACTTTTCTCCTACAGTGTTGGTGCTAGTATAATGCTCCCAGTGTATGTCTGGGTATTTTCAGTCAACCAATATAATGTGATTTGGGGGGCTTGATATATTCATGTATTGCAACATAGGCCAGGTGCAGTTCCTGGTGTTAGGATGGTAGTCTGTAGCAGGCTATACACTGGGAAGCGGTTTTAGCCACTGTTACTTGACCATGGCTAGTCCATGCTGCTTCTTGTTGTGGTACCAACATGGGGGTGTGGTTATCCTTGACAATTATTGCTAGTCACCCTTCTTTTGTAGCTTGTTCCATGTTTTGAGGCTGTACAGCACAGTATGGTGTGTAACCTGGTAGTGTTAGGGTGCTGTTGTGAGCCTTGACCCAGTTTTCTGTTACAGGACAATTATCAACATTCTCCATACTGGGTGCATTTACACTGCACGCATCTTGCTGTTTAGACTTCTGGCATTGGGTAGCATTACATCTAGGTTCTTATCCCTTGTGATACCTATGGAGGTGGGTTTGTGTTTTGAGCCTTACCTATTCAGGGCACGCTGTGGGTACTGACAGCCTTTGCCAGTATCCATGAGGCCTGGACTCATAGGAGCACGCCACCCCTAGCAGGTGGTGCATCATGTCATGCTCAGCATGTCATCCCAGGCTGGCACACATTGGCTCCCCTTTGACTTACTGCATTACTTCAGCCAATTCTTGCAATTGATCATCCCATCATCATATTGTGGCTTCATGCTTGGTGAGGGTGGATGTTAGTCAGGGTCCTCAAGTGTGCATATAGTACATGGTATTACATTACTTAACACATGGCATTCATGCCTCAGGTGGTGCTGCAGGGCTGCCTCTGTCGGATGCACATATTACACTCCCTGTACATGTTTGAGAGCAGGTTATGTCATTTTAGGCATCCATGTTATTATATGAGTGAGTCAGAGAGGAGTATCATTCCCAGGGTTCCTACTGAGCCAGTGTATGTGCTATGCATTGCCTCTTTGCCAAGGCCAGGGCATACTGGGCATGCCTCCTTCTGCCTACTGGGGCAGGCTCAGGTTGTTCCTCCTCCGAGTCACGCTCTGCCTGTGATGGCCTTGGCAATGGTGGGGGCTGTTTGGCCCGCCCTATGCTGGTCCTGCTGCAGCTGTTTTCGCAAGATCATATTATGTAGCATAGCACATACCATGACAATTTGGGTACATGTAGTTGATGAGTACTGCAAGGCTCCACCAGATGTGTCCAGACACCGGAACCGTGACTTGAGCAGCCCAAACACACGCTCTATTACATTACGTGTTTGTGCGTGTGCCTCATTATGGCATTCCTGTTCAGGTGTGTGTGCGTTTCTGATGGGTGTCATCAGCCACGGCTCCAGTGCATAACCTGCATCCCCCACTAGGTGTCCGTGTGGGATGTCCCCACTGGCAAATGTCTGGTACAGCTGCGTCAAATGCCAGATGTGGGAATCATGGTAGCTCCCAGGGCAGCCAGCCCACACATTCATTATTATGCCCTGGGCATCACACACAACCTGGCAGTTGATGGAGGGGAAGCCCTTGCAGTTAATGTAGGCCCTACCCTGCTCACCGGCTGGTGCTTTGATGCGTATGTGCGTGCAGTCTATTGCACCCACTACCTCAGGGTATTCCGCTATTTGCTGGAAGAGACGCATATTGCTGACCAATACCTCACGGGCATTGGGGAAATATACATGATCCCCGACATGTGCTGACATGGCATCCAGGAACTGGTGCAGTACCCTGGAGGCTGATGCCTGTGATATCCCCATCATATCACCAGTTGGTCTCTGGAAGGTACCTGTTGCTAGTATTCTTAGGCCAACACATACCTTGGTTTCCACTGGGATGGGTTCCCCTCTGTTGGTTCTGTGTGTGACGCGTGGCCTGCACAGCTCGACAATTTGCTGCAGGAGGTCTCTGTCCACTCTATAGTGCTCTACTATCTCCAGCTCATGTAACCCGTGATAGGTGACCCTGGGCCTGTACACTCTTCTCTGTCTCCTCACTGTTGGTTGTCTGGCACCATCTGCATTGTCACCACCCTCAGCAAGTCACCTATGTCTCCTTATGACAGCTATGGCAGCCCCTAGCATTTCTGCTCTGAGTTCAGCTTTTTCAGTTTTCACTTCTAATAGCTTACCCCTGTCTTGCAGTGTCTCTTGAGAGATACATCCTGCACTGCTGTTTGCAGAGTTTTAAATGCTTGGCTGAGCTACTATTCTGCCTGTGTAATTGCCTGCTTCTAATTGTTTTCACCTGCTAGCTCCAGCAGTATTCCCTGCTAGCTTCCTACTAATTCTGTTGTTTCCTTTTCCCTTTATGTTTCTTCAGGGGGAATCTACGTGCATACCAGCAAAAACACGCTCACAGTGGCTTACACACGCGCGCACATGCTTACATGGTTCAGAATCTGCTTATTCGGGTTAAAACGTGCATGCACCAGCGCAAACAGTGTTACAAGTCTGCCAACAGGCTCCCACATGCTCAGTCTGCCATACACGCATGCACACTAGCGTAAACAGTCTTCAAAGTCTACCAACACGCTCCCACATGCTCAGTCTGCCTTACACGTGCGCACACTGTCCTACCCGCGCCTCATGGCGCACACACGTGCGCATGCACGCCCAACAAGCAACTTTGGTGTAAGTAACAGTGTACACCTTCCATTTCTTGACTTTCCCATGCTTATCTTGTGGCACTCCTCTTTCCATGATCTGTGTCTGCCATCTGTCATGTAACACTGACCTCCAATGAACTGCATTTCTTTCTACCATTCCCCCCTGTGATGTCACCTATCTCCTACTCTATTCCTCCCCCTTATGTATCTCTTACACTACTCAGAATGTGCTCATTTGCTATGTGACAGTGGGATTCAGTATCCTAACCCTCATTTACATCAGATTGCCTACTAATGCTTAGTTACATGTCTTAGACTCAGCTTCCCCCCTTAGCAACCACTAAATGGTGGCCATGTTGTTTTTGGTCTGCTGGTCCCTGCATTGTAAATCCATGTATTGCATAAAACCCACATTTGTGGGTTTATAACCTTCATTTTTATGTTTTATACAGCGCAGCCCATTTGCGCGGGGCTGCGCTGTGTTTAAACATCGGCGATCGCCGAAAAAAAAATATTTTTTTTTCATGTTTGCATCGGGGTACCTTGCCAATGGCCACATATTTGGCCATTGGCATGCTGCCTGACACATATGCACCCTTTATTTGGAGCTGACATGGCTCCATTGTGATTTTTGCAGAAACGTACTCAGTTGTCAACTGAGTACATTTCTGCAGCTAAAACAGCTCTTACACGGGCTGCTTTCTGTTTCTTGGATCGCTACTCTACCTCATTTGAATGCCTTTCAGCTGCAAGTGAGGTATTTAGCATATCCACGCCCAGTCCATGTAAGAGACGTTTTAGCTGGTCTCTTACACGGAGTTTCGGGCTGTTCCTGGATCGCGAGGCTTGCATGGAGTCTTACACATCTCTTACACTCTGTGCAAGCCTTCATGAATCCTGCCCGGTCTCTGCTTACATCTTTTTGTGAATCTTGTAAGGGTGAATTTTTGAAGTTACTGACAAGTATCCAGTCAATGATACTCTCTTGGCCTGTTGTTCAATCAGTATGAGTTGCAGTGCATGTAAATTAGGTAAAACCATAATCCTGGAGAGCTGAATGATGGAAGGGATTACAATACATTTAGCTTAATTTGTGTGTACAGCCACGACAGATGCTTCTTTAACAGAAGGAATGTAGAGGCAGGTCACTGAAATCTGCTTGGCTGAGTGGATTTTAATATTGACAAATTAAGACTCCTCTCAGCTAAGAATAGTATTTGTGAGCTAGCTAGGAAGCAAATAAGGTTATCTGAGTAAAATGCAAAAACTCATCCCACACTTGTGAAATCTGCCACAACTATGCATACTGGAGCCTGGACGTGAGAAGGTTTATCTGGGTGAGCTGGCTTTAGCCATTTTTCAATAACTGATGCAATGTCAGGTTTGATAAAGTCAAATTCAGATCAATGACAAGTGGGCCCTATGCATGGTAATGAATCAGGTCCCTATAAGCCATACCAATATCCTGTCCCTTGGCTGTCTCTTCCCATTTACCATAAACACTGCACATACAATTTTCTTCTTTACTTTTACAGTTATCAAAGAGATTTGGATTACATTTAAAACTTTTATTTCAAATTTTACAGAAAAAATACTTGAAAAGCCTATATGTGTCCAGTACCTGTTAGACTCTCTTTGAAATGTTGCACTTTACACTGCAGATCCAATCAAAATACCACTAATATAATAAGAGATAAAGTAAAATCTGCAGCCCCAACAATAATGGAGATATCAGTGGCATTTATAAAGATTACAAATGTGGGGGGCACAAGACATCAGGTAAATGATGGGACAGCTGATACGCTTGCATTACTGAATGCAGCTGTAGTATGTGATTACTAATTAGCAGGCTGCACTAAGTACACTGGTACAAAATGAACATTTTGCACTACAGGACCTGCTACTGTCATGGAGTCATTCAGAAAAAGAGTGAGCTTGTTTCATTAACATCTGCTATTGACTAGCATTACATAGTTTGTATTGTTTTTATTCAGCAGCCTATAGACAATTTGTGATGAACTCAGTATGTTATTCTATTTTACCATGTTTCACTATGTTTGAACAAATATAAGAAAAGGAACATTGTAATTTTTGAGTTTGTAACTACATAAAATATGCAGTATGTCGAAGACCAGTTGACATCATCATGTTGAACACACGGGTCAGGGAAGAATACTAATGCACTTACAGTGTATGGCTGACTTATACATGATTCTTTATTTCTAGACTGTGAGTTAATAAACTATGGTAAAGCCAAATGCGTAACCTTTCCTGGCCAATGACACAGCACTGTCTCTTGTACATATTT